>NC_092040.1:29207076-29560473 GCF_003086295.3 Arachis hypogaea | reverse complement strand
GCTCCATAGTCTCTTGCAACTGTTGATAGATGCTTCTAGGCTGGCCCAGTAGCCAATTTCAGGGAATCAGGAGGAACTCCTGCGCCCTCCTTTTGATAGAGTTGTCTTGCATTTGTCCTTCATTGACTTCTTGGTGATTGGATGTTCAATGGGTATGAATTCATCTACTCCCATCTTTACCCCAGCCTCTTTACAGAGCAAGGAGATCAAGCTTGGGTAAGCCAATTTGGCTTCAGTGAAATTTTATTTGCAATTGTGTAGATCTCACAAGCAATCACATGATGAACCTCCACTTCTTTTCCAAGCATAATGCAATGAATCGTCACTGCTCTCTTGATAGTGACCTCAGAACGGTTGCTAGTGGGCAGTATGGAACGCCCAATAAAGTCTAGCCAACCTCTTGCAATTGGTTTGAGGTCTCCCCTCTTGAGTTGGTTTGGGACACCCTTTGAATTGGTTATCCACTTAGTTCTAGGGAGGCATATGTCCTCTAGAACTTGATCCAACCCTTTATCTGCTCTCACCATTCTCCTATTAAAGGATTTAGGATCATCTTGCAGTTGAGATAATTTGAAGATTTCTCTTATTTTGTCCAGATGGAAGTACATAACTTTCCTCTGACCATGGTTCTGTAGGTATGGTAAGCAGTTCCAGTCATTCTCTGCTTATCTGTTAACCACAGATTTGAGTAGAATTCCTGAACCATATTCCTTCCAACCTTTATCTCAGGATTGGTTAGAACTTCCCATCCTCTGTTTCGAATTTGCTCTTGGATCCCCGGATATTCATCTTCTTTCAGATCAAATTTAACTTCCGGGATCACCGACCTCAGACCCATTATTTTGTGATAATGGTCTTCATGTTCTTTGGTTAAGAACTTCTCTTGATTCCAAAGATTCTTTGGATTATTCTCTTTCTTTCCTCTTAAATTGGTTTGTTTTCCCTTAGGAGCCATGATCTTGATGAATCTTGGCTTAGTGATCACGGAAAAGCACACCAAACTTAGAGGTTTGCTTGTCCTCAAGCAAAAGAAAGGAAAGAAGAGAGAGAGAGGAAGAGCAAATTCGAATGGTGTGGGGAATGAGGGGGGCCAAACGTGTATTTATAAAGTGGGGAGGAGAGATTTCGAAAAAAAAGAAAGATTTGAAAGGAGATTTGAGAAGATATGGAAAGAAATTGAGAGAAGGGTGAGTTTTTGAACAAAATTTGGGAATGATTTGAGAGATTTGAAGAATGATTTTAGATTTTGAAAATTTGAAAGTGAATGATGAGAGGTTGAAATGTGTTTTGTAGAAGAGTATGGGTAAGAAAAGGAAAGTTGAAAAAATTTGTTTTGAAAACAAAATTGTGGTCCCCCACCTTTCTGGCGTTAAACGCCCAGAATGGCACCCATTCTGGCGTTTAACGCCCATTTGTCGCCCCTTTTGGGCGTTTAACGCCCAGCCAGGTGCCCTGGCTGGCGTTAAACGCCAGAATTCCTTTATCACTGGGCGTTTTTCTAAAACGCCCAGGATGCTGCACACCTGGCGTTAAACGCCCAGAATGGTGCCCATTCTGGCGTTTAACGCCCAAAATGGCACCATTCCTGGCGTTAAACGCCCAGAATGGTACCCATTCTGGCGTTTAACGCCCAAAATGCCCCTTACTGGCGTTTTTTCGCCAGTAAGCTCTTTTTCTCTGCTTTTTGAGCTGAATCCTTCTGTAACTCTGTGAATTCCTTCATTTTTGATACTTGCCTCTGTAAGAACAAATCATATAACCTCCTAATGACTGGGTTGCCTCCCAGCAAGCGCTTCTTTACTGTCTTTAGCTGGACCTTTACTGAGGATCACTCAAGTCTTAGTTTTGAGCATTCCTGCTCAAATTGCCTTCAAGATAATGCTTGATCCTCTGTCCATTAACAATGAACTTTTGTCAGAATCAATATCCTAAAGCTCAACATATCCATATGGTGACACTCCTGTAATCACATACGGACCCCTCCACCGGGATTTAAGTTTTCCTGGAAACAGTCTGAGCCTAGAGTTGAAGAGTAGAACTTTTGTCCTGGCTCAAAGACTCTGGTTGACAACTTCTTGTCATGCCATTTCTTTGCCTTTTCCTTATAAATTTTTGCATTTTCAAAGGCATTGAGTCTGAACTCCTCTAGCTTATTTAGCTGGAGTAATCTTTTTTCACCAGCTAACTGGGCATCCATGTTTAGGAATCTGGTTGCCCAGTAGGCTTTATGTTCCAGTTCCACAGGCAGATGACAAGCCTTCCCATACACCAGTTGGTATGGAGAGGTTCCTATAGGAGTCTTGAATGCTGTTCTGTATGCCCACAGAGCATCATCCAAGCTCTTTGCCCAATCCTTTCTTCGGGCTATCACAGTCCGTTCCAGGATTCTTTTTAGCTCTCTGTTAGAGACCTCAGCTTGCCCATTTGTCTGTGGATGATACGGAGTTGCCACTTTGTGGCTAATTCCATATCTAACCATAGCAGAGTACATCTGTCTATTGCAGAAATGAGTGCCCCCGTCACTGATTAGTACTCTGGGAACACCAAACCTGCTGAAGATGTGTTTCTGGAGGAATTTTAGCACGGTCTTGGTATCATTAGTGGGTGTAGCAATTGCTTCTACCCACTTAGATACATAGTCCACTGCCACCAGAATGTAAGTGTTTGAGTATGATGGTGGGAATGGCCCCATGAAGTCAATGCCCCATACATCAAACAACTCTATCTCTAATATCCCTTGTTGAGGCATGGCATATCCGTGAGGCACGTTACCAGCTCTTTGGCAACTGTCACAGTTACGCACAAACTCTCGGGAATCTTTATAGAGAGTAGGCCAGTAGAAGCCACATTGGAGGACTTTAGTGGCTATTCGCTCACTTCCAAAATGTTCTCCATACTGTGATCCATGGCAGTGCCATAGGATCTTTTGTGCTTCTTCTCTGGGTACACATCTGCGGATCATTCCGTCTGCACATCTCTTAAAGAGATATGGCTCATCCCATAGGTAGTACTTGGCATCTGAAATTAATTTCTTTCTTTGCACTCTGCTGTACTCCTGGGGTATGAACCTCACAGCTTTATAGTTTGCAATATCTGCAAACCATGGAGCTTCCTGAATGACAAAGAGTTGCTCATCTGGGAAGGTCTCAGAGATCTCAGTAGAAGGGAGGGACGCCCCAGCTACTGGTTCTATTCGGGACAGATGATCAGCTACTTGGTTCTCTGTCCCTTTTCTGTCTCTTATTTCTATATCAAACTCTTGCAGAAGCAACACCCATCTTATAAGTCTGGGTTTTGAATCCTGCTTTGTGAGTAAGTATTTAAGAGCAGCATGGTCAGTGTACACAACCACTTTGGATCCCACTAGATAGGATCTAAACTTGTCAATGGCATAGACCACTGCAAGTAACTCTTTTTCTGTGGTTGTGTAATTCTTCTGTGCGTCATTTAGAACACGGCTGGCATAATAAATGACGTGCAGAAGCTTGTTATGCCTCTGTCCCAACACTGCACCAATGGCATGGTCACTGGCATCACACATTAGTTCAAATGGCAATGTCCAATCTGGTGCAGAGATGACTGGTGCTGTGACCAGCTTAGCTTTCAGGGTCTCAAATGCCTGCAGACACTGTGTGTCAAACACAAATGGTGTGTCAGCAGCTAGCAGGTTACTCAAAGGTTTTGCAATTTTTGAAAAATCCTTTATGAACCTTCTGTAGAATCCTGCATGCCCTAGAAAGCTTCTGATTGCCTTAACATTGGCAGGTGGTGGTAATTTTTCAATTACCTCTACCTTTGCCTTGTCCACCTCTATTCCCCTGCTTGAAATTTTGTGCCCAAGGACAATTCCTTCAGTCACCATAAAGTGACATTTTCCCAGTTTAAAACCAGGTTAGTCTCTTGGCACCTTTTCAGGACAAGTGCTAGGTGGTTAAGACAGGAGCTGAATGAGTCTCCATATACTGAGAAGTCATCCATGAAGACTTCCAGGAATTTTTCCACCATATCAGAGAAGATGGATAACATGCATCTCTGAAAGGTTGCAGGAGCATTACACAGACCAAAAGGCATCATTCTGTAGGCAAACACACCAGAAGGGCAAGTAAATGCTGTTTTCTCTTGGTCGTGAGGATCTACTGCAATTTGGTTGTAACCTGAATAGCCATCCAAAAAGCAGTAGTAATCATGACCAGCTAGTCTTTCTAGCATTTGGTCTATGAATGGTAAAGGAAAATGATCCTTTCTGGTGGTTGTATTGAGCCTTCTGTAGTCAATACACATGCGCCACCCTGTGACTGTTCTTGTAGGAACCAGTTCATTTTTTTCATTATGAACCACTGTCATGCCTCCCTTTTTGGGGATAACTTGGACAGGGCTCACCCAGGGGCTATCAGAAATAGGATAAATAATCCCAGCCTCTAGTAATTTAGTGACCTCTTTCTGCACCACCTCCTTCATGGCTGGATTTAGCCTCCTTTGTGGTTGGACCACTGGTTTGGCATTATCCTCCAACAGGATCTTGTGCATGCATCTAGCTGGGCTAATGCCCTTGAGATCACTTATGGACCACCCAAGAGCTGTCTTGTGTGTCCTTAGCACTTGAATCAGTGCTTCCTCTTCCTGTGGATTTAAAGCAGAGCTTATAATCACTGGAAAAGTGTCACCCTCTCCCAGAAACGCATACTTCAGGGATGGTGGTAGTGGTTTGAGTTCAGGTTTGGGAGGCTTATCCTCCTCCTGAGGAATTTTCGAAAATTCCTTTGTTTCCACTGATTCTTCTTGATCAGGTTGAGCATCCTTGAAGATGTCCTCAAGCTCTGATTCTAGGCTTTCAGTTATATTGACCTCTTCTACCAAAAAGTCAATAATGTCAGCGCTCATGCAGTCATTTGGTGTGTCTGGATGCTGCATAGCTTTTACAGCATTCAACTTGAACGCATCCTCATTTACTCTCAGGGTTACTTCCCCTCTCTGTACATCAATGAGAGTTCGTCCAGTTGCTAGGAAAGGTCTTCCTAGAATGAGAGTTGCACTCTTGTGCTCCTCTATTTCCAGCACCACAAAGTCAGTTTGGAAAGGCGAATGGCCCAACCTTGACAATCATATCCTCTATTATGCCTGATGGATATTTAATGGAGCCATCAGCAAGTTGGAGGCATATCCGGGTTGGTTTGACTTCTCCAGTCAACCCAAGCTTCCTGATAGTGGATGCAGGTATTAGATTGATGCTTGCTCCAAGATCACATAGGGCTGTCTTGGTGCAAGCACCTTCTAATGTGCATGGTATCATAAAGCTTCCTGGATCTTGAAGCTTTTCTGGTAAGCTTTTTAGAATGACTGCACTGCATTCTTCAGTGAGAAACACTTTTTCAGTTTCTCTCCAATCCTTCTTATGACTTAAGATTTCTTTCATGAACTTAGCATAAGAAGGTATTTGCTCAAGTGCCTCTGCAAACAGAATCTTTATTTCAAGAGTCCTTAGATAGTCTGCAAAGCGGGCAAATTGCTTATCCTGTTCCGCTTGGCGGAGTTTTTGAGGATAAGGCATCTTGGCTTTATATTCTTCAACCTTAGATGCTGCAGGTTTATTCCTTACAGAAGTGGTTGAAGAAGCCTTTTTAGAGGGATTACTGTCAGCACTCTCAGGTGTCTGATCCTCCCTTGGCGTCTGAACGCCAGGATTGGGTGGAAAATGGGCGTTTAACGCCAACTTTTCCCCCTTTTCTGGCGTTTGAACGCCAGAACTGGGCAGGGAATGGGCGTTTAACGCCAGCTTTCCCCTCTTTTCTGGCGTTTGAACGCCAAAAGTATTCCTCTCTGGGCTCTTACTGTCCTCAGAGGGATTTTGAACAGTGGTTTGGTTATCCTCTGTCAATTGTTCCTTATTTGGCTTTTTGCTTTTTTGAGCAGTGTTATTCAGTGTCTTCCCACTCCTCAGTTGAACTGCTTGGTATTCCTCTGTTATTTGTTTAGATATTTGCTGTTTAGCTTGATTCAACTGCAGTTCTATGTTCTTGTTAGCAACTTTAGTTTCATGGAGCATCTCTTTAAATTCTGCTAACTGTTCTGTCATCAGGAGCAATTGTTGATTAAGCTCAATCATCTATTCTTGAGGATTAGGATCAGTGGCTAGTGCCATGACTGCCTCTTTTGGAGAGAACTCATTGCTAGAGTACAAATATTGGTTTCTAGCAACAGTGTCTATAAGCTCTTGAGCTTCTTCAATTGTCTTCCTCATGTGTATAGATCCACCAGCTGAGTGATCTAAAGACATCTGAGCTTTTTCTGTAAGCCCATAGTAGAAGATGTCTAACTGTACCCACTCTGAAAACATTTCAGAGGGGCATTTTCTTAGCATACCTCTATACCTCTCCCAGGCATTATAAAGGGATTCATTATCCTCTTGTTTAAAGCCTTGGATGTCCAGCCTTAGCTGTGTCATCCTCTTTGGAGGGTAAAAGTGATTCAGGAATTTGTCTGATAACTGTTTCCATGTCTTTATGCTTGCTGTAGGTTGGTTATTTAACCACCTTTTAGCTTGATCTTTTACAGCAAATGGAAACAGTAATAGTCTGTAGACATCCTGATCCACCTCTTTATCATGTACTGTGTCAGCAATTTGTAAGAATTGTGCCAGAAACTCAGTAGGCTCTTCCTGTGGGAGACCGGAATACTGGCAATTTTGCTGCACTATGATAATGAGTTGAGGATTTAGCTCAAAGCTGCTTGCTTTGATGGGAGGTGTACAGATGCTACTCCCATATGTAGCTGTAATGGGGTTAGCATATGACCCCAGAGTCCTTCTGGACTGATCAATCCCACTTAGGTCCATAATGGATAAAGGAAAATGATATGGATTGCAAATAGATAAAATATTTTTTTTTGAATTAAACGAAAAAATTAAAATAAAATAAAAAAAAGAAGATAGAATAAAAATTCGAAAATTAAAAAGAAAATAAGATCAAAGCAAATTGAGAACTGAATCAATTAGTCAATTAAAAAGATTTTGAAAATAGCAATTAAAAAGATATGATTGAAAAATTTTTATGAAAAAGATTTGATTTTTCAAATGAGGAAAGAGAAAAACAACAAAATGACACCAAACTTAAAATTTTTAGAAAATCAAACACAAATTTTTCGAAAATTTTAAGGGAAAAACACAAAGAGGGCACCAAACTTAGAAGTTTTACGGATCAAAAAGGGACTAAAGACATGCAAATTCAAAAATTAAAAGAAAAACAAAAGCATGCAATTGACACCAAACTTAAAATATGAAACTAGACTCAACTAAAAGACTCTAAACCAACAAAAACAAAACAGTCCTAATCTAAGCAACAAGATAAACCGTCAGTTGTCCAAACTCGAACAATCCCTGGCAACGGCGCCAAAAACTTGGTGCACGAAATTGCAATCACACTTTTGCAACCCCGCACAACTAACCAGCAAGTGCACTGGGTCGTCCAAGTAATACCTTACGTGAGTAAGGGTCGATCCCACGGAGATTGTCGGCTTGAAGCAAGCTATGGTTATCTTGTAAATCTTAGTCAGGATATCAGAAATTATCAGGATTGATTGTGAAAAGTAAAAGAACATGAAATGAGTACTTGTTTTGCAGTGATAGAGAATAGGTTGAGGTTTTGGAGATGCTCCATCTTCTGAATCTCTGCTTTCCTACTGTCTTCCTCTTCAAACACGCAAGGCTCCTTCCATGGCAAGTTGTATGCAAGGGTTTCACCGTTGTCAGTGGCTACCTCCCATCCTCTCAGTGGAAATGTTCAACGCACCCTGTCACGGCACGGCTATCCATCTGTCGGTTCTCAATCAGGCCGGAATAGAATCCAGTGATTCTTTTGCGTCTGTCACTAACGCCCCGCCTTCAGGAGTTTGAAGCTCGTCACAGTCATTCAATCATTGAATCCTACTCAGAATACCACAGACAAGGTTTAGACCTTCCGGATTCTCTTGAATGCCGCCATCAGTTCTAGCTTATACCACGAAGATTCTGATTAAAGAATCCAAGAGATATCTACTTAATCTAAGGTAGAACGGAGGTGGTTGTCAAGCACACGTTCATAGTTGAGAATGATGATGATTGTCACGGATCATCACATTCATCCGGTTTAAGAACAAGTAATATCTTAGAATGGAAGCAAGCATGATTGAATAAGAAACAGTAGTAATTGCATTAATCCATCAAGACACAGCAGAGCTCCTCACCCCCAACCATGGGGTTTAGAGACTCATGCCGTGGAAAGTACACAAAGAAACATGTAAAGTGTCATGAGGTACAGATACAATGTCAAAAGATCCTATTAATAGTAAACTAGTAACCTAGGGTATACAGAAATGAGTAAATGACGTAAAAATCCACTTCTGGGTCCACTTAGTGTGTGCTTGGGCTGAGCAATGAAGCATTTTCGTGTAGAGACCTTTTCTGGAGTTAAACGCCAGTTCTCATGCCAGTTTGGGCGTTTAACTCCAAGTTTTATGCCAGTTCCAGCGTTAAACACTGGAAATTCTGAGGCTAATTTGCCAGGCCCGTTTGGGCCATCAAATCTCGGGAAAAGTATGGACTATTATACATTGCTGGAAAGCCCAGGATGTCTACTTTCCAATGCCGTTGAGAGCGCGCCAATTGGGCTTCTGTAGCGCCAGAAAATACACTTCAAGTGCAGGGAGGTCAGAATCCAACAGCATCTGCAGTCCTTCTCAATCTCTAAATCAAATTTTTGCTCAGGACCCTCAATTTCAGTCAGAATATACCTGAAATCACAGAAAAACACACAAACTCATAGTAAAGTCCAGAAAAGTGAATTTTAACTAAAAACTTCTAAAAATATACTAAAAACTAACTAGATTATACTAAAAACATACTAAAAACAATGCCAAAAAGCGTATAAATTATCCGCTCATCAGCCGCCTTTGTGGTTGAACCACTGGCTTGGCGTCACCCTCCAGTAAGATCTTGTGCATGCATCTGGCTGGGCTAATGCCCTTGAGATCACTGATGGACCACCCAAGAGCTGTCTTGTGTGTCCTTAGCACTTGAATTAGTGCTTCCTCTTCCTGTGGCTCTAAGGTAGAGCTTATGATTACAGGAAAGGTGTCACCTTCTCCCAGGAATGCATATTTTAGGGATGGTGGTAATGGTTTGAGCTCGGGTTTAGGAGGTTTCTCCTCTTCCTGAGGGATTTTCAGAGGTTCTACTATTCTCTCTGATTCCTCCAAATCAGGCTGAATATCTTTAAAGATGTCCTCTAGCTCTGATTCGAGATTTTCAGCCATATTGACCTCTCTTACCAGAGAGTCAATAATATCAACACTCATGCAGTCATTTGGGGTGTCTGAATGTTGCATGGCTTTGACAACATTCAACTTGAACTCCTCCTCATTGACTCTCAAAGTTACTTCCCCATTTTGGACGTCAATGAGGGTTCGGCCAGTTGCTAGGAAAGGTCTTCCTAGAATGAGAGTTGCACTCTTGTGCTCCTCCATTTCCAGCACCACAAAGTCAGTAGCGAAGGCAAATGGCCCAACCTTGACAATCATGTCTTCAATCACGCCTGATGGGTATTTAATGGAGCCATCAGCAAGTTGAAGACATATCCGGGTTGGTTTGATTTCTTCAGTCAAACCAAGCTTTCTGATAGTAGATGCAGGTATTAGGTTGATACTTGCCCCAAGATCACATAAAGCTTGCTTGGTGCAATTACCCTCTAATGTGCATGGTATCATAAAGCTCCCGGGATCCTTAAGCTTCTCAGGTAAGCTTTTCAGAATGACTGCACTGCATTCTTCAGTGAGGTAGACTTTTTCAGTTTCCCTTAAATCCTTCTTATGACTTAAGATTTCTTTCATGAACTTAGCATAAGAGGGTATTTGCTCAAGTGCTTTTGCAAACGGAATCTTTATTTCAAGAGTCCTGAGATAGTCTGCAAAGCGAGCAAATTGCTTATCCTGTTTCGCTTGGTGGAGTTTTTGAGGATAAGGCATTTTGGCTTTATATTCCTCAACCTTAGTTGCTGCAGGTTTATTACCTACAGAAGTGGGTTGGGAAGCCTTTTTAGAAAGGTTGTTATCAGCACTTGTATGTGACTGATCCCCCACTGGCATTTGAATGCCAGGGGTGGAAGCTGGAGTGGCGTTAGACGCCACCTCCTTATTTGTTACTGGCGTCTGAACGCCAGAACTATGCTCCCCTTGTGCGTTCAACGCTGGATTCATGCTTGTTTCTGGCGTTGAACGCCAGGAATGAGCATGGGCTGGCGTTCAGCGCCAGCCTTATTCCTCTCTGGGCTCTGATTGTCCTCAGAGGGATTTTGAGTAGCCATTTGTTCATTTCTTGGCTTCCTGCTGCTTTGAAGTGAGGTATTTAATGTTTTCCCACTTCTTAATTGAACTGCTTGGCATTCTTCTGCTATTTGCCTTGACAGTTGCCTCTCTGTTTGCTTTAACTGTACTTCCATATTCCTTTTAGCCATTCTTGTTTCCTGTAGTATTTCCTTGAATTCGGCTAGCTGCTTGGTTAGAAAGTCTAATTGCTGATTGATTTCATTAGCCTGATCCACAGGACTGAGTTCAGCAGTTACTGTTTTAACTTCTTCTTTCATGGAAGGTCCACTGCTTAGGTACATATGCTGATTTCTGGCAACTGTATCAATAAGCTCTTGAGCTTCTTCAATTGTTTTTCTCATATGTATAGATCCACTAGCTGAGTGGTCTAGAGAAATCTGAGCTTTTTCTGTAAGCCCATAGTAGAAGATGTTTAATTGCACCCACTCTGAAAACATTTCAGAGGGGCATTTTCTTAGCATCTCTCTGTATCTCTCCCAGGCATCATAAAGAGATTCATTATCTCCTTGTTTAAAGCCTTGGATGCTTAGCCTTAGCTGTGTCATCCGTTTTGGAGGGAAATAGTGATTCAGGAATTTTTCTGACAGCTGTTTCCATGTTTTTATGCTGTTCTTAGGCTGGTTATTTAACCACCTCTTAGCTTGA
Source organism: Arachis hypogaea (assembly GCF_003086295.3). Taxonomy (NCBI): domain Eukaryota; kingdom Viridiplantae; phylum Streptophyta; class Magnoliopsida; order Fabales; family Fabaceae; genus Arachis; species Arachis hypogaea. The sequence continues at coordinate 29,549,475 of NC_092040.1, read as the reverse complement.
TCTTTTACAGCAAATGGAAACAGTAATAATCTGTAGACATCCTGATCTACTTCCTTATCATGCACTGTGTCAGCAAATTGTAAAAATTGTGCCAGAAACTCTGTAGGTTCTTCATGTGGAAGACCAGAATACTGGCAGTTTTGCTGCACCATGATAATGAGCTGAGGATTCAACTCAAAGCTACTAACTCCAATGGAGGGTATACAGATACTACTCCCATATGAAGCAGTAGTGGGGTTAGCATATGACCCCAGAGTCCTCTTGGACTGTTCATTCCCACTTAGTTCCATATGTATGTTGATATTATTTATTTTATAAAAAAATTATTTTATAAAATAAAATAAAAACGAAATAAATAAAAGAAATTGAAAATATTTTGAAATTGAAATCTGAATTTTTATATAAAAATTTCGAAAAAAAAGAGTTTAAAAATAGTTAGAAAAGATATTTTTTTGAATTTTGAATTTTATGATGAAAGAGAAAAACACACAAAAGACACAAGACTTAAAATTTTTAGATCTAATGCTCCTTATTTTCGAAAATTTTTTGGAGGGAAAACACCAAGGAACACCAAACTTAAAAATTTTAAGATCAAAACACAAGAAAGACTCAAGAACACCTTGAAGATTCACAAGAACACCAAGAACAAAAGAAAGAACACCAAACTTAAAATTTTTAGAAAACCAAGACAACTTTTCGAAAATTAAAGAAAAATTAACAAGAAAACACCAAACTTAGAGAAGATTCAATCAAAGAAAAATTAATTATTTTTTTTTGAAAAAGATTTTAAAGAAGATACCCAATTATCAAGAACAACTACTAATGCTCCAGCCAATTGGGCAGTAACTTCAATGTTGATTTTAAAGATGTATTATATTTATGGATAAAAGTATAAATTTTTTGAAAGTTAATGTTTTGAAAAAGCACAAGAAAAACAAGAAAAGACACAAAACAAAAAAAACTCAAGATCAAACAAGAAAAATAAACAAGAACAACTTGAAGATCAAGGAAAAACAAGAACATGCAATTCGAAAAATTAAGAGACAAGGAAAAGCATGTAATTGACATCAAACTTATAACAAGACACTAGACTCAAAGAAAAATAAAAAATTAATAAAGAAAAATAATATTTTTGAAAAGAAAATAAAAGACTCTGACCCAATTGCCAAAATCTTCCAAATCTAAGAAATAAAATAAACTTTTAGTTGTTCAAACTCGAACAATCCCCGGCAACGGCGCCAAAAACTTGGTGCACGAAATTGCAATCACACTTTTTGCAATCCGCACAACTAACCAGCAAGTGCACTGGGTTGTCCAAGTAATACCTTACGTGAGTAAGGGTCGATCCCACGGAGATTGTTGGATTGAAGCAAGCTATGTTTATTTTATTAATCTTAGTCAGGATACCAATAGGATTCTTTAGCCTCGTATAAAGTAAAAAGGGCATAAAATAAATAGTTGTTACTTTAATAATGGAGACTATGTTGGAGTTTTGGAGATGCTTTGTCCTCTGAATTTCAACGTTTCCTTGAAATCCTTTTCCCACACGCAAGGTTCCTTCCATGGCAAGCTCTATGTAAGGTGTCACCGTTGTCAATGGCTACTTCCCATCCTCTCATTGAAAATGGTCCAAATGCTCTGTCACAGCACGGCTAATCATCTGTCGGTTCTCAATCAGGTTGGAATAGAATCCATTGATTCTTTTGCGTCTGTCACTAACGCCCAGCCTTTCGGAGTTTGAAGCTCGTCACAGTCATTCAATCCCAGAATCCTACTCGGAATACCACAGACAAGGTTTAGACCTTCCGGATTCTCATGAATGCCGCCATCAATCCGGCTTATACCACGAAGATTCTGATTAAGGAATCTAAGAGATACTCATTCAATCTGATGTAGAACGGAGGTGGATGTCAGGCACACGTTCATGGATTGAGGAAGGTGATGAGTGTCACGGATCATCACCTTCTCCATAATTAAGAGCGAATGAACATCTTAGATAAGAACAAGCGTGTTTGAATGGAAAACAAAAGTAATTGCATTAATTCATCGAGACGCTGCAGAGCTCCTCACCCCCAACAATGGAGTTTAGAGACTCATGCTGCCAAAGAGTGTATAATTCAGATCTGAAAATGTCATGAGGTACAAGATAAGTCTTTAAAAGTTGTTTAAATAGTAAACTAGTAACCTAGGTTTACAGAATATGAGTGAACTAAGATAATTGGTGCAGAAATCCACTTCTGGGGCCCACTTGGTGTGTGCTGGGGCTGAGACTAAAGCTATCCACGAGCTGAGGCTTTTCTTGGAGTTGAACTCCAAGTTATAACGTGTTTTGGGCGTTCAACTCCGGATCATGACGTGTTTCTGGCGTTTAACTCCAGACAGCAGCATGTATTTGGAGTTCAACGCCAAGTTACGTCGTCTATCTTCGCGCAAAGTATGAACTATTATATATTGCTGGAAAGCCCTGGATCTCTACTTTCCAAAGCCGTTGAGAGCGCGCCAATTGGACTTCTGTAGCTCAAAAAAATCTATTCCGAGTGCAGGGAGGTCAGGATCCAACAGCATCAGCAGTCCTTTTTCAGCCTAACTCAGATTTTTGCTCAGCTCCCTCAATTTCAGCCAGAAATTACCTGAAATCACAGAAAAACACACAAACTCATAGTAAAGTCCAGAAATATGATTTTTGCCTAAAAACTAATAATATTCTACTAAAGACTAATTAAAACATACTAAAATCTACATGAAATTACCCCCAAAAAGCGTATAAAATATCCGCTCATCACAACACCAAACTTAAACTGTTGCTTGTCCTCAAGAAACTAGATAAATAAAATAGGATTAAAAGAAATTAAGAAGTAATAATATTTTAGAGTTTTTTAAGTGGAGCTCAGATTCTTATTAGATGAGCGGGGCTTGTAGCTTTTTGTTTCTGAACAGTTTTGGCATCTCCCTTTATCCTTTGAAATTCAGAATGATTGGCATCCATAGGAACTCAGAATTCAGATAGTATTATTGATTCTCGTAGTGTAGTATGTTGATTCTTGAACACAGTTACTTTATGTGTCTTTGCCGTGGCCCTAACCACTTTGTTTTCCAGTATTACCACCGGATACATAAATGCCACAGACACATGACTGGGTGAACCTTTTCAGATTGTGACTCAGCTTTGCTAAAATCCCCAGTTAGAGGTGTCCAGAGCTCTTAAGCACACTCTTTTTGCTTTGGATCACGACTTTAACCATTCAGTCTCAAGCTTTTCACTTGGACCTGCATGCCACAAGCATATGGATAATTTGTACGCTTTTGGCATTGTTTTTAGTATGTTTTCAGTATGATCTAGTTAGTTTTTAGTATATTTTTACTAGTTTTTAGTTAAAATTCACTTTTCTAGGCTTTACTATGAGTTTGTGTGTTTTTCTGTGATTTCAGGTATTTTCTGGCTGAAATTGAGGGACCTGAGCAAAAATCTGATTCAGAGACTGAAAAGGACTGCAGATGCTGTTGGATTCTGACCTCCCTGCACTCGAAGTGGATTTTCTGGAGCTACAGAAGCCCAATTGGCGCACTCTCAACGACTTTGGAAAGTAGACATCATGGGCTTTCCAGCAATATATGATAGTCCATACTTTTCCCAAGATTTGATGGCCCAAACCGGCGTTCAAAGTCACCCTCAGGAATTCCAGCGTTAAACGCCGGAACTGGCACAAGAATGGGAGTTAAACGCCCAAACTGGCACCAAAGCTGGCGTTTAACTCCAAGAAGAGTCTCTACACGAAAATGCTTCAATGCTCAGCCCAAGCACACACCAAGTGGGCCCGGAAGTGGATTTTTATGTCATTTACTCATCTCTGTAAACCTTAGGCTACTAGTTCTCTATAAGTAGAACCTTTTACTATTGTATTTTCATCTTTTGATCACCTTAGATCTTAGATCAGATCTTGGTTCTTCTGGTTCCCTCTCTGGGGCCCAGGCCAATGATCACTCTTGTTCTTATGTATTTTCAACGGTGGAGTTTCTACACACCATAGATTAAGGTGTGGAGCTCTGCTGTACCTCGAGTATTAATGCAATTACTATTGTTCTTCTATTCAATTCCGCTTGTTCTTGTTCTAAGATATCACTTGTTCTTCAACTTGATGAATGTGATGATCCGTGACACTCATCATCATTCTCACCTATGAACGTGTGACTGACAACCACCTCCGTTCTACCTTCGATTGGGTGAATATCTCTTGGATTCCTGATACACGATGCATGGTTGATCGCCTGACAACCGAGTGCTCACCTGACAAACGAGCCAGCCATTCCGTGAGATCAGAGTCTTCGTGGTATAGGCTAGAACTGATGGCGGCATTCAAGAGAATCCGGAAGGTCTAACCTTGTCTGTGGTATTCTGAGTAGGATTCAATGATTGAATGACTGTGACGTGCTTCAAACTCCTGAGGGCGGGGCGTTAGTGACAGACGCAAAAGAATCACTGGATTCTATTCCGGCCTGATCGAGAACCGACAGATGGATAGTCGTGCCGTGACAAGGTGCGTTGAACATTTCCACTGAGAGGATGGGAGGTAGCCACTGACAACGGTGAAACCCTTGCTTAAGCTTGCCATGGAAAGAAGGAAGAAGGATTGGATGAAGACAGTAGGAAAGCAGAGAGACGAAAGGGAAGGCATCTTCATACGCTTATCTGAAATTCCTACCAATGAATTACATAAGTATCTCTATCTTTACCTTTATGTTTTATGCGTTTATCACCATACCCATTTGAGTTTGCCTGACTAAGATTTACAAGGTGACCATAGCTTGCTTCATACCAACAATCTCTGTGGGATCGACCCTTACTCGCGTAAGGTTTATTACTTGGACGACCCAGTACACTTGCTGGTTAGTTGTGCGAAGTTGTGTTTATGCCATGGTATTGAACACCAAGTTTTTGGATTCATTACCAGGGATTATTTGATTTGTGAAAAGTGTTGATCACAATTTCGTGCACCAAGTTTTTGGCGCCGTTGCCGGGGATTGTTGAGTTTGGACAACTGACGGTTCATCTTGTTGCTTAGATTAGGTATTTTTTTTTCGGAATTCTTGAAGATGAATTCTAGAGTTTCATGATGATTTGTTGAAGTCTGGCTGGCTGAGAGGCCGTGTCTAATTTCATTGGACCGAGGTTTCAACTTATCATCACAAGAGCTTGTTGATTTCTATCAATCTTGCCTTTGGAGCAGTGATCTGCTAAGACTTGGCTGGCCATTGGCCATGTCTAGTGTTTTGGACCGAAGCTTTCTTTGAAAGCTTGGCTGGCTGTGAAGCCATGTCTAATTCCTAGACCGGAGTCTTAGACTAAACATTGCATGATTCCTGGAATTCTCATTAAGAATTTTGATACCTTTTTCCACTTAATTTTCGAAAAACACAAAAAAAGATACAAAATCATAAAATCCAAAAATATTTATTGTTTGAGTTTAGTGTCTCATGTTGAGTTTGGTGTCAATTGCATGCATTCATTCATGTGTCTTAAGGATCTTCAAATAATTCTTGATGATTTCTTACTCTGATCTTTGAATTCTATTGACTTGAGTGTTTCGTGTGTCTCATGTGCATTCTCATTAGTGTCAGTAGTGTACAAACTGCTAAGTTTGGTGTCTTGCATGCATTGTTCTTTTGATTTTAGTTGCATTTTGATTTTTCCTTATTATTAAAAATCCAAAAATATTTTTAATTTGTGTCTTCTCAAGTCAATAATACAGAGAATTGAAGATTCAGAACATACAGCAGAGGAATTGCACAGAAAAAGCTGGGCGTTCAAAACGCCCAGTGAAGAAGGACAGACTGGCGTTTAAACGCCAGCCAGGGTACCTGGTTGGGCGTTTAACGCCCAAAAGGGTATAGTTTTGGGCGTTAAACGCCAGAATGTGCACCATTCTGGGCGTTTAACGCCAGGATGGCACAAGAGGGAAGATTCTGTTTTCAATGCAATTTTTTTTCAAGTTTTCAAAGTTTTTCAAAATCAAATCTTTTTCAAATCATATCTTTTCAATCATATGCTTTCAAAATTAATTTCTTTCCTTTTTCAAAGATACTTGCTATCAATTAATGATTTGATTCAACATTTCAAGTATGTTGCCTTTTCTGTTGAGAAAGGTTTAATGTTTGAATCATATCTTTTCTTGTTAGCCAAGTTTTTAATTTTCAAAATCAAATCTTTTAAAATGTTTTTCAAATAATATCTTCTCAATCACATCTTTTTAAAACCAATCATATCTTCTTAACCACATCTTTTTCAAAATAGTTTTTAATCAAATCTTTTTGATTTCTAATTTCAAAATCTTTTTCAAAAATCACTTGATTTCTTTTCCAATTTTATTTTCGAAAATCAATTAGTGTTTTTCAAAAATGTTTTCAAAATCTTTTACTTAATTTTCAAAAATTACCTCCCTTCTTCTCACATCCTTCTGTTTATGGACTAACACTATTCCTTAATGCAAAATTCGAACTCCATCTTCTTTGATAAGTTTGAATTTTCTACTTCTGTCTTCTACTTTTCTTCTCCTCTGACACCTAAAGGAATCTCTATACTGTGACATAGAGGATTCTACATTTTCTTGTTCCCTTCTCTTTCTTATGAGCAGGAGCAAGGACAAAAGCATTCTTGTTGAGGCTGATCCTGAACCTGAAAGGACCTTGAAGAGAAAGCTAAGAGAAGCCAAAGCACAACTCTCTGTAGAGGACCTAACAGAAATCTTCAAAGAAGAAGAACCTATGGCAGCCGAAAACAACAACAATGCCAACAATGCAAGGAAGGTGCTGGGTGACCTTACTGCACCTACTCCCAACTTTTATGGGAGAAGCATCTCTATCCCTGCCATTGGAGCAAACAACTTTGAGCTTAAGCCTCAATTAGTTTCTCTAATGCAACAGAATTGCAAGTTCCATGGACTTCCATTGGAAGATCCTCATCAGTTTTTAGCTGAATTCTTGCAAATCTGTGACACTGTCAAGACTAATGGGGTTGACCCTGAGGTCTATAGACTTATGCTATTCCCTTTTGCTGTAAGAGACAGAGCTAGGACATGGTTGGACTCTCAACCTAAAGAAAGCCTGGACTCTTGGGAAAAGCTAGTCAATGCCTTCTTGGCAAAGTTCTTTCCACCTCAAAAATTGAGTAAGCTTAGAGTGGAAGTCCAAACCTTCAGACAGAAGGAAGGAGAATCCCTCTATGAAGCTTGGGAAAGATACAAACAATTAATCAGAAAGTGTCCCTCTGACATGCTTTCTGAATGGAGCATCATAGGTATTTTCTATGATGGTCTCTCTGAACTATCCAAGATGTCTTTGGATAGCTCTGCTGGAGGCTCTCTTCATCTGAAGAAGACGCCTACAGAAGCTCAAGAGCTAATTGAAATGGTTGCAAATAACCAATTCATGTACACTTCTGAAAGGAATCCTGTGAACAATGGGACTAGTCAGAAGAAAGGAGTTCTTGAGATTGACACTCTGAATGCCATATTGGCTCAGAACAAAATATTGACTCAACAAGTCAATATGATTTCTCAAAGTCTGTCTGGAATGCAAAATGCACCAAGCAGTACTAAAGAAGCTTCATCTGAGGAAGAAGCTTATGATCCTGAGAACCCTTCAATGGAAGAGGTGAATTACATGGGAGAATCCTATGGAAACACCTATAATACTTCATGGAGAAATCATTCAAATTTCTCATGGAAGGATCAACAGAGACCTCAACAAGGTTTCAACAATAATAATGGTGGAAGAAACAGGTTTAGCAATAGCAAACCTTTTCCATCATCTTCTCAGCAACAGACAGAGAGTTCTAAGCAGAATAACTCTGACTTAGCAACCATGGTCTCTGATCTAATCAAAACCACTCAAAGTTTCATGACTGAAACAAGGTCCTCCATTAGAAATTTGGAGGGACAAGTGGGTCAGCTGAGCAAGAAAATTACTGAACTCCCTCCTAGTACTCTCCCAAGCAATACAGAAGAAAATCCAAAAGGAGAGTGCAAAGCCATCAACATGGCCGAATTAGGAGAGGAGGAAGAGGCAGTAAACGCCATTGAGGAAGACCTCAATGGACGTCCACTGACCTCCAATGAGTTCCCCAAGGAGGAACCATGGGAATCTGAGGCTCAAAATGAGACCATAGAGATTCCATTGGACTTACTTCTGCCATTCATGAGCTTTGATGAGTATTCTTCCTCTGAAGAGGATGAGTATGTCACTGAAGAGAAAGTTGCTAAATACCTTGGAGCAATCATGAAGCTAAATGACAAGTTGTTTGGAAATGAGACTTGGGAGGATGAAGCTCCTTTGCTCACCAAAGAACTGGATAACTTGTCTAGGCAGAAACTGCCTCAAAAGAGACAGGATCCTGGGAAGTTTTCAATACCTTGTACCATAGGCACCATGACCTTCAAGAGGGCCTTGTGTGACTTAGGGTCAAGTGTAAACCTCATGCCTCTCTCTGTAATGGAGAAGCTAGGGATCTTTGAGGTGCAAGCTGCAAAAATCTCACTAGAGATGGCAGACAATTCAAGAAAACAAGCGTATGGACTTGTAGAGGATGTTCTGGTAAAAGTTGAAGACCATTACATCCCTACTGATTTCATAGTCCTAGAGACTGGGAAGTGCATGGATGAATCCATCATCCTTGGCAGACCCTTCCTAGCCACAGCAAAGGCTGTGATTGATGTTGATAGAGGAGAGTTTATCATTCAAGTGAATGAAGAATCCTTGATGTTTAAGGCTCAAGGATATCCCTCTGTCATCATGGAGAGGAAGCATGAAGAGCTTCCCTCAAAACAGAGCCAAACAGAGCCCCCACAGTCAAACTCTAAGTTTGGTGTTGGGAGGCCACAACCAAACTCTAAGTTCGGTGTTGAACCCCCACATTCAAACTCTAAGTTAGGTGTTGGGAGGTTCCAACATAGCTCTGAGAATTTCTGAGGCTCCATGAGAGTCCTATGTCAAGCTAATGACATTAAAGAAGCGCTTGTTGGGAGGCAACCCAGTGTTTTATAATTAACTATTTTCTTTTGTTATTTTATGTTTTTTGTAGGTTGATGATCATGAGAAGTCACAAAATCAATGAAAAAAAAGCAAAAACAGAATGAAAAACAGAAAGAAAAACAGCACACCCTAGAGGACGCACCTACTGGCGTTTAAACGCCAGTGAGGTTAGCTGTTGGGCGTTTAACGCCCAGTCTGGCACCATTCTGGGCGTTTAACGCCAGAAAGGGGCACCAGACTGGCGTTAAACGCCAGAAAAGGGCAAGAAGCTGGCGTTAAACGCCAGAAATGGGCACCAGCCCGGCGTTTAACGCCAGAATTGGCACAAAACGAGATTTTGCTTGCCATTTGGTGCAGGGATGACTTTTCCTTGACACCTCAGGATCTGTGGACCCCACAGGATCCCTACCTACCCCACCACTCTCTCTCTTCTTCACCCATTCACCAATCACCTCAACACCTCTTCCCCAAAAACCCTTCACCTATCAAATCCCATCTTTCTCTTCACCACTCACATCCATCCTTCATAAAACCCCACCTACCTCACCATTCAAATTCAAACCACTTTCCCACCCAAACCCACCCTCAATTGACCGAACCCTACCCTTCCCCCACTCCTATATAAACCCTCCTTCACTCCTTCATTTTCACACAACCTAAACACTACTTCTTCCCCTTCTTGGCCGAAAACAAAAAGCCATTCCCATCTCCTTCATTTCTTCTTCTTCTACTCTCTTCTTTCTTCTTTTGCTCGAGGACGAGCAAACATTTTAAGTTTGGTGTGGTAAAAGCATTGCTTTTTGTTTTTCCATAACCATTTATGGCATCCAAGGCCGGAGAAACCTCTAGAAAGAGGAAAAGGAAGGCAAAAGCTTCCACCTCCGAGTCATGGGAGATGGAGAGATTCATCTCAAGGGTGCATCAAGACCACTTCTATGAAGTTGTGGCCTTGAAGAAGGTGATCCCCGAGGTCCCTTTTTCACTCAAAAAGAGTGAATATCCGGAGATCCGACATGAGATCCGAAGAAGAGGTTGAGAAATTCTTACCAACCCCATTCAACAAGTCGGAATCTTAATGGTTCAAGAGTTCTATGCCAATGCATGGATCACCAAGAACCATGACCAAAGCATGAACCCGGATCCAAAGAATTATCTTACTATGGTTCGGGGGAAATACTTGGATTTTAGTCCGGAAAGTGTAAGGGTGGCATGCAATTTGCCCATGATGCAAGGAGATGAACATCCTTACACTAGAAGGGTCAACTTTGATCAAAGGTTGGACCAAGTCCTTACAGTCATATGTGAAGAGGGCGCCCAATGGAAGAGAGATTCAAGAGGGAAGCCGGTTCAATTGAGAAGGCATGACCTCAAACCCGTGGCTAGAGGATGGTTGGAGTTTATCCAACGCTCAATCATTCCCACTAGCAACCGGTCCGAAGTTACCATAGACCGGGCTATCATGATTCATAGCATCATGATTGGAGAAGGAATAGAAGTTCATGAGGTTATAGCTCAAGAGCTTTATAAGGTGGCAGACAAGCCCTCTACCTTGGCAAGGTTAGCCTTCCCTCATCTCATTTGTCACCTCTGTTATTCAGTTGGAGTTGACATAGAGGGAGACATCCCTATTGATGAGGACAAGCCCATCACTAAGAAGAGGATGGAGCACACAAGAGACCCCACTCATCATGAAATCCATGAGATACCTCAAGGGATGCACTTTCCTCCACAAAACTATTGGGAGCAACTAAACACCTCCCTAGGAGAATTGAGTTCCAACATGGGACAACTAAGGGTGGAGCATCAAGAACACTCCATCATCCTCCATGAAATTAGAGAAGATCAAAGAATCATGAGAGAGGAGCAACAAAGACAAGGAAGAGATATTGAGGAGCTCAAGCACTCCATAGGATCTTCAAGAGGAAGAAAGAGCCGCCATCACTAAGGTGGACCCGTTCCTTAATTTCCTTGTTCTTTATTTTCCTGTTTTTCGAATTTTAGTGCTTATGTTTGTCTATGTTTGTGTCTTGTGATCATTAGTGTCTTAGTGTCTATGCCTTAAAGTTATGAATGTCCTATGAATCCATCACCTTTCTTAAATGAAAAATGTTCTTAATTGAAAAAGAAAAGAATTGCATGAATTTTGAATTTTATAACAGTTTAATTATTTTGATGTGGTGGCAATATTTTTGTCTTCTGAATGTATGCTTAAACAGTGCATATGTCTTTTGAATTTGTGGTTCATGAATGTTGGCTCTTGAAAGAATGATGAAAAAGGAGACATGTTACTGAGGATCTGAAAAATCATAAAAATGATTCTTGAAGCAAGAAAAAGCAGTGAATACAAAAAAAAATCCGAAAAAAAAAGAGAGAAAAGAAAACGAAAAGAAAAAGAGAAAAATAAAGAAATAAAGTTGTGATCCAAGGCAAAAAGAGTGTGCTTAAGAACCCTGGACACCTCTAATTGGGGACTCTAGCAAAGCTGAGTCACAATCTGAAAAGGTTCACCCAATTATGTGTCTGTGGCATGTATGTATCCGGTGGTAATACTGGAAGACAGAGTGCTTTGGGCCACCGCCAAGACTCAATAAGTAGCTGTGTTCAAGAATCATCATACTTAACTAGGAGAATCAATAACACTATCTGGATTCTGAGTTCCTAAAGAAGCCAATCATTCTGAATTTCAAAGGATAGAGTGAGATGCCAAAACTGTTCAGAGGCAAAAAGCTAAAAGCCCCGCTCATCTAATTGATACTGATCTTCATAGATGTTTTTGGAATTCATTGCATATTCTCTTCTTTTTATCTTATTTGATTTTTAGTTGCTTGAGGACAAGCAACAATTTAAGTTTGGTGTTGTGATGAGCGGATAATTTGTACGCTTTTTGGCATTGTTTTTAGTATGTTTTCAGTATGATCTAGTTAGTTTTTAGTATATTTTTATTAGTTTTTAGTTAAAATTCACTTTTCTGGGCTTTACTATGAGTTTTTGTGTTTTTCTGTGATTTCAGGTATTTTCTGGCTGAAATTGAGGGACCTGAGCAAAAATCTGATTCAGAGACTGAAAAGGACTGCAGATGCTGTTGGATTCTGACCTCCCTGCACTCGAAGTGGATTTTATAGAGCTACAGAAGCCCAATTGGCGCGCTCTCAACGGCGTTGGAAAGTAGACATCCTGGGCTTTCCAGCAATATATGATAGTCCATACTTTTCCCAAGATTTGATGGCCCAAACCGGCGTTCAAAGTCACCCTCAGGAATTCCAGCGTTAAACGCCGGAACTGGCACAAGAATGGGAGTTAAACGCCCAAACTGGCATCAAAGCTGGCGTTTAACTCCAAGAAGAGTCTCTACACGAAAATGCTTCAATGCTCAGCCCACGCACACACCACGTGGGCCCGGAAGTGGATTTTTATGTCATTTACTCATCTCTGTAAACCTTAGGCTACTAGTTCTCTATAAGTAGAACCTTTTACTATTGTATTTTCATCTTTTGATCACCTTAGATCTTAGATCAGATCTTGGTTCTTCTGGTTCCCTCTCTGGGGCCCAGGCCAATGATCACTCTTGTTCTTATGTATTTTCAACGGTGGAGTTTCTACACACCATAGATTAAGGTGTGGAGCTCTGCTGTACCTCGAGTATTAATGCAATTACTATTGTTCTTCTATTCAATTCCGCTTGTTCTTGTTCTAAGATATCACTTGTTCTTCAACTTGATGAATGTGATGATCCGTGACACTCATCATCATTCTCACCTATGAACGTGTGACTGACAACCACCTCCGTTCTACCTTCGATTGGGTGAATATCTCTTGGATTCCTGATACACGATGCATGGTTGATCGCCTGACAACCGAGTGCTCGCCTGACAAACGAGCCAGCCATTCCGTGAGATCAGAGTCTTCGTGGTATAGGCTAGAACTGATGGCGGCATTCAAGAGAATCCGGAAGGTCTAACCTTGTCTGTGGTATTCTGAGTAGGATTCAATGATTGAATGACTGTGACGTGCTTCAAACTCCTGAGGGCGGGGCGTTAGTGACAGACGCAAAAGAATCACTGGATTCTATTCCGGCCTGATCGAGAACCGACAGATGGATAGCCGTGCCGTGACAGGGTGCGTTGAACATTTCCACTGAGAGGATGGGAGGTAGCCACTGACAACGGTGAAACCCTTGCTTAAGCTTGCCATGGAAAGGAGGAAGAAGGATTGGATGAAGACAGTAGGAAAGCAGAGAGACGAAAGGGAAGGCATCTTCATACGCTTATCTGAAATTCCTACCAATGAATTACATAAGTATCTCTATCTTTACCTTTATGTTTTATGCGTTTATCACCATACCCATTTGAGTTTGCCTGACTAAGATTTACAAGGTGACCATAGCTTGCTTCATACCAACAATCTCTGTGGGATCGACCCTTACTCGCGTAAGGTTTATTACTTGGACGACCCAGTACACTTGCTGGTTAGTTGTGTGAAGTTGTGTTTATGCCATGGTATTGAACACCAAGTTTTTGGATTCATTACCGGGGATTATTTGATTTGTGAAAAGTGTTGATCACAATTTCGTGCACCAAGCATCATCCAAGCTTCTTGCCCAATCCCTTCTACGGTTAATTACAGTCCGTTCCAGGATTCTTTTGAGTTCTCTGTTTGAGACTTCAGCTTGCCCATTAGTCTGTGGGTGATATGGAGTAGCTACCCTGTGGCTAACTCCATAACGAACCAAAGCAGAGTAAAGCTGTTTATTGCAGAAATGAGTGCCCCCATCACTGATTAATACTCTAGGGGTACCAAATCTGCTGAAGATGTGTTTCTGGAGGAATTTTAACACTGTCTTAGTGTCATTAGTGGGTGTAGCAATAGCTTCCACCCATTTGGATACATAATCCACTGCCACCAGAATATAAGTGTTTGAGTATGATGGTGGGAAAGGTCCCATAAAGTCAATACGCCATACATCAAACAACTCAATCTCCAAGATTCCTTGTTGAGGCATGGCATAACTGTGAGGCAGATTGCCAGATCTTTGGCAACTGTCACAATTAAGTACAAACGCTCGGGAATCTTTATAGAGAGTAGGCCAGTAGAAGCCACATTGGAGGACTCTTGTGGCTGTTCGCTCACTTCCAAAATGTCCTCCATACTGTGATCCATGGCAGTGCCATAGAATCTTTTGCACTTCTTCCTTAGGCACACATCAACGGATTACTCCGTCTGCACATCTCTTGAAGAGATATGGTTCATCCCAAAGATAGTACTTTGCATCTGTGATCAATTTCTTTGATTGCAGCCTACTGTACTCTTTGGGTATGAATCTCACTGCCTTGTAGTTTGCAATATCTGCAAACCATGGCACTTCCTAGATGGCAAAGAGTTGCTCATCCGGAAAGGTTTCAGAGATCTCAGTGAGAGGGAGGGACGCCCCTTCTACTGGTTCTATTCAGGACAGGTGATCTGCTACTTACTTTTCTGTCCCTTTTCTGTCTCTTATTTCTATATCAAACTCTTGCAGAAGCAACACCCATCTTATAAGTCTGGGTTTTGAATCCTGCTTTGTGAGTAGATATTTAAGAGCAACATGATCAGTGTACACAATCACTTTTGATCCTACTAAATAGGATCTGAATTTGTCAATGGCGTAAACCACTGCAAGTAGCTCTTTTTCTGTGGTTGTGTAATTCTTCTGTGCATCATTTAGAACACGGCTGGCATAGTAGATGACGTGCAGAAGCTTGTCATGCCTTTGTCTCAACATTGCACCAATGGCATGGTCACTGGCATCACACATCAATTCAAATGGTAATGTCCAGTCTGGTGCAGAGATGATTGGTGCTGTGACCAATTTAGCTTTCAGAGTCTCAAATGCCTGTAGACACTCTTTATCAAAGATAAATGGTGTGTCAGCAGCTAGCAGGTTGCTCAGAGGTTTGGTGATTTTTGAAAAATCCTTTATAAACCTCTTATAGAATCCTGCATGCCCCAGAAAGCTTCTGATTGCCTTAACATTGGCAGGTGGTGGTAATTTTTCAATTACCTCTACCTTAGCTTGATCCACCTCTATTCCCTTGTTCGAGATTTTGTGCCCAAGGACAATTCCTTCAGTCACCATAAAGTGACATTTTTCCCAGTTTAAAACCAGGTTAGTCTCTTGGCATCTCTTTAGAACAAGTGCTAGATGGTCAAGACAGGAGCTGAATGAGTCTCCAAATACTGAAAAGTCATCCATGAAGACTTCCAAAAATTTTTCCACCATGTCAGAAAAAATTGAGAGCATGCACCTCTGAAAGGTTGCAGGTGCATTGCACAGGCCAAATGGCATCCTTTTGTACGCAAATACTCCAGAGGGACATGTGAATGCCGTTTTCTCTTGATCTTTTGGATCTACTGCAATTTGATTATAACCTGAATATCCATCCAGGAAGCAGTAGTATTCATGACCTGCCAGTCGTTCTAGCATCTGGTCTATGAATGGTAAAGGAAAATGATCCTTTCTGGTAGCAGTATTGAGCCTTCTATAATCAATACACATACGCCGCCCAGTAACTGTTCTTGTAGGAACCAGTTCATTTTTTTCATTATGAACCACTGTCATGCCACCTTTCTTAGGGACGACTTGGACAGGGCTTACCCAGGGGCTATCAGAAATAGGATAAATAATCCCAGCCTCTAGTAACTTAGTGACCTCTTTCTGCACCACCTCCTTCATGGCTGGGTTCAGCCGCTTTTGTGGTTGAACCACTGGCTTGGCGTCACCCTCCAGTAAGATCTTGTGCATGCATCTGGCTGGGCTAATGCCCTTGAGATCACTGATGGACCACCCAAGAGCTGTCTTGTGTGTCCTTAGCACTTGAATTAGTGCTTCCTCTTCCTGTGGCTCTAAGGTAGAGCTTATGATTACAGGAAAGGTGTCACCTTCTCCCAGGAATGCATATTTTAGGGATGGTGGTAATGGTTTGAGCTCGGGTTTAGGAGGTTTCTCCTCTTCCTGAGGGATTTTCAGAGGTTCTACTATTCTCTCTAATTCCTCCAGATCAGGCTGAATATCTTTAAAGATGTCCTCTAGCTCTGATTCGAGATTCTCAGCCATATTGACCTCTCTTACCAGAGAGTCAATAATATCAACACTCATGTAGTCATTTGGGGTGTCTGGATGTTGCATGGCTTTGACAACATTCAACTTGAACTCCTCCTCATTGACTCTCAAGGTTACTTCCCCTTTTTGGACGTCAATGAGGGTTTGGCCAGTTGCTAGGAAAGGTCTTCCTAGAATGAGAGTTGCACTCTTGTGCTCCTCCATTTCCAGCACCATAAAGTCAGTAGCAAAGGCAAATGGCCCAACCTTGACAATCATGTCTTCAATCACGCCTGATGGGTATTTAATGGAGCCATCAGCAAGTTGAAGACATATCCGGGTTGGTTTGATTTCTTCAGTCAAACCAAGCTTTCTGATAGTAGATGCAGGTATTAGGTTGATACTTGCCCCAAGATCACATAAAGCTTGCTTGGTGCAATTACCCTCTAATGTGCATGGTATCATAAAGCTCCCGGGATCCTTAAGCTTTCAGGTAAGCTTTTCAGAATGACTGCACTGCATTCTTCAGTGAGGTAGACTTTTTCAGTTTCCCTCAAATCCTTCTTATGACATAAGATCTCTTTCATGAACTTAGCATAAGAGGGTATTTGCTCAAGTGCTTCTGCAAACGGAATCTTTATTTCAAAAGTCCTGAGATAGTCTGCAAAGCGAGCAAATTGCTTATCTTGTTTTGCTTGGCCGAGTTTTTGAGGATAAGGCATTTTGGCTTTATATTCCTCAACCTTAGTTGCTGCAGGTTTATTACCTACAGAAGTGGGTTGGGAAGCCTTTTTAGAAAGGTTGTTATCAGCACTTGTATGTGACTGATCCCCCACTGGCGTTTGAATGCCAGGGGTGGAAGCTGGAGTGGCGTTAGACGCCACCTCCTTATTTGTTACTGGCGTCTGAACGCCAGAACTATGCTCCCCTTGGGCGTTCAACGC
The DNA here is from genome assembly GCF_003086295.3 of Arachis hypogaea. Classification (NCBI taxonomy): domain Eukaryota; kingdom Viridiplantae; phylum Streptophyta; class Magnoliopsida; order Fabales; family Fabaceae; genus Arachis; species Arachis hypogaea. Next base: position 29,532,432 of record NC_092040.1, on the reverse strand, counting down.
TGGATTCATGCTTGTTTCTGGCATTGAACGCCAGGAATGAGCATGGGCTGGGCGTTCAGTGCCAGCCTTATTCCTCTCTGGGCTCTGATTGTCCTCAGAGGGATTTTGAGTAGCCATTTGTTCATTTCTTGGCTTTCTGCTACTTTGAAGTGAGGTATTTAATGTTTTCCCACTTCTTAATTGAACTGCTTGGCATTCTTCTGCTATTTGCCTTGACAGTTGCCTCTCTATTTGCTTTAACTGTACTTCCATATTCCTGTTAGCCATTCTTGTTTCCTGTAGTATTTCCTTGAATTCGGCTAGCTGCTTGGTTAGAAAGTCTAATTGCTGATTGATTTCATTAGCCTGATCCACAGGACTGAGTTCAGCAGTTACTGTTTTAGCTTCTTCTTTCATGGAAGGTCCACTGCTTAGGTACATATGCTGATTTCTGGCAACTGTATCAATAAGCTCTTGAGCTTCTTCAATTGTTTTTCTCATATGTATAGATCCACCAGCTGAGTGGTCTAGAGAAATCTTAGCTTTTTCTGTAAGCCCATAGTAGAAGATGTCTAATTGCACCCACTCTGAAAATATTTCAGAGGGGCATTTTCTTAGCATCTCTCTGTATCTCTCCCAGGCATCATAAAGCGATTCATTATCTCCTTGTTTGAAGCCTTGGATGCTTAGCCTTAGCTGTGTCATCCGTTTTGGAGGGAAATAGTGATTCAGGAATTTTTCTAATAGCTGTTTCCATGTTTTTATGTTGTTCTTAGGCTGGTTATTTAACCACCTCTTAGCTTGATCTTTTACAGCAAATGGAAACAGTAATAATCTGTAGACATCTTGATCTACTTCCTTATCATGCACTGTGTCAGCAATTTGTAAAAATTGTGCCAGAAACTCTGTAGGTTCTTCATGTGGAAGACCAGAATACTGGCAGTTTTGCTGCACCATGATAATGAGCCGAGGATTCAACTCAAAGCTACTAACTCCAATGGAGGGTATACAGATACTACTCCCATATGAAGCAGTAGTGGGGTTCGCATATGACCCCAGAGTCCTCTTGGACTGTTCATTCCCACTTAGTTCCATGATGGAATAAAGGAGATGATATGTATGTTGATATTATTTATTTAATAAAAAAATTATTTTATAAAATAAAATAAAAACGAAATAAATAAAAGAAATTGAAAATATTTTGAAATTGAAATCTGAATTTTTATATAAAAATTTCGAAAAAAAAAAGAGTTTAAAATTAGTTAGAAAAGATATTTTTTTGAATTTTGAATTTTATGATGAAAGAGAAAAACACACAAAAGACACAAGACTTAAAATTTTTAGATCTAATGCTCCTTATTTTCGAAAATTTTTTGGAGGGAAAACACCAAGGAACACCAAACTTAAAAATTTTAAGATCAAAACACAAGAAAGACTCAAGAACACCTTGAAGATTCACAAGAACACCAAGAACAAAAGAAAGAACACCAAACTTAAAAGTTTTAGAAAACCAAGACAAATTTTTGAAAATTAAAGAAAAATTAACAAGAAAACACCAAACTTAGAGAAGATTCAATCAAAGAAAAATTAATTAATTTTTTTTTGAAAAAGATTTTAAAGAAGATACCCAATTATCAAGAACAACTACTAATGCTCCAGCCAATTGGGCAGTAACTTCAATGTTGATTTTAAAGATGTATTATATTTATGGATAAAAGTATAAATTTTTTGAAAGTTAATGTTTTGAAAAAGCACAAGAAAAACAAGAAAAGACACAAAACAAAAAAACTCAAGATCAAACAAGAAAAATAAACAAGAACAACTTGAAGATCAAGGAAAAACAAGAACATGCAATTCGAAAAATTAAGAGACAAGGAAAAGCATGCAATTGACACCAAACTTATAACAAGACACTAGACTCAAAGAAAAATAAAAAATTAATAAAGAAAAATAATATTTTTGAAAAGAAAATAAAAGACTCTGACCCAATTGCCAAAATCTTCCAAATCTAAGAAATAAAATAAACCTTTAGTTGTTCAAACTCGAACAATCCCCGGCAACGGCGCCAAAAATTTGGTGCACGAAATTGCAATCACACTTTTTGCAATCCGCACAACTAACCAGCAAGTGCACTGGGTCGTCCAAGTAATACCTTACGTGAGTAAGAGTCGAATCCCACAGAAATTGTTGGATTGAAGCAAGCTATGTTTATTTTATTAATCTTAGTCAGGATACCAATAGGATTCTTTAGCCTCGTATAAAGTAAAAAGGGCATAAAATAAATAGTTGTTACTTTAATAATGGAGAATATGTTGGAGTTTTGGAGATGCTTTGTCCTCTGAATTTCAACTTTTCCTTGAAATCCTTTTCCCACACGCAAGGTTCCTTCCATGGCAAGCTCTATGTAGCGTGTCACCGTTGTAAATGGCTACTTCCCATCCTCTCAGTGAAAATGGTCCAAATGCTCTATCACAGCACGGCTAATCATCTGTCGGTTCTCAATCAGGTTGGAATAGAATCCATTGATTCTTTTGCGTCTGTCACTAACGCCCAGCCTTCAGGAGTTTGAAGCTCGTCACAGTCATTCAATCCCAGAATCCTACTCGGAATACCACAGACAAGGTTTAGACCTTCCGGATTCTCATGAATGCCGCCATCAATCCGGCTTATACCACGAAGATTCTGATTAAGGAATCTAAGAGATACTCATTCAATCTGATGTAGAACGGAGGTGGTTGTCAGGCACACGTTCATGGATTGAGGAAGGTGATGAGTGTCACGGATCATCACCTTCTCCATAATTAAGCGCGAATGAACATCTTAGATAAGAACAAGCGTGTTTGAATAGAAAACAAAAGTAATTGCATTAATTCATCGAGACGCTACAGAGCTCCTCACCCCCAACAATGGAGTTTAGAGACTCATGCTGCCAAAGAGTGTATAATTCAGATCTGAAAATGTCATGAGGTACAAGATAAGTCTCTAAAAGTTGTTTAAATAGTAAACTAGTAACCTAGGTTTACAGAATATGAGTGAACTAAGATAATTGGTGTAGAAATCCACTTCTGGGGCCCACTTGGTGTGTGCTGGGGCTGAGACTAAAGCTATCCACGAGCTGAGGCTTTTCTTGGAGTTGAACTCCAAGTTATAACGCGTTTTGGGCGTTCAACTCTGGATCATGACGTGTTTCTGGCGTTTAACTCCAGACAGCAGCATGTACTTGGCGTTCAACGCCAAGTTACGTCGTCTATCTTCGCGCAAGGTATGGACTATTATATATTGCTGAAAAGCCCTGGATCTATACTTTTCAACGCCGTTGAGAGCGCGCCAATTGGACTCCTGTAGCTCCAAAAAATCCATTCCGAGTGCAGGGAGGTTAGGATCCAACAGCATCAGCAGTCCTTTTTCAGCCTAACTCAGATTTTTGCTCAGCTCCCTCAATTTCAGCCAGAAATTACCTGAAATCATAGAAAAACACACAAACTCATAGTAAAGTCCAGAAATATGATTTTTGCCTAAAAACTAATAATATTCTACTAAAGACTAATTAAAACATACTAAAATCTACATGAAATTACCCCCAAAAAGTGTATAAAATATCCGCTCATCACCCTGCCACATACTAGGCATAGGTAGTGCTTGTTGTAACACCCTATTACCCTAAGCCTTATCTCATGCCATCAGGCAAAGGAAAACAAAGCGCCACGACAGAGATACAAAAGCCTAAGGAAGATATAAAGCTCAAAACAGATATACAAAAGCATGAAACGTTCACACACGATAACCAAACACAACAGAGAAGATACACAAGAAAAAGATACAAGATTACAAGGTAGATATATATATATGTGTGTGTGTGTGTGTGTGTGTGTGTGTGTGTGTGTGTGTGTGTGTGTGTGTGTGTGTGTAATAGCCAAAAGAATACTAGCCGCAGCCCGCAGAGTTTAGGCCGACTAGTTAATATAGACATAACAGAGTTTTTGAAATAAAACAGTAATATCCTAACTCTCAAAGTAATCCTCTAAGGCAACAAAGTATAATAATAAAAGAGAGAGAATCTGCATTAAAATAATCCAAAAGACAAGGATAAAAGCGAATCTTCCGCTCTGTCACCATCCCACAAACTCACCAAGGTTGGTTGCGACCTGCATCTGAAAAGTAACAACACATATGGTATGAGAATCAGAGGTTCTCAGTATGGTAACAGTTCTCAATATATAAGATATAAGATTTTGGGACACCAAAGACATTCTTAGAACTTCACATCGAGCATAAGATTCAAACTTAGAAACATGTAAGTAAAAACCATAAAGGGTTATCTAAATCCTAAGGGTTTTCTAACTAATTGTAAACACCGCTGTCCCACAGCTTTCACCAGCCTATCCTCCATGCGATCCTATCGCCACCGCCTACCGAGCCTCCTCAATCTTAGTAGAAAACACAAATAATTGCAAACAAGTAAAACACAGGTAATATGCATATATAGCAAGTAAACATGTTATACACTTAGGAAAAATATGCAAATAGGCAAAGTAAGCAAACACATAGAAGATGCACATGATGAATTCCTGTCATATTGGCTATGATATCACTTGTTGGTTCAACTGCCAATCCGACACATCCCCATGGGATGTCGCTTTTCGGTCATGAATAATTGGTACCCCAGGGATATAGTGACCGTCCATTATCCAGGAATATAGTGTCTGGCCCATTCTTGCAACTTGAAAGGTTGCAAGTGGGATACTCAGCCTCAAACCTCACATCTCAACGTAAGTATGATTAACTACCGTCCTAACACAGGCGCCGCGACCTCGACAAGCGAGATTAACCACCGTCCTTGTCAGGCACGTAGTGACTCATCAATCTCAATACATAATAATATATAATAGAAATTATCAATGATCACTGCTCATAACATAAGTTCATTAATCTTTTCCAAGTTCCAAGTTCACTTTAACCATCCTTAATTCACGAGTTCTTAAATTCAGTATCCATATAGTACTCCTCCAAATTATTCAACAATTCTATCCACAGTACTTCCAAAACCTAAGTCTCCATCTTCTAAACTCACTAACAAAATGCCAATTTTAAATCACCCAATTCATTCTCGCTAATCTTAGAGTCTAATTACTAGTTAGGAGTCTTAAACGGCAATTAAAGAAGCTTAGAAAGCTAGAGAACCAGTTAAAATTGCAAGAAAATAAGTTTTCAGCAAAACAGGGGTCATGCGTACGCATGCCCCTGTCCTGCAAATGCTCAATGGCAAAAATGGGTGGCTGCGTATGCAACACCTCACCCGCGTACGCGAGAGTTTCAAACTGAGGGGAATCCCGGCGTCGCGTATTACAAGTTGCATATGCATGCCTCGAAATCAACGTTTCCGCGTACACATGCCAGTGCCCGTGTATACAAGATCACTTGGCAATGGCCAACATCCACGTCGCGTGCACTGTTCTGCGTACGTATACCTTGACAGGCTTAGAAAACTTTCAAAAGCTGCAGAATTCATATTTTCATACCAAATTTCAAATGCGCATAACTTTTACTTTTTAAAACATTTTCCATCCGTTCTTCGAATGTCTTAAAGCTCTCAGACAATATGCCTCATCAAAGTTCATCAAAAATAATGTTTTCCAAAAATTTAACATAATTCTCTAGTTTTCCAAAACTTCAAATCAAACCAAACTTAAACCTACTCAAAATCATCACCAAGCACTTCCACACATTACAATTTACTATTACATTGTACTTCAATCCTTTCCATACCTATTTTGCTCAATTTTCCAACACTTTCCCCCATAGTTCAACAAAATCAACAATTTCTAAATCAAGATTTCAATATTAACAATTTTGTACAATTTAACTATTCATAAACATCTTTCATCATATATCATCACCAATCCTCATTAACATCAATGTTCATCCAATTTTATCTTCAACATTAATGATCAACAATATACATAATCAATTTAATAATTATCAACAACCAATTCAGTCCTATCCTAAGGTCCACTAGCCTAAGTTTCACGAAACATTACATATTACATAAAAAAACCGAAACTATACATTGACCGATTCCCAATACGTATAAAATACCAAAATTTGATTCCAAACAAGCTTCCAAGCACAATCAAACCACCAAACTAAATTCCAATGCTCCAATTCCACCAAGTCAAGTCCAAATCAACTACAATAGTTACGAATTTCAAGCTATACACATGCAATACACTAAAATAAATCCTAGGGTTCACCAAATTATTAATTCACAAGGGCAAAGAGTTTTCTTATCTTATCCAACAGTGTTTGGGGTACAAACCAATAATAATCCACTATTGGATGTAGAGGTGGCAAACGGGCCTAAATCCGCCGTGCCGACCCGCGTAACCCGCCAAAAAAGGTGGGCTGGGCTGGAAATTTGGGACCGCCGAAAGACAAAAGTCCGCCTAACCCAAACCGCTTAAACCGTGGGCTTTGGCGGGGCGGGGCGGGCTTTTCCCGGCGGGCTGAGGCATTTTTTTAAGGTTGAACCCATGAACCCAGACCCAGAACCCATGAACCCACCCACCCACCCGACCCGACCCGACCCAATCCCCATTCCCCATCGAAACCTTAATGAATCCCTAATTCCACTTCCAGATTTGCAGTTGCAACTTCTTTGTCTCCAGTCTCCTCGACGGCTCGACCTCAATCCTCAGTTCCTCATTGTCACTCTCAGTCTCTCACTATGTCATCCTCAACAGTCAACATAGAGGCTTCAGCCTTCAGCCTTCAGCTTCTTAGTCTCCAGCGTTCAGCCTTCAGCTTCGTCCCCAAGGTCTTCAATCCTCACCGTCACTCTCAGTCTCTCACATGGTCACACCTCACACCCGCCGTCTCGCACTTCCATCGACCTCAGCTTGCACTTCAGAATTCCGTCCTCACCCCTGACGCTCACTGAGCTGCAGTCACTGAGTCACCGTCGATCTTCGGTCGTCGTCGCCTACTAGGTTCTAGCCACCGCTGCTGCTCTGTCTGGCCGTAGTCGCTGCTGGTCTCAGTTCTGGGCTCCTGGGTCTTGTCCTCTCGCTACTGGTCTCGCTCTCTGGGACTCTGGGACTCCTTATTTATCTTTATCGCTGCGACACGGCTGCTCCTCGCCTCCTCTGTCCTGGTCTTCGCCTCCTCTGGTTAGTTTTCTGGCTTAGGGTTTGAGATTCATCAATTTAGGTTTGTTTGTTGTGTTTTGTGCTGTTTGATATAGGTAAATTAAGGTTGATATTTGGTTGAGTTTTGATTATGGTTGATATTTGGTTAAATCTGATTATGGTTGTGTTTTGATTATGGTTGATAATGGTTGATATTTGGTTAAATCTGATGCAGATTCACAAATTGTTTCCTGTTTTTTGTGTTGTTTGATAATAGTTGGGTTTTGATTATGGTTGATAATGGTTGATATTTGGTCGAATACTTGAATCTGATGCGGATTCAGAAATTATTTCCTATTTTTTGTGTTGTTTCATAATGTTAAGTTTTGATTATGGTTGATAATGGTTGATATTAGGTTGAATACTTGAATCTGATGCGAATTCAGAAATTGTTTGCTGTTTTTTGTGTGGTTTGCTAATGGTTGATGAACCTAGTTCATATAAACAATTTACATTTGCTTTTATTTCAGAAAATATGAATTCTAAAACTGAGTAACCTTGTTACTACTGGAGTTGGTTCTGAGGCTGCTCCGGTCGAGGTTGATGAACCTAGTTCGAAAAGGCTGAGACTAGCAACCTTTGATGTTTGAAATTTTTTCAAAAAGCTTGGTCGAGATAAGGATGGAGTAGAACGTGCTGAGTGTAAAGGATGCAAGAAGGTGTTTAAAGCTGGAGGTAAGCGATATAGCACTTCTACTATAAAATGACATCTTGATAGTTGTACTCAAATTAAGCATGAAGATATTGGTCAGACTATAGCAGAATTGTAACTTAAAATGGGTTCACTTAAGATTGATTCAGGAGTGGCTAGAGATATGTTTACTGGGTATGTAGTTGTTGGGGATAATCCTTTTAATATGGTTGATGATAGGAGATTTAGAAATTGGGTAAAATATATTAGTTCAACTTTGAAACTTCCTTCTAGGAATACGGTTAAGGCTGACATAGTGAAAGTTCACAAGAGAGAAGCTGGAAAACTTAAAAAAATTTTAGTTTCCATTCCAAATAGAATTTTCTTAACATCTGATCTTTGGACTTCGAGTACCAATGAGGGGTTTATATGTTTGACTGCACATTTTATTGATGAGAACTGGAAATTACAGAGTAAAATTCTCAATTTTTGTCATATGCCTCCTTCTCACACAGGATTTGAGTTGTCTTCTAAAATCTTTACGCTTTTGACTGAGTGGAAAATTGATAAAAAGATTTTTTCATTACTTTGGATAATGATTCTTCTAATGATACTTGTGTTGAACACTTGAAAAGTTTGGATGTGCATGGTTCATTGTTGTGTGGTGGTGAATTCTTTCATGTTTGTTGTTTTGCTCATATTTTAAATCTTATTGTCCAAGATGGAATAAAAATATGTAGCGATGCAGTGTATAAGATTAGAGAGTCAATTAAGTTTCTGAGAAAATCTGAAAGTCGAATGGTTAAGTTTAAAGAATATTTTGAAGATATTGAGGGACTTGAGTATACGACTGCATTATGTTTAGATGTTCCTACTAGGTGGAATTCACTTTATGCAATGCTTGCAAGTGCTATTCCTTATAAGAAAGCTTTTGAAATGTATAAAGTAAAAGAAGCTGGGTTTAGGGAGTATTGTCCTTCATCAGATGAGTGAAGGAGAACTGAAAAGATATGTGATTTCTTGTTACCATTTTACGAAACTACCAAGTTGATGTCTGGAACTTCTTACCCAACATCCAACTTGTATTTTTTACAAGTTTGGCAAATCCAGCTTATTTTAATGAATAGTTTGAAGAATGATGAAGTGCTTATAAGGAACATGGGAGAAAAAATGATGATTAAGTTCAAGAAATATTGGGAAGAATACAGTGTTGTTCTTGCATTTGGGGCAGTTCTTGATCCTAGATTTAAACTCAACACTTTGGTTCATTGCTATAATGAGATTGATCTTATTAGTGCTAAAGACAAAGTGGAGCATGTGAAGAGTAAGTTATACAAGCTTTTTGAGGTTTATGACCAAATTTCCTCTACAACTGCAGAGAGTTCTTCCCAACTTTCAAGTAATTTTTCTCAAGCAACATCTTCTGCAATTGGAACTCACCTTATTAAAATTGTTGGTGTATGTATTTTTATCTACTTGGTTATATGTATTTTTTATTTTTCATACTTTTTGATTCATATATTGTTTGTAATGCAAAGGATTTGATGTCCCGTAATCAAGAAGCTGAAGTGAAAAGTGGAAAGAACCAACTGGAAATTTATTTGAGTGAGGCAACATTATTTTGCAATAATGCAATCATTAATGTTTTGCAATGGTGGAAAGACAACCATCATCGTTTTCCAACACTATCACTAATGGCATGTGATTTGTTGAGCATTCCTATTACTACCGTGGCTTCAGAATCTGCATTTAGCATGGGTTCTCATGTTTTGAATAAGTATAGAAGTCGTTTGTTGTCAGATAATGTTGAAGCGGTGATTTGCACCAGAAATTGGATACGTGGATATGATGATTTTGGTATATTATATTTATGACATACATACTTGAGTGATTTTGAACTTTATTATGTACTATTTTTCTAATATATTTATTTACTTTTTTCTAGAGGAAGATAAAGATCAGGAAGATATTGCAAAAGGAGAAGGCTATTCTCCAGGAGTTGGTTCCAATGATGTTATTGACTTATATGAAGATGAAGATGAAAATTAAGTGTATTGAATTAAGTTTAATTTGCTTTGAAGACTATTTATAATTATGTTTTTGGACTTTGGATTATATTTATTTTGTCTATGGGACTATTTATAACTATGTTTTTGTATTTTGGATAATTGGATTATGTTTATTTATTTTGAAGAATATTTATATTTAATATTTGTATTTATATTGATTTAAATAAAAGATATTAGATATGTCCTTATAAATATAAAAAAAAACAATTTTAGGTGGGCTCCACCATTAGGCGGGGCGGGCTAGGATTTTGGGACCGCCTAAATAGGCAGAGCGGGGCGGGCCAGCCCGCCAGAAAGCGGGCTTCCGACGGGGTGGGGCGGGCTTCCCCGTTTGCCACCCTTAATTGGATGGCACCTAAACAATCAAAATCACAAAAATCTATTCAATACCCAAACCTAAATTTTCAAAATTTGTTAGGGCTGAGAAAGGAGTAAGTTTCAAATTTTTAGCAGTAATGCCTAGCTAAAAATGATGGGTTCGGTAAGAGCTTGACGTAACTGTAAACGGAATGTGAATTGGAGCACCGTAGCTCAAGTTTTGAGTGAAAGAAGAAGAAGATGAATAGTATTTTCTATCTTATCTTCTCCCTTCAACTCAGCTTCCCTTTTGTGTTTGAGTGTGTGTTATGAGCTGAATGCTCATTAGGTTATGTTTTTATATGTTAGGTTTGGGCCCAACTTGGGCCCAGTCGAACTGCGTAGTGTTTTTTGTTAGTTTGGCCCAACTTTGGGCCAAAACCTTTAAAATTAGTGTCTGGTTTTTAACTTTGATTATTTTTCTAAGTTTTTCTATAGTTTTTATTTTTACTCTCGCATAGTTCCGGAAAGACTTAAGCCGGTACTGCCTGCTAATTTACCGGTACGCTTTTTTACGCAATTGTCCGCAGAAAATTACATTTTTCTACTCGAAAAAATCTATTAAATTCAAATCTCACCTTCAAATTTCAAAATTGACACTTCTAAATTTTGGATCCTATTTCGGATAATTAATTTATTATTTTATTTTAATTTAGCGGTTATTAATCTTACAGTTTTTACATTCTTCCTACCAAATTCAAAATTTTGTCCCCAAAATTTAGGAATTACCTGAGAATAATTCAGAATAATCCTTTCGCATCTCTAACTTCAATTTCCAAGTGTACTCTTCTATTCCTGCTTTCTCCCAAGCTACTTTAACCAATAGGACTTTCTTTCGCGCAACTTCTTCACACTAGTGTCATCAATGCGCACTTGTGTGACTTGAAAAGCCAAGTTCTCCTTCAGCTCAATCGATTTAGGCTCTAACACATGAGTCGTATCCGGTGTGTACTTACGAAGTTGTGACATATGAAATACATCATGCAGATTAGATAAGAGTGGCGGTAAAGCTACTTGTTACGCCACTGGCCCGAGTCGCCTCAATACCTCAAATAGTCCAATATACCTCGGGTTTAACTTCTTCTCCTTGATCGCTCTTTCGATCCAAGTTGTCGAAGTAACCTTCAGAAATAAGTGTTCACCTTCTTCAAATTCCAATGGTTTTCTCCTCTGATACGCATAACTCTTCTGTCGGGTTTGTGCAGTTAGGATTTGAGTTCGAATTTGTTTGATCTTTTCAGTGGTCTCTGCCACCAAATTCAGTCCCAACACACTTGTTTCGCCGACTTCATAACAACACAGTGAGAACTGGCACTTTCGTCCATACAAAGCCTCATACGGATCCATACCAATGCTTGCATGAAAGCTGTTGTTGTACGCAAACTCAACTAGTGACATGGAACGGTCCCAACTTCTCCGTTGATCCAAAACACATGCCCTTAGCATATCTTTCAATGTCTGAATAGTCCTTTCCAACTGTCCATTAGTTTATGGATGATACGCCATGCTGAGACATAGATTTATTCCAAAAGCTCTTTGAAAAGCTCCCCAAAACCTTGATGTGAATAGCGTCTCGATCTGATACTATTGTCTTTGGCACACCATGCAACCTTATAATCTCCTTGATGTACAATCTTGCCAATTCCTCGAGTGAATAGTTTACTCGAATAAGTAGAAAGTGAACAGACTTGGTTAAGCGATCCACGATCATCCAAACTGCATCAAATCCGGACCTTGTCCTCGGCAAACCCGTTACAAAATCCATTACAATTTCTTCCCACTTTCATTGAGGAATCTCAAGAGGTTGTAGCATTTTCGATGGTCTCTGATGCTCTGTCTTCATCTTCTGACACATCAGGTACTTAGACACAAGTGTAGTTACATCACCCTTCATCTAGGCAACCAAAACATTCTCTTAGTGTTGCAAATATGCTCGTGGGGTTGGAGATTAATGAGTCATCCAATTCCATCTTCACAAGCATATCATCAATGTATACCTCTAACTTTGCCCTTATGAGGTCTTTGAAAATTTTGGTGACGAGTTTTTGATATGTGGTCTCCACGTTCTTCAGTCCAAAGGGCACAACTATGTAACAGTATGTTTCTTTGGGGGTGATGAAGGCCGTTTTCTCTTCTTTAGGTTTGTGCATGGGTATCTGATTGTACCCGGAATATGCATCCATAAAGCTGAGGTAATAGTGTCCAGAGGCGACATCTACCAATCCGTTAATGTTTGACAGCCAAAAGGCGTCTTTTGGACATGCTTTGTTTAGGTCCTTGTAGTCGACGCAGATTTTCCGTTTGCCTTTTTCACCATGACGATGTTGCCTAGCTAGGTGGTTTAGGGTATTTCCCGGATGAAGCCTACCTCGAGTAGGCCCTTGACTTGTCTTTCAACTTCATCCGCGCTGTCTACCGATAATCTTATTCATCTTTGGCTAACTGGGAGGTTTCTGTTGATGAAGGTGAATTCATCCTCCGTTTGTTCGATTTGGATTTTTTTCGTGTCCCCTTCCAGCTTTGGTCTTGGCTAGTCATCTTGCTAGGAGTCCAGGTCGGGAAGGAAAATCCCAGTCACATAATGAGATCTCTCTCGGAATGCCAGGTTGGTGTTGTTGCATACCACTGCTACCATGTTGTTACCATGGGCAGTTTCGATCGTTCCATCACCGGTCTAGAACTTTATGACGAAGAATTTTTAAATATGACGGTTGAGAGGTCATTAATGGTCTTTTTCCCGAGAATGATATTATATGTTGTAGAGTCTTTGAGCACCACCAATTCGGAAAAAACTGTTTACCTTTGGTTTTTGGTTCCTATGGTGATCGGGACCATTATTGAACCATCTGGTTTGATGAAGTTATCTCCGAGGCCGGTTACCTTGTTGAGGTGGTTCTGTAGGTTTTTGTTCCAGAGTCCTAACTTGTCAAATGCTTCTTTAAAGAGGATGTTAGAGTCGGCTTTGGTATCTATTAGGATGCATTTCACCATCCCTGTTTCCACTTTTGCCGATATGATGAATGGAGAGTCTACCTCCGACGTTCCCTTTTGTAGTCTTCCGGGGGGAAGGTTATGGTCGGTGGGTCAGGGACATTTCCTAGGGTGACCGCTAGTACTCGAAGACCTTTTTTAGTGCGGATTTGGATTTTTCTTGCACATTTTTTTCCATGATAACGTTGACCACTATTGTCGGGTCCTCATCTCTACTGTCTCGGGAAAAGGTTTTATCACCGTAGGGTTCCCCTTTCTTGCTCTGGTGATTTTTCTGTCTCATCCTATTGTGGTTCTATGATGATTTTAGCAAACTCGAAGAGTTTGTCATCTCAATGTCTCTGATAGCCTATTCGAGAGCATCTTTGAGGTCAAAATAGTCTTAGGTTCTATGTTCATATCCTTTGTGATAGTCACAGCATAGGATTTTGTTACCTCCTGTGCGTTCTTTAGTTGCTTGGGTTTTGGAAGGATAACCTTTTTCGCGTTCTACTGGTATATCTCTATGAGCAGGGCGGGCAAGGAGGTGTAGTTTGTGAATTTTCCCACCCACGGGGGTCGGTTGTGGGTTGGGGGTTTGAGTTATTCTTTGTTGGGTTCTTTGGGAGGTGATTAGTTCAGGGTGCCATGTAGTTGTGGTGCCGTTTATTGGCAGCCACGACTTGGCTTACGTCTTCGTCATTTATGTACTCCCGCGCCACGCTTTGGATTTCATGCATCGACCAAACGAGTTTCATCATGAGGTGCTTCCAGAAGTATTCATTCATCAAACCATTAGTCAAGCACAGGCTGTCCACTGAGTCTGTTAAACTGTCAATGGTTAGGCACTCATTGTTAAATCTGTTTAGGTACTTCCTAGAGGACTCTTTCGGGGTTGCATAATGCCTAGTAGGCTCACCGAGTGCTTTTCTTTGGCTATACGTGTGGTGAATTTTGCCAGAAATTTCTGGGAGATGTTGCAAAGCATGATATCGAGTCGATCGGGAGCGTGTTGAACCATTTGATAGCCGGGCTAGCTAGGGTTACCGGAAAGGCTCGGTGTTGGACAGCATCGACTGCTCCTTCCAGGTCATCATGGCCTCAAAGGCCGTCATAGTTCATGTCGGTTGGCTTGTTAAACCCTTTTGGTAACCTTACTCTCAGGACTTTCTCGGTGAATGGGGTTGCTCCCATTACCACGCATTCATGTCGCATTTCCTCGGAATCTCTCTGGTGTCTTTCTCCATGGCCCTCTCTATCAGAATCTCGGGATAGACTATAATTCCTACACCTCTCGTGATGTCAATATGGGGTTCTCATTTTGTGCTCCCTTCTGGAGGCGGTTCGAGAGATTGGTTTTCCCTTGTGCTCTGTAACGACCCAACTTCTAACATCTCATGTACTAAAAGCAAGGTGTTACTACCTATGTCCTTACAACTCTAACTGTTTATTAAATAATATATGAGCTTGACTCGTCGTTAAAGAACGTGAGCATAATTTTGGAGTTATTTTTTTAAAACGTTTATTGAATAGAAAGCCATACAGGAATTAATCAACAACAAAAATATAAATAAGACTAATAGAATATCCACAACATATATCACACATCAGTTTTTCCGAGAAACTATCATCATCACTAAGAGAAAACAAAGAGAGGGACTCATACGCTAACTGGTGATAAAGGACCAATCTAGGGGATGCTGATCTTCGCATAAGAGAGAAATCAAACAATGAGGCCAAGGGTTCCCTCAAAAGAGTGCGCCCATGTTCTAGAATCTTCTTAAGACAATCTTTCACCAAATGAGAACCACCTGCATCCTCATCAGCATTAAGCCAAACCTCAATAAAGTCTCAGAAAAGTCGTTGGTCTTCTTTCAATAACAATTTATTATTCACAAGGCACACGCAAAATGAGAAAAGAAGCAATGAAAGAATTTATTTCTACATCAAAAGGAGAATGTACCCAGCTTCTAGAAGTAAAGGGGTGCCGGATCACTTAGCGCAAAGTGAAGTTTAAGCAAGAGAAAGATCAAGAATCGAGCGAGTGGTACACGAAATTGTAATCCCAATATCAAAATCAAGATTTCTTATGATTTTGTACCACTAACCAGCAAGTGCACTGGGTCGTCCAAGTAATACCTTACGTGAGTAAGGGTCGATCCCACGGAGATTATTGGTTTGAAGTAAGCTATGTTTATTTCATTATTCTTAGTCAGGATATCAATTATAATTATCAGTTTGAATTATTAGAAAAATAAAAGAGCGTGAAATAATTACTTGTTATGCAATAATGGAGAATATGTTGGAGTTTTGGAGATGCTTTGTCCTTCTTATTTAAGCTTTCCTCTTGTATTCCTCTTCCCACACACAAGGCTCCTTCAATGGCAAGCTGTATGTAGGGCGTCACCGTTGTCAATGGCTACTTTCCATCCTCTCAGTGAAAATGGTCCAAATGCTCTGTCACAGCACGGCTAATCATCTGTTGGTTCTCAATCATGCCAGAATAGAATCCGTTGATTCTTTTCCGTTTGTCATCACGCCCAACAATCGCGAGTTTGAAGCTCGTCACAGCCATCCAATCCTTGAATCCTACTCGAAATACCACAGATAAGGTTTAGACTTTCCGGATTCTCATGAATGCCGCCATCAATTCTAGCTTATACCACGAAGATTCTGATTAAGGAATCTAAGAGATACTCATTCAATCTAATGTAGAACGGAGGTGGTTGTCAGGCACACGTTCATGGGTTAAGGAAGGTGATGAATATCACAGATCATCACCTTCTTCATAGTGAAGCGCGAATGAATATCTTAGATAGGAACAAGCGCGTTTGAATGGAAAACAGAAAGAATTGCATTAATTCATCGGGACGCTGCAGAGCTTCTCACCCCCAACAATAGGGTTTAGAGACTCATGCCATCAAAGAGTATAAAAATTCAGATCTAAAAATGTCATCCGATGCAAAACAAGTCTCTAAAAGTTGTTTAAATACTAAACTAGTAACCTAGGTTTACAGAAAATGAGTAAACTAAGATAATTGGTGCAGAAATCCACTTATGGGGACCGCTTGGTGTGTGCTGGGGCTAAGACTTAAGATTCTCACATGCCCGGGCTGTTTTTGGAGTTGAACGCCAGGTTGTAACGTGTTTTTGGCATTGAACTCCAACTTGTAACCTGTTTCTAGTGCTGGACGCCAGACTGCAACATGGAACTGGCGTTGAGTGCCAGTTTACATCGTCTATCTTCGTGCAAAGTATGAACTATTATATATTGCTGAAAAGCCCTAGATGTCCACTTTCCAACCCAATTGAGAACGTGCCAATTGGACTTCTGTAGCTCAAAAAAATCCATTCCGAGTGCAGGGAGGTTAGAATCCAACAGCATCAGCAGTCCTTTTTTAGCCTAAATCAGATTTTTGCTCAGCTCCCTCAATTTCAGCCAGAAAATACCTGAAATCACAGAAAAAAATACAAACTCATAGTAAAGTCTAGAAATATGATTTTTGCTTAAAAACTAATAAAATTCTATTAAAAACTAATTAAAACATGCTAAAATCTATATGAAATTACCCCCAAAAAGCGTATAAAATATCCGCTCATCACAACACCAAACTTAAACTGTTGCTTGTCCCCAAGCAACTAGATAAATAAAATAGGATAAAAAGGAATTAAGAAGCAATAATATCTCAGAGTTTTAAGTGAAGCTCAGATTCTAATTTAGATGAGCGGGGCTAGTAGCTTTTTGTTTCTGAACAATTTTGGCATCTCACTTTATCCTTTGAAATTCAGAATGATTGGCATCTATAGGAACTCAGAATTCAAATAGTATTATTGATTCTCTTAGTGTAGTATGTTGATTCTTGAACACAGCTACTTTATGAGTCTTGGCCGTGACCCTAAGCACTTTGTTTTCCAGTATTACCACCGGATACATAAATGCCATAGACACATAACTGGGTGAACCTTTTCAGATTGTGACTTAGCTTTGATCAAGTCCCCAATTAGAGGTGTCCAGAGTTCTTAAGCACACTCTTTTGCCTTGGATCACGACTTTAACCACTCAGTCTCAAGCTTTTCACTTGGACCTGCATGCCACAAGCACTTGGTTAGGGACAGCTTGATTTAGCCGCTTAGGCCTGGATTTATTTCCTTGGGCCCTCCTATCCATTGATGCTCAAAGCCTTGGATCCTTTTCACCCTTACCTTTTGGTTTAAAGGGCTATTGGCTTTTTCTACCTCTTTTGCTTTTTTTTTTCGCAAATTACTGACTTTTCATTTTTTTCTTTCGCCAGCTTGTTTTTCACTGCTTTTTCTTGCTTCAAGAATCAATTTCATGATTTTTCAGATCATCAATAACATTTCTCTTGTTCATCATTCTTTCAGGAGCCAACAATTTTAACATTCATAAAATTCAATATAAAAAATATGCACTGTTCAGGCATTCATTCAGAAGACAAAAAGTATTGCCACCACATATAAATAATTAGAATTTTCCTTATTAAGAACTCGAAAAAAAATTGCCTCTTTATTCTAAAAATCTACTATTTTATTCATGTTTGATGATGATGAGAAAAATAAATTATAGTTTAATTGGAGATAAAATCAAAATAGAGATACTAATTACTACTACTAATATATAACTTCTAAGGTAAATTCATAATAAGAACATTTATCACAGAGTTAAGGCAAAGATTAGGACTCAACAACCTTTATTTTGGGAAGTGGGTGTTCCTCTAGTCTGTGGGGTACTTGATCCTTCAAGAGATAATTTCTGACGCTTCAGTTCCTTCAAATCACATCCTTGCTCTTCCTGTTTCCTTAGGTGCCATGATCTTGATGAGTTTTAGCTCAGTGATCATGGCAAATCACACCAAACTTAGAGGTTTGCTTGTCCTCAAGCAAAAGAAAGGAAAGGAGAGAAATAGAGGGAGAGGCAATTTCGAAATTCAAAAGATATGATGAGTTTTGAAAAATATTTGAAAAAGAGTTGGATTGGATGGAAAAAGATCTGTGTTTATGGATTAAGATACATTTGATATTTTTGAAAAAAAAGTTTTTAGAAATTAGGATTAAAATTTTTGGAATTAAAGGATGAGAATTTGTAACATGTTTATGCAAGAAATCATGAATTGAAATGTAGAAAATTAAAAACATGTGAAGAAAAAAAACGAATTTACCTCCTCCCCACCATCCTGGCGTTAAACGCCCAAACGCTGCATGTTTTGGGCGTTTAACGCCCATGTGCAGCTTCTCCTGGGCGTTCAACGCCCAGCTGTTGCTTCTTTCTAGCGTTGAACGCCAGGAACTCCTTTGTCACTAGGCGTTTTTCTGAACGCCCAGGACGCTGCAAATCTGGCGTTGAACGCCCAAAAGGTGCTTCTTTCTGGCGTTGAACGCCTAGAAGATGCTCCTTTCTGGCGTTTAACGCCCAGATGGCTATCCTTACTGGCGTTGAACGCCCAGTAGGTGCTTCTTTTGGGCGTTCAACGCCCAAAACAGCTCTTACTGGCTTTTTCGCACCAGTGAGCTTCTTTTTTTTGCTGTTTTATCCTCTGAATCCTTCTGTAACTCTGTGGACTTAAGCAGTTGCTATTTTACCTTGAAGATACTTGACATATACCTGTGAAAATCAATTTAATTAACAAATAAGCTTTGTAAATGGTTGGGTTGCCTCCCAGCAAGTGCTTCTTTATTGTCTTTACCTGAACTATTACTGAGCTTTAGTTAAGTCTCAGTTTTGAGCATTCTTGCTCAAAATTGCTGTCAAGATAATGTTTGACTCTGTGTCCATTAACAATGAACTTTTTGTTAGAATCATTATCCTGGAGCTCTACGTATCCATATGGTGACACACTTGTAATCACATATGGTCTTCTCCACCGGGTCTTCAATTTCCCGGGGAATAATTTGAGCCTAGAATTAAATAGCAGAACTTTCTGCCCTGGCTCAAAGACTCTGGATGACAATTTCTTATCATGCCATATTTTTGCTTTTTCTTTGTAAATTTTTGCATTCTCGAAAGCATTGAGTCTAAATTCCTCTAGTTCATTTAACTGGAGCAATCATTTTTCTCCAGCTAACTTGGCATCAAGGTTCAGGAATCTGGTTGCCCAGTAGGCCTTATGTTCCAGTTCCACTAGCAAGTGACATGCCTTTCCATACACAAGCTGGTATGGAGAGGTTCCTGTAGGGGTCTTGAATGCTGTTCTGTATGCCTACAGAGCATCATTCAAGCTCCTTGCCCAATCCCTTCTACGGTTAATCACAGTCCGTTCCAGGATTCTTTTAAGTTTTTTATTAGAGACTTCATCTTGCCCATTTGTCTGTGGATGATATGGAGTGGCCACCCTGTGGCTAACTCCATATCGAACTAAAGCAGAGTAAAGTTGTTTATTGCAAAAATGAGTCCCCCCATCACTAATTAATACTCTAGGGGTACCAAATTTGCTGAAGATGTGTTTCTGGAGGAATTTGAGCACTGTCTTAGTGTCATTAGTGGGTGTTGCAATAGCTTTCACCCATTTGGATACATAATCCACTGCCACCAGAATATAAGTGTTTGAGTATGATGGTGGGAAAGGCCCTATGAAGTCAATACCCCATACATCAAATAACTCAATCTCCAAGATCCCTTGTTGAGGCATGGCATAACTGTGAGGCAGATTGTCAACTCTTTGGCAACTGTCACAATTAAGTACAAGCACTTGGGAATCTTTATAGAGAGTGGGCCAGTAGAAGCCGCATTGGAGGACTCTTGTGGCTGTTCGCTCACTTCCAAAATGTCCTCTATACTGTGATCCATGGCAGTGCCAGAGGATCTTCTGTGCTTCTTCTTTAGGCACACATCTACGGATTACTCTGTCTGCACATCTCTTGAAGAGATATGGTTCATCCCAAAGATAGTACTTTGCATCTGTGATCAATTTCTTTGATTGCTGCCTACTGTACTCTTTGGGTATGAACCTCACTGCCTTATAGTTTGCAATGTCTGCAAACCATGGCACTTCCTGGATGGCAAAGAGTTGCTCATCCAGAAAGGTTTCAGAGATCTCAATAAGAGGGAGGGACGCCCCTTTTACTGGTTCTATTCGGGACAGGTGATCTGCTACTTGGTTCTCTATCCCTTTTTTGTCTCTTATTTCTATATCAAACTCTTACAGAAGCAACACCAATCTTATGAGTCTGGGTTTTGAATCCTGCTTTGTGAGTAGATATTTAAGAGCAGCATGATCAATGTACACAATCACTTTTGATCCTACTAAATAGGATCTAAACTTGTCAATGGCGTAAACCACTGCGAGCAACTCTTTTTCTGTGGTTGTGTAATTCTTCTGTGCATCATTTAAAACATGACTGGCATAGTAAATGACGTGCAAAAGCTTGTCATGCCTTTGTCCCAACATTGCACCAATGGCATGGTCACTGGCGTCACACATTAATTCAAATGGTAATGTCCAGTCTGGTGCAGAGATGACTAGTGCTGTGACCAGCTTAGCTTTCAGAGTCTCAAACGCCTGCAGACACTCCTGATCAAATATAAATAGTGTGTCAGCAGCTAGCAAATTACTTAGAGGTTTGGTGATTTTTGAAAAATCCTTTATAAACCCCCTATAGAATCCTGCATGCCCTAGAAAGCTTCTGATTGCCTTAACATTGGCTGGTGGTGGTAATTTTTCAATTACCTCTACCTTAGCTTGATCCACTTCTATTCCCTTGTTCGAAATTTTGTGTCCAAGGACAATTCCTTCAGTCACCATAAAGTGACATTTCTCCCAATTTAAAACCAGGTTAGTCTCTTGGCACCTCTTTAGCACAAGTGCTAGATGGTCAAGACAGGAGCTGAATGAGTCTCCAAATACTGAGAAGTCATCCATGAAGACTTCGAGGACTTGTCCGCCACCTTATAAAGTTCTTGGGATATAACCTCATGAACTTCTACTTCCTCTCCAATCATGATGCTATGAATCATGATAGCCCAGTCTATAGTAACTTCGGACTGGTTGCTAGTGGGAATGATTGAGCGT
Organism: Arachis hypogaea; assembly: GCF_003086295.3. Lineage (NCBI taxonomy): Eukaryota > Viridiplantae > Streptophyta > Magnoliopsida > Fabales > Fabaceae > Arachis > Arachis hypogaea. The sequence goes on along the minus strand of NC_092040.1, from coordinate 29,511,218 downwards.
TGGATAAACTCCAACCATCCCCTAGCCACGAGCTTGAGGTCATGCCTTCTCAGTTGAACCGGCTTCCCTCTTGAATCTCTCTTCCATTGAGCGCCCTCTTCACAAATGTCTATGAGGACTTGGTCCAACCTTTGATCAAAGTTGACTCTTCTAGTGTAAGGATGTTCATCTCCTTACATCATGGGCAAGTTGAATGCCAAACTTACATTTTCCGGACTAAAATCTAAGCATTTCCCCCGAACCATTGTAAGCCAATTCTTTGGGTCTGGGTTCACACTTTGATCATGGTTCTTGGTGATCCATGCATTGGCATAGAACTCTTGAATCATTAAGATTCCGACTTGTTGAATGGGGTTGGTAAGAACTTCCCAACCTCTTCTTTGGATCTCATGTCGAATCTCTGGATATTCACTCTTTTTGAGTTTGAAAGGGACTTCGGGGATCACCTTCTTTGTGGCCACAACTTCATGGAAGTGGTCTTGATGCACCCTTGAGATGAATCTCTCCATCTCCCATGACTCGGAGGTGGAAGCTTTTGCCTTCCCTTTCCTCTTTCTAGAGGTTTCTCTGGCCTTAGATGCCATAAATGGTTATGGAAAAACAAAAAGCAATGCTTTTACCACACCAAACTTAGAAGGTTTGCTCGTCCTCGAGCAAAAGAAGAAAGAAGAGAGTAGAAGAAGAAGAAATAGAGGAGATGGAGGTGGCTTTATTTTTCGGCCAAGGGGGAGAAGTAGTGTGTAAGTTGTGTGAAAATGAAGGAGTGAAGATGGGTTTATATAGGGGTGGATAGAGGGGTAGGGTTCGGCCAATATGGGTGGGTTTGGGAGGGAAAGTGGTTTGAATTTGAATGGTGAGGTAGGTGGGGTTTTATGAAGGATGGATGTGAGTGGTGAAGAGAATGGTGGGATTTGATAGGTGAGGGGTTTTTGGGAAAGAGGTGTTGAGGTGATTGGTGAATGGGTGAAGAAGAGAGAGAGTGGTGGGGTAGGTGGGGATCCTGTGGGGTCCACAGATCCTGAGGTGTCAAGGATAATTCATCCCTGCACCAAGTAGCGAGCAAAAATGCTCCTTCTGCCAATCCTGGCGTTAAACGCCGGGCTGATGCCCATTTCTGGCGTTTAACGCCAGCTTCTTGCCCATTCCTGGCATTAAATGCCAGTCTGGTGCCCCTTTCTGGCGTTAAACGCCCAGAATGGTGCCAGACTGGGCGTTAAATGCTTGCTATCTTCACTGGCGTTTAAACGCCAGCAAATTTTCCTCCAGGGTGTGCTATTTTTCTTTCTGTTTTTGCTTTTTCAATTGATTTTGTGACTTCCCATGATCATCAACCTATAGAAAACATAAAATAACAATGGAAAATAGATAAATATAACATTGGGATGCCTCCCAACAAGCGCTTCTTTAATGTCAGTAGCTTGACAGTGGGCTCTCATGGAGCCTTATAGATACTCAGAGCAATGTTGGAACCTCCAAACACCAAACTTAGAGTTTGAATGTGGGGGTTCAACACCAAACTTAGAATTTGGTTGTGGCCTCCCAACACCAAACTTAGAGTTTGACTGTGGGGGCTCTGTTTGATTCTGTTTTGAGAGAAGCTCTTCATGCTTCCTCTCCATGGTTACAGAGGGATATCCTTGAGCTTTAAACATAAAGGATTCTTCATTCACTTGAATGATCAATTCTCCTCTGTCAACATCAATCACAGCCTTTGCTGTGGCTAGGAAGGGTCTGCCAAGGATAATGGATTCATCCATGCACTTCCCAGTCTCTAGGACTATGAAATCAGCAGGGATATAATGGTCTTCAATCTTTACCAGAACATTCTCTACAAGTCTATAAGCCTATTTTCTTGAATTGCCTGCCATCTCTAGTGAGATTCTTGCGGCTTGTACCTCAAAAATCCCTAGCTTCTCCATTACAGAGAGAGGCATGAGGTTTATGCTTGACCCTAGGTCACACAGGGCCTTCTCAAAGGTCATTGTGCCTATGGTACAAGGTATTGAGAACATCCCAGGGTCCTGCCTCTTTTGAGGTAATCTCTGTCTAGTCAAGTCATCCAGTTCTTTGGTGAGCAAAGGGGGTTTATCCTCCCAAGTCTCATTACCAAATAACTTGTCATTTAGCTTCATGATTGCTCCAAGGTACTTAGCAACTTGCTCTTCAGTGACATCTTCGTCCTCTTCAGAGGAAGAATACTCATCAGAGCTCATGAATGGCAGAAGTAAATCCATGGAACCTCTATGGTATCAGTGTGAGCCTCAGATTCCCATGGTTCCTCATTAGGGAACTCATTGGAGGCCAGTGGACGTCCATTGAGGTCTTCCTCAGTGGCGCTCACTGCCTTTTTCTCCTCTCCAAATTCGGCCATGTTGATGGCCTTACACTATCTTTTTGGATTCTCTTCTGTATTGCTTGGAAGAGTACTAAGAGGGAATTCAGTAACTTTCTTACTCAGCTGACCCACTTATGCCTCCAAGTTTCTAATGGAGGACCTTGTTTCAGTCATGAAACTTTGAGTGGTTTTGATTAGATCAGAGACCATGGTTGCTAAGTCAGAGTGGCTCTGCTTAGAATTCTCTATCTGTTGCTGAGAAGATGATGGAAAAGGCTTGCCATTGCTAAACCTGTTTCTTCCACCATTATTGTTGTTGAAACCTTGTTGAGGTCTCTGTTGATCCTTCCATGTGAGATTTGGATGATTTCTCCATGAAGGATTATAGGTGTTTCCATAGGGTTCTCCCATGTAATTCACCTCTTCCATTGATGGGTTCTCAAGATCATTAGCTTCTTCTTCAGATGAAGCGTCCTTAGTACTGCGTGGTGCAGCTTACATTCCAGACATACTTTGAGAAATCATATTGACTTGCTGAGTCAATATTTTGTTCTGAGCCAATATGGCATTCAGAGTATCAATCTCAAGAACTCCTTTCTTCTGATTCGTCCCATTGTTCACAAGATTCCTTTTAGAAGTGTACATGAATTGGTTATTTACAACCATTTCAATGAGTTCTTGAGCTTCTGCAGGCGTCTTCTTCAGATAAAGAGATCCTCCAGCAGAGCTGTCCAATGACATCTTGGACAGTTCAGACAGACCATCATAGAAGATACCTATGATGCTCCTTTCAGAAAGCATGTCAGAAGGACACTTTCTGATCAATTGTTTGTATCTTTCCCAAGCTTCATAGAGGGATTCACCTTCCTTCTATCTGAAGGTTTAGACTTCCATTCTAAGCTTACTCAATTTTTGAGGTGGAAAAAACTTTGCCAAGAAGGCATTGACTAGCTTTTCCCAAGAGTTCAGGATTTCTTTAGGTTGAGTCCAACCATATCCTAGCTCTGTCTCTTACAGCAAAAGGGAATAGCATAAGTCTGTAGACCTCAGGGTCAACCCCATTGATCTTGACACTGTCACAGATTTGTAAGAATTCAGCTAAAAACTGATGAGGATCTTCCAATGGAAGTCCATGGAACTTGCAATTCTGTTGCATCAGAGAAACTAATTGAGGCTTAAGCTCAAAGTTGTTTGCTCCAATGGCAGGGATAGAGATGCTTCTCCCATAGAAGTCGGGAGTAGGCGCAGTAAAGTCACCCAGCATCTTCCTTGCATTGTTTGCATTGTTGTTGTTTTCGGCTGCCATGCCTTCTTCTTTGAAGATTTCTGTTAGGTCCTCTACAGAGAATTGTGCTTTAGCTTCTCTTAGCTTTCGCTTCAAGGTCCTTTCAGGTTCAGAGTCAGCTTCAACAAGAATGCCTTTGTCTTTGCTCCTGCTCATATGAAAGAGAAAAAAACAAGAAAATATGGAGTCCTCTATGTCACAGTATAGAGATTCCTTGAGGTGTCAGAGGAGAAGAAGAATAGAAGGAGGAGGTAGAAGAATTCGAACTTATCAAGAGAGTTAGAGTTCGAATTGTGCATTGAGGAGGAGTGTTAGTCCATAAATAGAAGGATGTGAGAAGATGGTAAGAAATTTTCGAAAATTAAAGTGAATTAATTAAAAGAAATTTTGAAAAATAGTAATTGATTTTCGAAAACTAAGATTGGGAAATAAATTAAGTGAAATTTGAAAAAGATTTTGAAATTAGAAATCAAAAAGATATGATTGAAAACTATTTAAAAAGATTTGATTTTTAAAATTAATGACTTGGCTAACAAGAAATTTAAAAGATATGATTCAGACATTAAACCTTTCTCAACAGAAAAGGTAACATACTTGAAATGTTGAATCAAATCATTAATTGTTAGCAAGCATTTTTGAAAATGGAAAGAAATTGATTTTGAAAATATATGATTGAAAAGATATGATTTGAAAAAGATTTGATTTTGAAAAATTATGAAAACTTGAAAAAAATTTGCATTAAAAACAAAATCTTCCCACTTGTGCCATCCTGGCGTTAAACGCCCAGAATGGTATTCATTCCGGTGTTTAACGCCCAAAATGCTACCCTTTTGGGCGTTAAACGCCCAGCCAGGTATCCTAGTTGGCATTTAAACGCCAGTTTTCCTTCTTCACTGGGCGTTTTGAACGCCCAGCTTTTTCTGTGTAATTTCTCTGCTGTATGTTCTGAATCTTCAATTCTCTGTATTATTGACTTGAAAAGACACAAATTAAAATTTTTTTGAATTTTAATAATGAGGAATAATCAAAATGCAACTAAGATCAAATAAACAATGCATGCAAGATACCAAACTTAGAAGTTTGTATACTATTGACACTAACAAATTGAGAATGCATATGAGAAACAACAAAACACTCAAGACAAGAGAATTTAAAGATCAGAGTAAAGAAATCATCAAGAACAACTTGAAGATCAATGAAGACACATGATTGAATTCGAAAAATGCAAGAAGAATAGAAACATGCAATTGACACCAAACTTAAAATGAGACACTAGACTCAAAAAAGAAACATAAACATATTTTTTGATTTTAAGATTTTATAATTTTTTTTTATTTTTCGAAAATTATATGGAAAAGAAAATAAAGAGATTCAAAATTTTTAATAAGAATTCCAGGAATCATGCAATGTTAGTCTAAAGCTTTGGTCTAAAGAAATTAGACATGGCTAGCCAAGCTTCAGCAGGACATTACATTCAGGAGCTAAATTGATGAAAATCAATCAGCTTTGGTGATGATAAGAACATCACCTTGAAACTCTAGAATTCATTCTTAAAAATTCTGAAGAAAAATACCTAATCTAAGCAACAAGATGAACCGTCAGTTGTCCAAACTCAAACAATCCCCGGCAACGGCGCCAAAAACTTGGTGCACGAAATTGTGATCATCAATGGCGCCATCAACATGGTACACTCATTTGTAATCTCAACTCTTTATCACAACTTTGCACAACTAACCAGTAAGTGCACTGGGTCGTCCAAGTAATAAACCTTACGCGAGTAAGGGTCGATCCCACGGAGATTGTTGGTAAGAAGCAAGCTATGGTCATCTTGTAAATCTCAGTCAGGCGGATTCAAATGGTTATGGAGGATTAATGATTAAAAGATAAATAAAACATAAAGTAAAGATAGAGATACTTATGTAATTCATTGGTGAGAATTTCAGATAAGCGTATGGAGATGCTTTGTCCCTTCCGTCTCTCTGCTTTCCTACTGTCTTCATCCAATCCTTCTTACTCCTTTCCATGGCAAGCTGTATGTTGGGCATCACCGTTGTCAATGGCTACAGTCCCGTCCTCTCAATGAAAATGTTCAACGCACTCTATCACAGCACGGCTATTCATCTGTTGGTTCTCGATCATGTCAGAATAGAATCCAGTGATTCTTTTGCATCTGTCACTAACGCCCCACAATCGCGAGTTTGAAGCTCATCACAGCCATTCAATCCTTGAATCCTACTCAGAATACCACAGACAAGGTTTAGACCTTCCGGATTCTCTTGAATGCCGCCATCAATTCTAGCTTATACCACGAAGATTCCGATTAAGGGATCCAAGAGATATCCACTCAATCTAAGGTAGAACGGAGGTGGTTGTCAGGCACACGTTCATAGGTGAGAATGATGATGAGTGTCACGGATAGAAGAACAATAGTAATTGCATTAATACTCGAGGTACAGCAGAGCTCCACACCTTAATCTATGGTGTGTAGAAACTCCACCGTTGAAAATACATAAGAACAAGGTCTAGGCATGGCCGTGAGGCCAGCCCCATGATCTAAGATAGCATAAGACTACTCGAAGATAGCTACCAAGATGAAAATACAATAGTAAAAGGTCCTATTTATAGAGAACTAGTAGCTTAGGGTTTACAGAAATGAGTAAATGACGTATAAGTCTACTTCCGGGCCCACTTGGTGTGTGCTTGGGCTGAGCATTGAAGCATTTTCGTGTAGAGACATTTCTTGGAGTTAAACACCAGCTTTTGTGCCAGTTTGGGCGTTTAACTCCCATTTTTGTGCCAGTTCCGGCGTTTAACGCCGGGCAGTCTTGAGCTGATTTGGAACGCCGGTTTGGGCCATCAAATCTCGGGCAAAGTATGGATTATTATATTGCTGGAAAGCCCAAGATGTCTACTTTCCGACGCAATTGAGAGCGCGCCAATTGGACTTCTGTAGCTCTAGAAAATTTACTTCGAGTGCAGGGAGGTCAGAATCCAACAGCATCTGCAGTCTTTTTTAGCCTTTGAATCAGATTTTTGCTCAGGTCCCTCAATTTCAGCCAAAAAATATCTAAAATCACAGTAAAATACACAAACTCATAGTAAAGTCCAGAAAAGTGAATTTTAAATAAAAACTATTAAAAATATAATAAAAACTAACTAAACATACTAAAAACATACTAAAAACAATGCCAAAAAGCGTATAAATTATCCGCTCATCACGTACACAAAACCTGAGTTACGAAATTGAATGTTTTTTGTGTGTGTTCTATCCGTACGTGCTAAAAAGGGACTACACACGAGGCATGCATATGCACGACTGTCCTACTTTTTGGAAAATGTCAATTTTAACTATTTTTGTCTATTCACTCTAATTTTTCACCTCTGTAACTCCTATTTAAAATTTTCTAACCAGTTTTAGGCTCTAGAATAAGTGAGAGCATATTGAAGGCATTGATTTAAGATATTCCCAAATAAATGTGTTAAATTGGATGACTTGGTTGTGAGGATGGTGGTTTGTGTAATATCCTATCACCCTAAATCTTACCTCTAGCCATAAAGCAAAGGATAACAAAGCGTCACGACAGTTCTAAAGCTCACACAATAATATATATGGAAGGAAGTAATAATACTAGAAGTCCGATGAAGGAATAAAACTCAAGGACTTAGAAAACAGAGATACAAAAGCGCAAAACGTTCACAAGAGAAAACTAAACGTGTAAAGGTAAGAAAAGGATCATAGATACAAGATAAACAAGAGTAGACATATATATATATATATATATATATATATATATATATATATATATATATATATATATAAGAGCTAGACATAACCTGCGGAGTTTAGACTGGGTAGCTCAAACAGAATATAAAACAGCAACATTCTGTCTCTCAAAGTAAGCCTCTAAGGCAACAAGTATACTATACAAAAGTAAGAGAGATACTACATCAAAATAACCAAAATACAAAGATAAAAGAGATCCTCCGTTCTGTCACTATCCCGCAAACTCACCAAGGTGAGTTGCGACCTGCATCTAAAAAACAACAACTACATATGATATGAGAACTAGAGGAGTATGGTAACATTGCCCAATAGATAAGTTATAAGATTTCGGGGTACCAAAGACAATCCTAGAATTTCACACCGATATAAAGATATTCAACTTATAATAAAACTTAAACCATAGAAAGGTTATCTATCTTAAAGGATTTCTAAGTCTAATAGAAATACCGCTGTTCCACAGCCTTCACCAACCTATCCTCCATGTGATCCTATCGCCACTACCTACCCAGCCTCCTCAATCCCAGTAGAAAACACAAGTAATGCAAGTAAGTAAAATACAGGTAATATACATATACAGCGTGTAATTCAAGAAGTAAGAAAGCATGTTATACATTTAGGCACTAAATGCAAGTACACAAAGCAAATAAACACATAGAAGATGCACATGATGAATGCCTGTCCTATTGGTCGTAATATCACTTGTCGGTTCAATTGTCAACCCGACACATCCCCTTGGGATGTCGCCTTTCGATCACGAAGAATTGGTACCACAGGGATATAGTGTCCAGTCCACTCTTGCGACTCAAAAGGATGCGAGCGGAATATTCTACCTCAGACCTCACATCTCAACGTAAGCAAGATTAACCACTGTCATTACTCTGGCGCCGAAACCTCGAAAAATGGAACTAACCACCGTCCTTACTAGGCGCATAGCGACTCATTAATCTCAGTATATAAATAGTATATAATAAATCTCAGTGATTAGTGCTCATATAGCACAAGTCCATTAATACTTATCCCATTAATCTTATCAACCCCAGTCATTCATTTCAAAGTTCCAAACTCATCATCAGTTCTCAATATATTATCATTTTAACTCTGCCAATTCACTCAAGTCATTCCATCCAGAGAACTTTCCAAGCCTAAGTCTTTGTCTTCTAAAATCATTAACAAAAAAATATCTAAATTAAGTTACCTAACCCATCCTCACTAGTCTTAAAGCCTAATCACAAGTTAAGAGTCTTAAATAGAGATTAGAGAAGTTTAGAAAACTAGAAGAACCCTTAAAATATCAAAAAAAAGTTTTTAGCATAAGGGAGTTATGCGTATGCATGCTCCCTCTCGCTTACGCATGAGTGTCAAATTGCCCAAGTCGCGTACGCAAGCTATGTCCGCAGACGCGAACACTTGAAACAGCAAGGGGTTTTCGCGTCGCGTGTTACAAGTCGCGTACGCATGCTTGTAAAATGACATTCTCATGTACGCATGCCAATGTCGTGTACGCGAGAGTGCTTGGCAGCAGCCAATTCCCATGTCGCATGCACTGTCCGCGTACGCATGTCTTGAAAACCTTAGAAAATTTTTAAAACCTGCAGAATTCAGATTTTTGTATCAAATTTCAAACGCGCATAACTTTTTTGTTTTAAAATATTTTCCATCCATTTTTCGAACGTCTTAAAGTTCTTGGACCCAAATTTCATTTAATATAAGTTTCATCAAAATTGAGGGTCCGGAGCATGAGTTATGTCTCGTCAAAGTTCATTAAAAATAAGGTTTTATCAAAACTTGCAAAGTTCTCTAGCTAACCAAACCAAATCCATACACAATCAATTCCAATCCTACACTTTCTTACACATTACCAATTACAATTATATCATTGTTCAACCCCACAACACTTAACCATGTAGTTCCAAATTCAACAACTACCTCTACAATTTCCACTCATACACCATCACTCTCAACAATTACCAATCCAAACCATCACGAGTCATTATTCATCAATTTTGTCATTGTCAAAACCCTTAATCCGCATCATTTATCAACAACAATCAATTTTCAGCATTAATTATCAACAACATCATTTTTCATCATCAATCATCAACAATCATTAACAACCAATATCAACTCAATCCTATCTTAAGGTCTACTAGCCTAAATTTTACAAAATATTATATATTAACTAAAAAAATTGAAACTATACCTTGGCCAATTCTCAATACACACCAAATACCAAAATTGACTTTTAAGCAAGCTTCCAAGACTAAACAAGTCTCCAAACTCAATCCCAATGCTCCAAGGAGCCAAATCAACTCCAAAAATCATCAAATTCAAGCTATACACATTCAATTTACCATAATTAATATCTAGGGCTCACAAATATACCAAACCACAAGGGTTTTGAAGTAATTTACCTTATCTGACGGTATTCGGGACAAAATTCAACAATAATCTAATGCTAGATTACCCATAAACAACCAAAATCACAAAATTTATTCAATAACTATATCCAAAATTTTGAAACTGTTAGGGTAGAGAACTAGGCAAGCAAGTGTGAGTTCTTTACCACTTTGTTTTACTAGAAATAACAGACTCGGCGAGAGATACGCGTTGCCACAAATGACACGTAAATCGGAGCACCGTAACTCAAGTTATAAGCAAATAAAGAAGGAGATGAATAGTGTAATCCCTCTTCTCTTCTCCCTTTACTCCCGATTCCCAGCTGCTATGTTTGGTTTGTTATGAGACTGAATGATCTTCATTTACACTCTTATATATGTTGGGCTTGGGCCCAACTTGGATCCAGTCAAACCTTTAGAATTAGCACACAATTTTTAACTTTAATTATTTTTAAGTTTTTCTACAGTTTTATTTTCTCTTTCGCAGTATCGGACAGACTTAAGACAGTACTACTGGCTAATTTACCAGTACGCATTTTATGCAATTTTTCGCAGAAAATTATATTTTCCCACTCGAAAAAATCTACTGAATTCAAATCTCACCTTTAAATTTTCTAATTAATATTTATAAATTTTCGAACCTATTTCAGACAATTAAATTATTATTTTATTTCAATTAAATGGTTAATAACTTTTGGTTCTTATAGTTCGTCTCGCTCCCTGTGAGGACGGTGGTGTTATCCCGCTCACGAGATGAAAGAATTGGTAAAATGAATGAGAATGTAGTTAGTTAACCTAATGATTTCAAAAACTGATTAAAAGACATTGATAATACATATTGCGATCTAATTCATTGTACTAGCAAGGACGGTGGTAAATTCTGCTTGCACACTGAGCTAAGTCAAGTCAGGACAAGGACGGTGCTCATTACTGCTTGTTCGTGGTTCTCTCTGGTTGCATGGTGACAGGGCACATATCATGGCCTAAGTGTTTGAACTGGATGTCACTACTTGATATGTCTGCATATATGATATACCAATGTATTTCAATGGAAAACCTTTTTGTCTCTAACATCGTACCAAACACATCATATGAAATATATTTGTGCCTGCTAATAAGATTCTATATCAATGAGATCACGAAAAATCCATTTGAAACTTCAAAGAGTTGTATTTGTTATATAATTATGTACGTATGATATCCATATAAAAAAGATGGTAAGTTCTATCCAACCTCCTCTAAATCAATATATAAATTACCTCTTGTGACATGGCACATTTTAATTGGATGTTTAGTTTTAGTTTGAGTTAATTTAACCCAATAAAATTAATATCTTAACTAAAGTAGGACAATTTTGTAATTAAATATTTTTATAAAAGGGACGAATATATAATTTATGTAAACATTAAAAAGTAAAGTCATATTTTTTATTTTTTATTATTGTTCAGAAACTCAATTCACCTCAGTCCCATTTCTCTCTGAAATTGTTTCAAAAAATCAACTCAAGTTCTACCCACCCATTGACCCAGTCTCGTCGCCCACAGCCCGCAGCCACGCCAACCACCGCAGCCACCTCAACCCCGTAGCCCCGTCACATGTACAGGCATCGTGTGTGGAAGCTTGGCGCCGTCGCAGGAGCTTGAAGTCGTCTCCTCTATTCGAGAGCGCTCTCTCTATGTTCACCGTGCCTCCGTCACCGTCACCGTAATCGTCACTATCAAGAACTTCTTCGTGCTTCCCTTGCTGCCTGACATCTCTGTTCGTTCTGTCTTCATCCATTAGCTGGAACCTTCATTCACCACTGACATCTCTGTTCATTCTGTTCACGCTTCAGGTAGGTCTTCTCTTTTTCTCCATTGTGTATTATTCATTTATTTGTGTATTCTAGCCTAAGTTTTATGCTGTTAATTCTTGTGATTATTGATTCTGAAATTTTTAAGTTGTTCATGATTTTTGGTTCTGAATATCTTATCTTCTGTGACTAGGAAATAGGAATCATTTATTTTGGTTAATTACTTAATTTTGTTCATGATTTTTGTTAGCTAGATTTTAAATTTTGTTTGTTGTGACTTAGAATCATTTTGTAGTATTTATTTGTGCATTTTAGCCTGAGTTTTATGCTGTTCATTCTTTACTTATGTCCTTTAATTTTGTTCTAAACTGAGTTAATTGGAATTGAAGTAAGTGATTTGAATAAGGGTAGCTTTAATTTTGACCAGAAACACCTTGGATATTGTTGTGTTATTTTTTCGAACTTTTCATCTTGTTATAGTTGTTGATGTTGCGTTGTTTTTGGTGTTTTATTTTATTTTTTAAATTTATCTTCTTGCAATTAATTAGTGATAGAAAGAGTACGCGTGGTGTACCAAATATTTAAAGATGATTATATGGGATTATAAAGAGCATTTGTCAGGGAGTGGCTGAATAGAAAAAAGAAAAGTAGGTAAGCAACAGTTGCTTTGTTGAATTGGACCCTACACAAGTAGATAGAATTTGACTTCGAAATAGTAAAATTAATATAATCCACTTATAGAATTGGTACTGGTTATTGATGGCTCTTTTACAACTAAGATTCTTAGAACTAAATTGACTACTTTATTACTCATCTTTATGTATTTGCATAATCTACTTTAACAAACTTGATGGATACTACTTAGCAATTGGAGAAAAATAACACTCTGAAAATATATTGCAAGCAGAAGCATGTTTCAAGTAAGAATAAGAATATCTGTTTAGGTCTTTAAGATACAAAGAAGCTAGTCAACCAAATGGGAAACATAAAAGTAAATAGAATCCGATGGATTGTATTAAAATCTTTTAGTTCTTTAAGAATAATTTTTTAGTTCGTTTAGTTCTACCCTCAATATATTTGGCATGCTTTGGGTCTTTTGGGGTTAAATTCCTGCCTACACTATCGGTATTTTGTTTTCTAATTTTAGATTTTTGTGAATAAAACAATGAACACCAGATTTTTATTAATCATTAAATCTTAAAAAAGAAAAGACAAGGAAAAAAACAACCAAAAGATAAATTAAAAATATAAAAATTTCAAAATAAAATAGGACTTTATTTATCTTACCAATTAGATACTTGCTTTGTGTCTTCATTTCCTCGTATACAAGTATAGACACCTTTAAAACATAATGTAAATTGGTGGATTAATTTCTCTACACTTATGGGAATTATTATATATTTTTATTAGTATTTTAAATTCAAAGAAAAGGATATAATCATGTAGATAAGTGAAAGTATCACTTGTTTACTCAAATTATTACTCTAATCTGATGCAGGGATATATAAGATTGAAAAAAAAAACTTGCATGGATGTGGATTATGCCGTTTATTTGCATATGGCTATGTATACTAAAAGTATAAATATGTAATGATTTTGTTTAATAAAACTCCATTATGTATATATGTATAAATAATTTGGATCTGGATATGGACGAGCCTGATTGAAAATATGAGATTATAAAAATGTGTTATGTATGTTATATAAAGGTATAGAGACTCAACCCCAAAGGTGACCCTTTTTTCTTTTTGAATGAAAATTTAACTTTTCATTTAGAAAAAATTAGTGTGGCTTTTCCACATAATAGATAATATTCAAGATGGTATTTATTTATTTGTCATGCTAGATCATTTTATGTTTAATTTGTTTATAACTATTAGTAATTTTTGGTTCCTTATCTCTGTTCATTTAGTTTTTTTATCATTGATCACTTGAGTAGTTAAAGTGGATTTGTTTTTCTCTTTATATCAGATTTACAATTTATTTTTTCTTTTTTTTAATAGTTTCTATTGTATTAATAAGCTACTAGACCAACTTGATTAAATTTAGTTACTAAAATAACAAATATTTTTTACCACAAGAATTTTTCTCTATTTTGTCAATTCATATATTATTTATATCTGATGATATTATGTCTCTTGTATGGAAAAATATTTAGCATGTCGTTCAAAATTGATACCTCTGGAAAACTTTGCTTTATAAGACTAATGACTAGGCTCATTAGTTATGGAAATTTGCTTATCTATTTAGAGAAAAGATCTCAACAAATACAGGACTTGAATTGATAGTTTCAATATTTTGCCTTGAAGAAAGCAATTGAAAGTATACAAAGTGGAGGGTGCATTCAGTTATCAATTGAAGGTATATGATTGTGTAGGTAGAATGGTGGATTGTCCAATGTCATTCTAAATCCAATTTTAATGTGGAACAGTAGAGAATTGGGGTGGATGTCTAGATCATTTCCTCTATTCAAAAATTTCATCAAATTTGGGTTTTGCCATCTTTATACACCCAAATAGAACTTTTGAAAAATGAATGTAATGGTGGCATTTTGTCCTTATTGAATATAAGTTGGTTTGGTAAATGACAAAGTGATTTCTACTAGATTGAAGAAATCATTATCAGATTGAAGCAATTAGGTTTTTGTTATATCTTTTTCTTTGCTTTATGCTTTTTAATTTTGTTCTGCACTGAGTTAATTGGAATTAAAATAAGTAATTAGAACAAGAGTATCTTTAATTTTGATCAGAAATACCTTGGATGTTGTTGTCTTATTTTTCTGAACCTTTCATCTTGTTATAGTTGTTGATGTTGTGTTATTGTTGGTGTTGTGTTTTATTTTTTTAATTTATCTTCTTGTAATGCCCGTGTTTGCTGGTATTCTTCTGTTATAAATAATGCCCCTTTCACTTTCACTTTCATACGAAAGAGGATGCTTACTGCTTTAACTTTGGTGTATAATCTCCTAAAAGTATTTACTTAATCTGAATTATTTCTATTTTATTTAATTGTGCTGCTTACTTTCTAAACTAATTTTCACTTTGCTCGTTTCCTTCGAAAGAAGTGAAATAGAAGTCATGAAGTAGAGAACGCCTTAAAAAATTGTATGAGATTAATTATGTATATCTATTGACTGATTATGAAGCAAATTAAAATGGGTAGTAGCCAGCCAGAAATAAAAAGAAGCTGAATGCTTTTCCTTGTGCATGCCCTCAAGATTCCTGAATATTAGATTAAAATATATCCAACTCAGTGTTGTCTTCCTTTATACGCCTCATTTGAATCAATTTCTAATATTTATTATCTATATTGTTTCTATAAACATAACGTGCGTGACATAGTTCTAGCCAGCTGCCACTAAAACTATCACATGTTTTTATTGTTACATACATTTTCTTCATTTTATCTTTGGTGAGAATGTCATTTCTACTTTCTACAAACCATGACAAATGAAATTCTAAATCATTGATGCACATTTTTTAAAAAATTAATCTAAATATATGTTGTTCTGCTTAGGTCTTTAAAATACAAAGAAGCTAGTCAACCAAATAAGGGACATAAAAGTAAATACAATTGGATGGATTGTATTAAAATCTTTTAGTTCTTTAAAGGTGTTGCTGTATTTTATGTGAATTAGTGGTAATTTTTCTAGTCTACATATCTGTGAAATGTTAATTGTGTGGTGATGTGTTTGCTTTTTTATAAATTGTAGGTGTATGTTGATTTTTGGGAGATAGAGCCGTCGGATAGTGATTTTTTTGGAACAGACTCCGATGAGGAGTTTCCAAGAGGAGACGATCTAGATTTTTTAGACGACGATTTGGAGGCTAATGAAGATAACCCTCAAGATAAGAGAATAGCAGAGTTGTCACGAGAAGATATCATGCAACTTCAGTTTACAGATGAGGAAGTTGTTTTTCGATTCTACAAGACTTATGCAATGATGCACCGTTTTGCTGTGAGGTTGGATGAAGTCAGACGCGATAGTGATGGTTGCGTAATTATGCGCCAAATTGTTTTTAGTCGGGCGGGCACAAAAAAGGAAGAGGTTGAAAAGGACAAAAGAATCAGGGACCACCGACCCCTAACTCGAAGTTGTTGCTGGGCAAGAATTCGTGCAAGACTAGATAGAAAAATTCATAAATGGAAGGTTGTTTCATTCTACAAAGAACACTCTCATGGCTTAGTTGATCCACTAGACGTTAGCATGATGCCTGAGTATCGCACATTTAGTGTCTCAGATAAAGCTCAGGCAAAGAATTTGCGTGACATAGGCATCAGGACCTGTCACATCTTGCGATACTTGGCTGCTGAAAAAGGTGGATATGCAAACTTGTCATTTAACTAAAAAGATATATACAACCTCATTACTCAACATAAAAAGAAAAAGGTGAAGGGTGGTGATGTAAATGCTGCAATAAGCTACCTAAGAGGTAAAGCTGGAATGATTCCTATTTCTTTGGCAAGTACACATTAAGTAATGAGAATCGACTGGAAAATTTGTTTTGGGCTAATGGGACTAGCCATATTGATTATGAGTGCTTTGGGGATGCCTTGACATTTGATTCGACTTACAATAGGAACGTATACAATAAACCACTGGTGATATTTTCTGGTAGCAATCATCATAGGCAAACCGTCATATTTGGATGTGGTCTTCTTGTTAATGAGGATATTGGTTCATACAAGTGCCTGTTGAAAACTTTTTTGGAAGCAATGGGGAATAAACACCCTATGGCAGTTGTCATCGACGGAGATCTTTCAATGAGAGAAACCATTAAACAGGTCTTTCCTTATGCAACACATCGACTATGTGCATGGCACTTATATAGGAATGCATGTGAGAAGGTTAAAAACAGTGGATTTCTAAATGACTTCAAGAAATTGATTTATGCTAATGTGAGTGTTGAAGAGTTTCAGGTCATGGAGAGACATAGTAGCAAGGTATAACTTATCAAGCAACTCTTGGGTCGTCCAAACCTATGAGTTGAGAAATTTATGGGCTCTTGCATATTTGAGGGACCAATTTTTTGGGCGAATCAAGACAACATCCCAATGTGAATGGATTAACTCTCTAATAAAAGCATATGTGAGAAAGAAAGACACCCTTCTTGAATTCATCAATAACATGGAGACCGTTGTTAGTTATAGGAACAATGAAAGAGTTGCAGAGTTCAATAGTAAATATACCGATCCAGTACTTATGACTTCTTTACTGACACTTGAAGATTTTGCTGCAAAGACTTTCACTCGTAACATGTTCCAGGAGGTCAAGAAGGAAATTGAGGGTGCTTGTGCTATGAATACAGAGTTGGTAATTTAGGATGGTGAAAAACTATACTTCAAGTGTAACAGTTTTGGAGTGCCAGAGATTGATCATGTGGTTGAGTTTGACAGAGTTGTGAGTGTTTGTGGTTCGAAAATAGAGGGATTCCCTGCATGAACAAATTCATATGCCTAAAGCACCAACACGTTAAAGTTATTCCAAAATGCTTAGTGTGCAAGCGTTAGACGAAGAATGCCAAGAGTGATTTCATGAAGTCAAAACGTCGACGATCCAAGTGATTCTGATAAGATACTAAGTGTCGTTTGGGCGTGTTGGGTGCTGAGTGTTCTAGGTTGATGGATGTTGCATGTAAGAACTCAAGTGATTTTGTCAAAGCAATGAATGATGTTGTCAACACAATTACAAAACTCCAAAAGCGAGGTGAAAATTCATGCAACGGTAATTTAGACAATGACTACATTGTTGACCTATTGGTGGTGAAGAGTAAAGGAGCTCCCAAGAAAAACTCAAAATTTAAGCAACAGAGAAGGTGTTCAAACTGCGGTATGACAAGGCACTACAACAAAAATTGTCCTAATGTTCCTGGTAGAATCCCAAAGGAGCCGATAGATGATGATACAGAAAAGAATATCAGCAGCCATCCTGACATCCTCACTAAGGTATCTCATACTATAACTATGTCTAGAAATTTGTTGTATGGTGATTCGGCATATTGTGTTTTGGATTTATAAACTATGTTATTTTTATGCTTTTGTAACGGAAGATGATGTTTAGTTTGTAATCAGCACAAAAGACATGACAGTGTGAAAAATCAGCAGAAGATGGAAAAAGATAGGAGCATTGGTGGTGGAACAGCACCAACCTCAACAGCTAAATTGGCTTTTACTAATCAAGTGAAAATATCAAGCCCTGGTTCCGATATCCCAGTTTGTGCATCTACAAGTAACAAAGAGTCCGGGATGAGTTCCAGACCAGGTGAATCTCCTGTTGTGGGCCTTGAAACTGGAATGGCAGATGAAGATTATTCAGATTTTGGGATGATTGGTAATTTTGTACCATTTACTAATTACCTTTTATTGATGTTTTGTATAGTTTGTATTCATTGATTGAATTGACATTTATTGAACTAGGAAGATAATTTCATTTTACTCATTCACTATTGAATTTTTGAAATTGCTTTTTGACTTATCATATCAATAGCAGAACTTGAGCTTAATTTTAGTTCATTTGATGTGTTCGCATGTACTGAAGTAATTACCTATATTCCTATTAAAATATGATGCAATATTTGATCCAAGTTTGCCTGACTCTTTCTGTGGATTTGAGCATTATGTGTGCACTAGTATTTAGCACGGGTTGTGATTGATCATGGATGCACTGGTTTTAATTACCGAGTGTTCATTACTTCTAAGCTATTTAGTATCCACAACTAATTAATCCAAGTTGGGATTGATAACGCCAAGTTTGACATTGAAATTAATGAAACATTTCATTGTACAGAGTAATTCATGTTAATTCTTACTTTCACTCGCTTTCACTCCATGAGTTGTGATTGATCATGGATGCACTGGTTTTCTCACAAGACTGCTATGCATCTTCACACTCACTTTCACTCGACGATCCAAACTTTGCTTCTACGTTGTGGAATTTGTTATTTTTCATGGATATCAACATGTGATCATATTGGAAATCATGAATTATTAGTTAATGCATCTACGTAATTTTATCTTTTCAATAATGACTTAGAGACTTAGAGTATGAGTTAAAATAACGAGTAAAGTATTATTTTAGTCTCTAACAAATGACTTCAATCTTAATTTTGTCTTTGATACCTGAGATGTTATTTTTTCTGGTCCCACATATTTTAGTCCATCCTATTTTAGTCCTCTACTTAAAATTAATTTTTAAAAAAATCTTTTCTTTTTATATTATCACCTTTTTTTTTTTACTAAAATAGGACAAAATAAGACATTTAGAATAAAAATACAATGTTTAAAATGTTACTGAAAAAATTATCACGTACACTACCACAAAAACGGAGTTTAGCCATTAAATTTTAACTACGAACGCTAAATCGTGTCTTCTATTTATCACCAAATTGGCTCACATTAACGTGCCATAACCGACCTGTCTTTAATAGATTTATTAAGCTATAATATTATTTTTTAAAAATATTCTAACATTAACACAAATTTTTAAAATTAAATCTAAAAATATAAAAAATTAAATTTAGATAAAATAAAAAATTATAAAGATAATTCAAATATTCTAATATTTGAGCTACTTAAAAAAGATAAAATTTATTTAGCTAAAATAATATAATTTGGATAGATAATAAAAGGTTCAGTAACTTTTAAGTAGAAAAAAAATTTCAGTAAATCTTTTAATAAAAATAAATTGTTTTATCATTTGTTAGATTTTAAAAATGACAATAAGTTAAGAAAAATAGTCTTTATTTATATGATTTAGTACTCACTACGTATCTTTGTGAGTACTGTACTCTTAGTATATACATAATTATCTTTTTAAAAATTATTTTGTGAAATTATAAATTAAATTTTTATTTATACAATTATTTAATTGATATATATTATTAATTAATTATTTTATAACTATTTTAGATCATAAGAAAATTAATACTAATTAATTTATGAGTAATTACTCACTTGTATGAAAGTTCATAATTTTATTAAAGGGCGGAGCAAGAAGTTGCATTTATAGGTGCTGAGTGAATTGTCGGAGCAAGAATTGGAGTCTCAATGGATTTAGAGTTTGTCTTGACGTGGATGGTACAATTTGGAAGGTGAAATATAGTGAGACTTGAGAGTAACGAGGAGAGGCAGAATGCATTCGAATAGCCTCTTCTTTTCTTGCAATTACCAGATATTTCTCATGGAAGATTGTCTTCTCAGTGATAAAGATCACCGAAACTTCGATTTTTCTTTTTGTTACTTTTTTGCTGTCCAGTCCCCACACGTCGAAGGGAATTGGGAAAAAGAGGATATTGGACTTTGACAATGCATTCTTGCCGGAAAATTCTGCTTTGTCTCTAAGGGAACTAAAGAATGTTTTTTTTTTCAGCTTTGTGTGCTTCTTTTTTCCAATTTTTTTCACCACCAACAACTCACAATACATACAAAAACTTTAATTAAAAAAATATGTACTAATCACTAATCCATATTCTTTGAACCACATATATCAATCCCACAGGAACTCAACTTTTATTTCTTGTATTCAACCGCCATCTTCAGTGACCCAATATTAAAAAAAAGTCACAACAAATTCAGACATACATTATATCCAACAAACTAGCCAAATACACCCATTTTAAAACAATATGCTTTCATTCTCACAATTAGTCATGAAATTTACATTGATCAAAAGATTGATGAAAAAATAAAACCAATTTAATAAAGAACAAGAACAAAACAGATAATGGAACATGAGAAGCAAGCCCTCCTAACATTTTAATTTGTACTTTAGATATCCATCCCATGAACCATTTTTAAGCCAGCACGTTTTGAGATTATCTCTCACCTTACAACCATTGAAATAAACTAGTAAACACTATCTCAAGTTTTAACTCCTTGAAGCTAGATAAAGATGCTGCATATCATCAATAATAAAGATCTTTTACCTCTCTGCAAATTCAATGGATGCCTCTCATGGCTTTTGATTCTATGGCCTCGAATACCAAACATCATAGACAACAGCTCAAGATATCATTAATTGCAGTAGATGGCTAGTGAATAATACCTGAGAATGCATGAAAACAAAAAATCTAAAACAAAAATACAAAAAGTTGAAAGATCAGAATGATTAACCCCTCGAGTATATGTTCTTACTTGTGATTATTCCAAAATAAATCTATAAAAATTTTATTGTACTTGATGGCTATTGGGCAAATTGTGCATCCAAGTTCGAATGCACCCTACAAATTATTAAAATTAATAATCTTCCATTAAAGCTTTCGACATACAGGAATTAGAATGCAAGTCAATGGAATTAGAATATAAGAGTTTATACTAGTATTATCACTATTATGTAAGTTTTGATGCACAATTTTATAGCTTTGTAAAAGAGGAACATTA
The DNA here is from genome assembly GCF_003086295.3 of Arachis hypogaea. Lineage (NCBI taxonomy): Eukaryota > Viridiplantae > Streptophyta > Magnoliopsida > Fabales > Fabaceae > Arachis > Arachis hypogaea. Next base: position 29,490,248 of record NC_092040.1, on the reverse strand, counting down.
TCAATAGCTTGTAAAAGCTAATTGATATCATTACATCTCTAATTATACTGCAAAATACAAATATGTTTATTGTATGCAAATAAACAATTAAGCAAACTAACATAATCAACTATGAGTTTGATGAATAAAATAATGATAAAACATAAGACCTCATTGCATAAAGTCGTGGAGGGTACAAATTGATCCACTTATGTCCATCTTAACAAGTATGAGTACGTCAGAGAGCAAATTATTGATTCTTTTTTAGTTCGGTGTAAGAGTCCAATCTATTTCAACTATTTCAATTTGAGGTACAATTCACTATGAGATAAATCTCCTCAAAATCTGTTTTTCTTATTTATATTTTTCCATCACTAAGAGTCAAGAATGATTTAAACCAACAAAAAAATGATATAAAGCAATTTTCTTATTCATTTGCATTAGTATATTTGTTATTCCATTTCAAAATTGAACAAGTGGTACCTTCCAATGTGCAGCGTACCAAGGAACACAACTTCTATGACAGTAGCAATAACAATTGAGAGTGGCTTGAATGTTAGCTACATACATAACTTTTAAGTGCAATGCCCAGGAATTAACAGCATTGCTAATGAGCTTTCCAAAATTTTCTGTGAATAGAATTTTATCATTCCACCAATAGATTAAATCCAGGCATAGTTAAGTTAGAATAAAATACCTATTTGATACTTAAAAGATTAAAAGCATTCATAATTTAGCTCCAAAAGACATATTCTTATATGCTATCTAAATAAGAATTCAAGAAGCACGAAAGAAACTCAAGAAGAAACAATACAAGATGGATTCCGTTATTGGCTCAAAATTCTAACCACTAATACTAGTTTCTTTATTTGGATTATATCTCAAAATTCAAAACTACTAATACAGTCAAAGAAACTCATTAAGTCCTTAAATTATACACTATTAAAGGCATTAAAACTAAAAATAAAAAAACAAGACCAAAAGCTAATAAGAAAAATTAAAGCATATAAAGCACTTTCCATAAAAAAAACTATATACTCGTACTACTCTTTGAGACTGACCCTATGCCAATTGCAATAAATATATATAAAATTAGGTGTACAATAGGTCTTTTATTGTAGATTGTCATAAAAGTTCAATATTAGACAATTAAGGTAATTCTTCACAATTACCTTTCTTGAAAGATATCGGATTTGGAATCATAGGTAAACAAGACATGCAAATTGTGGAGCCCTGCAAGAAAATAATGCATAACATTAGACCAGACCTGTTATCATTAGGCCAAAAACTATATACATAATCTGATTATTAAGATGAACAACTCTTCTCTAATTCATGAACAACATAACTATGTTCTAGTTCAATATCCCAAATCTCAGTATTTCATTAGTTGAATGGTAAAAATACACATCAAAACATGGTTAAAAACTAGAATAATCTAATTAAGATAGCATATACCAAAGAAAATAGTGATTATTTACCTTAATTGATAAAGGAAAAGCCGTGAACAATGAAGAACCATAGTGAATAGCGAACAATGAACAACGAAGCAGCAAACACTAACGAGCAGCGAATAACGGAGCAACGAACATCAACCTAAAGCGAACAATAGCAGTGATACAAATAGAGAAGAATCTTAGCGATGTGAACATGAAGCAAAAGTTAATAACAACAGCAATTAAAGGAAGAGAATACCAAACCCACTAACCTGAATAGCGGTTGGAGAAGAGGGCCACTATGAACAGCGATGAGCCTCGGAGGAGTAGAAGTCGTGGCCAGTAATTTGTAGGAAACGCTGAAGAAAGGATCACAAATTTGAGTGTGTGCTTTTCGTTTCACGAGTTTGGGGGTTTTGGGGTTTTGGTTTGGCGGGTTTGTGCGTGAGAGAATAATTTGAGTCTCAGATTTTAATTTTTGGGGAGTTTCTAGAACCCCTACTATTTAGAACAAAAATCGCTATCAATTAAATTACAAAGGGCGTAAAGAGTTTTTGGGTTAATGTGCGGGAGTTTATTAAAACCTTTGTTATATAACTTCTGTAAAATTATAATTTTTTTTTGTAGTGTAACCCTTCGTTCAATTATGAGGTTGCAATGTTTCATCTTTTTATTTTACATTTTTAGTAAAATTAATGGAACCAACATAATACTATTGGCAGGATTAGAAAAAAATAAATAGAAACGGTTTTAATATAAAATCTTACTAAAATAAAATAACAAATACTATTAATGTATGAAATTCAAAATATCTTAAACTTAGACAAATTAATAAAACTCATATCATGAACATAATAAATGGCTGCATTTCAATTTATTTTGGTGACAAATTTCTTTGTGGCATCGATGATGTTTTGTTTGGCCTTATTGTAATTACTCAGCACTAAATCTAAGGCCAATCGCATGCATGCAGTATCGTCCATTGGCTGCATGTTGTAAAATTAATAAATTAGTGAAGATTCTATTTAATAAAAATACAATGTCAGCAATTATAATGTTATACTCACTGATATGATAAATGAATTTCTGGCCTCAACATATAGCTGCCATCTAGCAACCCATATCCCAGAATCAAACCTGAGGCATACGTATTAAAATATTAGCTTCACTTTCCTTAGATAATTATTTGGATTTGCTTAAATTCATATAGTAATTTGTCTTACGAGTTTTTTTGTGGAAGATTCTGTGGATAGTAGATCCAAAATTCACCGAGTTGATATGCAACTTCATCCAAATCTGACTTACCCTCTAATCTCTCATTGAGCAATTGTTCATGAATCATCTAGTCAATAAAATTTGCCTACATTGACAAGAAATATAATTATTAGTAATTGTTGATGAAAATTAAATGAGTTATGGGTAACAAATTTAATTTAGAAGCATGAATAACTCACTAGTTGTCGAATCTGTCGCTCCCTTATGATTTTTCTTGATCTTTGTTACATCGGATCTACACATATCAACTTCATCTTCTTCACGTCAACACATAATAAGTACCAGTGTTTATAGTTGTCCTTAATTAGTACATAAATAAAAAAATCACAAAAATTCAAAATTATAAAAACATATCATAGCAAATGATAGTAAATAGGTAGGTTTCAAATTTAAAACAAATACATTAGCTACCTTTGATAAGCTGCTAACATCAGATAAATATGTTGAATGGTCCATTACCACAGCTGTTGGTGGGTAGCAAAATAAAAGTGCTTGTTCCTAACAAGTTTTACAATCAAGGAAAATTGCGATTCAAATTGGTTGTTTTTTTACAACATATAGTAAACGTTGACTTCCTAAGACTTACTGAGACCCTAGGTGGAAGAAACCATATCTTTGGACCTTCGGAACGAATTTTTTTCTCATGAGTCATTGTGCATGCAACCATTGTTATTATCTAGCAAGATTAAAGATAACAAATAAAATTAGTATCAGAGGTTTAACAAAAAAAATTTAAAGTGCAATTTAGAGTTTTACATTAGCATCTATCTGTCGCATAGGCTTAAGTGCATCGAATGATCTTCTACAACCATCTACACTTTCGTATACAAGTATTTCCTTGTTGTTGTAAAAATAAATAAATAATCTTACCACATGAAATCAAATGTCTAACAACTTTTAGCTATATGTATATTAACAAGATACTTACTCGGGGGAGGCATTAGCATTATATAAATATATAGCTACCATTGCTTTTTCTTCATTAACGAGCATTTCTTTGGGGATTTCAAACGTCAACTAAAATATAAATAATTATGAAATCATAGGCAAATTATTCATACTGAACATAATCCTAATAAAATAATTTTTACTTACTGGTATTGTCAATGAACGCAACCTTTCAACTTCACATTTGACGACATCCAACTCATTAAGTTGTCCATCATGGTTAGTTGTCTGCATATTAAATATATGGAAAAGTATATGGAACCAACTAATAATCAGCCAAGAATGGAACAACATAATTAATTATAATTAGTTTTATTAATTTATAATTTAATTTATTTTTTAAATTGTTGTTGACCACATTCAAAACATGAGGGAAGATACGCTAGTGATAGGAGAGAATCACAGAACAGATCCTTTGATCATTAATTAGTTAGTTCCATATAATTAATTATGTTTTATTAATACGTAACACATGAAACATATAAATCATATCCAAAACCATCCAATTTACAAGAAAAAGAAACATCTGTGTGCCTATCAGTAGCAACATCCGGTTAAAGTCACCGGTGCCTCTAGTTTACTAGTTGGCTGATTCTTGGCTTATATAGAGTTGGTTCCCTAGCATTGTTGTAAATATATACATTACAAGTATTTATTTTGATCATTTTCAGTTTTATTAAACACAGTTTTTTATTGTTCATATGTTACTATATTCACTTACTATTAACCATGAAATTCGTAGTTGACAAACTTTAAAAAATACTTAAAATAGAGATAACTAATTTTTGTTACTTAGCCTATTGCCATTTGCTTCTTCACCTCTAGCAGTAGACATTACCCTGTTTGCAGGAGGAGTTAATGTTTGGGCCAAATTCTGAAACTCTTGGCGTATCGTCATTTGGACCCCTTGTTTCACTCTCAAAATCTTTGAATCAATGTATTCAGACACTGATACATAGGTTCTGAGAGTAAATTTAAATATTGATTATTGACAAATAAATTATCGAAGGAGGCTTGCGTATTCTCGTTGGAAAGCGTTTGGCTACACAAAGTGCGAAATCAAATTATAGTTAAGAGTTTCTTTTGTTTTAGACTGTCATACAGGTCTCTTCTTGTGAGAAAATACCAAAAAATAGCATAAGAAGAATCTATTTAATAATAATTTACTTTACATAGTTTTAAAATGTAAAAAATAAAACTAATAAACAAATACTAAAAAAATAATTGTAAGACAATTGACTTTTACTATTGTGAAATTATATAGTTGTTAATTTTAAATATTTAGTCATGGTTAATTAATTAATTTATGCAAAAAATTATTAATACGGTACAAATTTTAACTAAGATATAACTAGCAAACTTGTCTGCTCCAGCCCGATTAATTGAAATTTACTAGTTTATTAGTATCAAGTATTTCTTCAACAATGACTAGTGCAATGAAACATCTTACATTTTTAGAAGAATAAAGAGATATTTTATACGAATTTTTGAACAACATATCACTTTTTTATATGTAATTGATATTTTAAAAAAATTAATTAACTAATTAGATTAATATAATATTACAAATATTATTACATTTAAAAACTTAACGTATTAATTAACTAATTAATGTTATACTAATATAAAATGATGTATTTTGATCAAAATCAAATATTATGATAAAATACTACATAGTATAATTCGTTATAAAAAAATTTTCATAAAGTAAAATATTTTGATAAACAAGCCATAAAAATTGTAATAAAATAGAAAATAATTACAATAGGATATAAATTAAAAATATTCTTAATATACTCAAATATATGATTATTTATTTAACATGGCTTAAATTATAACATATTTGCTGAAAATATTATATTCTAATTTTTAATTGACTATAAAATACTTAAAAGTACTGTATAAAAAAATTATTGTTGCTAGAGTTTAAAAATAAAGAAAAATTGGTGAATAATTTTTTAATATAAAATAAGTAATGTACAGAGTAAATTAAAATAGGTATTTAGGAATATTTGTTTACGTAAGATAAATGATCAATATACATATGTCGTGTTGAGTTGATGTTGAGGTCAGATTTTAGCGTAGATCATGCTAGTCTATGCTGATTTAGGCTGAAAAAAAGGATAAAATTCTATGCTATACCACATTATATATACATCTTTATGTACAATATAATATCTAACAAATATTACCCTAGCATGATTTAAATATAAATTGATTTAGGGGATTTACGTTTTCAATTTTCATCTAGGAGAATCAAGTAAATTTGATCCTCTTTTATTTTAATTAAATAAAAGAACTTTTAGGACCTATGTATAGCCATCATGTTAAATTAAGCACTTTGGATATATTTTTTATTTTGAAAATAAACTGATCCATTTAAATTGAGAAAATGTATTTAAATGTTTACTTTAATTGTGCTTAAACCTATATTATAATTTAAAATTATTAAAAATAAACAAAACCGTGTAGTTTATTAAACCAGCTTAATCAGCGATTTATATTCAATCCTAAAAGAAAAAAAAATAATTCTTGAAACAAAGTAAAATCATATTTTTCTTAGGATTTTATTTTTTATTGTATTGTCTAAAATATAAATAGATATACTTCAAATTAATAAACTTAATTTAGTTTTATAAAGTTGTTTACAATCGTATTATTATATTCATTTCATTAATTTTATTTAGTCGATTTAAAAAAAATAATGGCTTGAAACAGTTAAATTTTATCTACATAATAAACACAATAGACTTTTTTTAAATTAAAATTTTTAAAAAATATGTATTCTTATTGGTTTGATGGTTTAATTTAAATAAATGTATTCGTATTAATGAATACAAGTACATGTATTTAAAATATTTAAATTATTTAAATTATAATATTTTGAATAAATTTCCTATTTTTTTGTTGAATTTTTGAAATTATGATTAACGCTCATCTTATTGTAAATCATTCTGAAAGCAATACAAGTACATTCGTTAATAATCTTAAAACAAAATATAATATACTTTTATCATGTTTTAGAACCATAAAATAATATGATTGTTTTTATCACAAAGGTACGCATATTCTTTTAATTTGTGCTTTTGTAGTGTGAGATAGGTGGTTACATGTTAATTATAGTAGAGGGTGGAGAATAATTAGTTGCATATACTTGGCGCTACCACCGTAGTGTAGGTTTAAAAAAAAGGTTACACATGCTACCAGAACAAATTATATACAATTTAGATACTTCTTTTCATAATTTGTAGTTTTAACTAGGAATACATAATTGAGACTTACCTAGAAGACATATCACAAACAGCATTTTGGGCGATGATGATTTCATTCTGTGCGGTTTTCTTTTCTATCTCTTTTTTTTGCGTTGAATTTAATCTTCAAAAAAATAAAAACACATGAATAATGTCAGATTGAATTTTAAATAAGTTAACAATCAGTTTAAATTTTATAAATAATTGCTAACTTGTAGACATAAAAAAGCTATGTTATGGAACAAATAAATTAAAAAAAAATAAAATAAAATTAATCACAAAAAAAGTTATTAAAAAAATTGACGTTACGAACCTCTTTAAACTACTCCTAGTCGCACGACCAGTTATGGTGTGACGTTATTCGTAGCGTGAGTGCTGAAAAGGGTGGATAACAGAAAAAATAAAACAAGTTAATAAAAAGGCTGAATAGTACTGACATTACTCTAATAGTTATTTATAACGTTTTTATACTCGTTTGAAATTTAAAAAGTAATACTCTCTAAAAAAATAGGAGGTTTAAGTTAATTTTTTTTTCAATTTTAAATTAATTCGACCACACATGCAAAATTTGTTACTAAATTTTTTCGGTGGCCTTTAACAATATTCAAATTTAAGTTACTTTTTGCAAAGGTGGAAAACCGTTAAAATTTTCATTTAAAACCGTTGTCTATTAAATTTTAATTTAAATTTTAAATATAATTCAGATGAATTAACTGCTTAATTTTACCGTAAAGTAAAATCTAACTTGATCATTTAATAAAAAAAAGTTAAACATCCATTTTTATAATTTTTATCCTTTTCGAAAAAAATATTATATTAATTAACAAGCGACTTAATTGCAATATTAATATTATGTTTACAAATTACCTGATCTTTATAATGAACTCTATTTTGTAAGCTTTTTTTTTCTATTTATCCAATTGGTTCAAATCCTGGAGGAGGCCACAGAGGCGCCAACAATAATAGCCGGTGGCGGCAGAATCTTAATTTTTTGTAAAATGTATAACCCTAAGTTTTCAATTTGGTGGAAACTCACTTGTAGTCGACTTCACATGAAGTTGTATTTGGATAGATGACACGTGTTAATATTTGGTTTTAAAAAATCAATTTATTTTATACAAATCATTTAATTAAAAAATAATTGATATAGCTATGATGTTAGATTTTTTATCGTATTTTATTTTAAAAACAAATTGACTAATTTAAATTGAGAAATTGTAGTTAATTGTTTACTATAATTTTGTTAACCAAAATTAGAATTAAAAATAATTAAAAAAATAAAATTATCTAGTATATTAGACCAGCTCAATGTTAATCAATTTTTTTTTCTATTATAAAATACTAGCGGCTCAACAGGCACGAGTGCCTATTCAGCCGCTTTTATATTATTTTTAAGAAATTAATTTTAGTTTTTTTGTTAATATATTATTCATTTTTCAAATTTATTTGATAAGTATTTTTTATTTTAATATTAACATGATCTTATTTATATCATATTTTGTTAAAATTAAAATTACTATAAAAATCTTTAAAATGTTAAATTATAAAAGCACACAATAAAAAGATAATATAAAATTGTCATAGTTTAAAGTTCTAGATAATATATGGATATTCGATAGAGAAGATTTTTTTTTCTCAATTTTGCTTAAATATACAAAGAGTATTTTTAGAATGATAATGCTTCTACTGTATTTCTTTAAAAACTGTGAATATCGTCTATTAATTTACACTCCTATGAATATATCGAAGTAGGAAACTTAACTTTTTCTATTATGAGTATTTTTTTAATTATTTAATGCATACAAAGTCATCTATCTTTATTTATGATAAAAGTTAAATGATATTAGTAGTTTTTTGTTTAACAACATTAGAATAAAGCATAAAAATAAGAATAAAAACAAAAAAAAATAGTTCTAAAAAAGAATAATATTAAATTTTATGCCATTATGTATGAGAATAATGATTTATTTTATTATATTTATTTTTATTCCAAATAATAAAAAGTTAAATTTTATGTTCATTTTTTTGTTACTTATTTTACTTATCTATATTGTTTAAATTAGACTTTATACTTATTGAGTCATGTTTTCTTCAAACAAAAAAAATAGTTATAAAGTCATTTTTATGTTTTTATAAGAGTACATTTATTATATCATGATTTTAATAGTTGATATAAATTTTAAAAAGTTGAATAAATTTATATTTATTTTTATTACATTCAAGACTGAATTATATATATTTTTATAGTCAAAAAATAGACTTAACTTCTTTCGTAATAAGTAAGTTTTTCAATAATTTAATTTATGAAAAAAATTTCATCTTTTTATTTATTCTAAAAATTAAAAGATAAAATTCGTAATTTTGATTAACAGAATTAAAATAAAATATAAAAAAATCTTGAATAAAAATAAAAATATAAAATTTTGAATTCTAAAATATAAAATAATTAAAAAATAAAAAATTACTTAAATATAATTTTTTTAAGGCACTCCATAAAGATGAATAAATATTATATATAAAATAAATCATGATATATTATTGTGTGTATATTTTTTTAAAAAAATAATAAACCTATCTCATTAATAACAATATTAGAACTTAAATTTAAACGCTAATTAATATTATATATTATGTAGGTACTTATAGTATATTAGAAGAGTACTTTAATAATTTAAAGAGAAAAATTATTTTTTGTAAATTTATTTTTTAAAAAAATTATTCTTGTTGAACTATTTTACTTTTATTCCTTAAAAACATATCCTAATAAAAAAAATCTGTAACATTAATTTACATTTAATAAAAATATCTTAACGAGGTTACTGTAAAAAAAATGTGTAGAAATTTTTTTATCTAACGTAATTGACGAAAGAATTTTTTTAATAATAAACCTATTTTTAAGAATAATATTAAAACTTAAATTAGACACCAATTATCATTATATATTGTATAAGTATCAAGAGTATATTAAAATAGTATGATAATAATTTAAAGAGAAATATTATTCTTTGTACATTTAATTAAAAAAATTACCTTGTTTAAATTATTTTGCAAGTGGAGCTATTTTTATAATCTTACGTTGAGACTGAACAATTTTTTTAAATGTCTTTGATAGTTGAAAGTGAAACAGTTATATATTTTTGTCCTGAGTTAATGTAGAATTTACCGAACGTGAGTACGTGTATCTAGTTTTAGATTATAAAAATAGGGGTAAAATAGGAAAAGAGAATTGGATACCAAATTCTCCGTATTCCCAATATATATTGTTATAGAGATAATCTTACATTGAGACTGAGCAGTATTTTTAAATCTCTTTGACGGTTGAAAGTGAAGCAGTTATATATTTTTCTTCTGAGTTAATGTAGAATTTACAGAACGTGAGTACGTTTATCTAGTTTTAGATCATAAAAATAGGGGTAAATTAGGAAAAGAGAATTGGATACCAAATCATCCGTATTTCTATTATATATTGTTATAGATAAAAAAATTTAATTCTAAAAATAATTATGTTATTTTTTAGGATTTAATTTTTTTATTATTTTTTCATAAAATTTGCACAAAATTCACCGTTGACTTAAACTTATTTATTTACGAAAGTTTGTTTATGTTGTCAGCAAACTTGTTTAGTTTTAATACGATTTGAATTGTATTAGTATACTTTTATTTTTTAATCAATTTAATTTTATTTAAATAATTAAAATTTTAAATTATAAAATTTGTATTAGTTTGTAATTTAAAATTTAAATAAATATAATTTAAATTAATGATTTATAAAATTGCATGTATTCGTATTATTGTATTCATATGATTTGTAAACCCCGTTAAATTAGTATATAATTAGTCAATAAATTATTTTTTAATAAAGAAGATTAGAAATGTGAATATTATATTAAATTAGGATAGAACTCATTAAAACCAAAATTTTAACACTAATTTCAAAGAAATCAACCCAAAATTTGACCGAACGGGCCGAACCGGTTGAACTGGACCCAAATCGGACCCGTGAGCCCAACCGGCCCAGCAATTAAAGAGATCCACAGGATCTTCTTTCTCTCCACATTCACAATGAAGCAAGAAGCTTTCCAGGGGAGGAAAGGAGAGAAACCCATACATTGATGGTAAATCCAATTTGCCGTAACTTCTCCGTTCGAACTCCGATCGTCGCACCATTTGCGGCCACGCATTCACCGTGTTAAGCTCTATATTTCTATCGGAACAATTTCATAGGTAACTCGTTCTTTTATTCTTAGCTTTTTCTTCCCCAATTTTTTGGAAATTAAGTGGAGGTATTGAATTTCTTTGTTTTTTGATATTTTAGGATCCAATTAGCTTAAGAAAAACGTTCACTCTTGCTTATGTGAAGTTTGGATAAGGTCAGGATATAATAATTCTATCTAAATATTTTAAATTTGGAATTTAGGAATTAAATTGTGTATACATGTGTTATGAATGTGTATTAAGTTGTGAATAAATAATTTGAGTTTGAAATTGTGGACGTTGAAATTTTTGGTAGAGACTGGGCATTAGTATTTTGTTGTGCTTTGGAACTGTGTTTGTTGTGAGTGAATTATTTTGGTTGCTACGTGAGAATCGACCAAGGTATGGTTTAGGTTTTTTGCATTTAATATATAATGTTCTGTGAAAACTTAGACTAGATGACATAGGATAAGTTGGATTGCATGTGTATATTTAATACTTAGTATTCTGTTGATGAACATGGTTGGTTTGGTGCTTGTTGATTAATTGATGATTTGGTAAATTATTGATTTGAGGTATAACTATTGTGGAGGTTGTTGTGATAATGAGATATTTTGTGTTAAAAGCCTAGGATTTGTGAACTACGATTCTTAGTTGAATTTTGGTTGTTGGATTTGAATATTGTATGAGTATAATTGTTGATCTGAGGTAGATTTATTGTGGTGATTGTTATGATGATGAGGAAGGGTATGTTAAATTGAAAAAAATGCAGGTTTAGACCCGAAAAGGGTGACAAAGTCCGAGTTTTAGAGGAGATGCTGCCAAAATTTTATAAAAATTAGAGATTTTGTTTAGATGATTATTTAAAAAGATTTAGATTCAAAGGTTATATGATTTGATTTTGAGTTATTAAGAAAATGAGTATGTTTTAAGTTTGATTCATTTAGAAAAGAATGAATTATGTTTTGAAGTGGAACTATTAATGGACAGAATAGGAGGTGTGATAATGAAGGATAATGATTGAGTATGATTGATGTATGATGATGAATGAGATGCGATTGAGAATAATGTGGATGCTGATGAATTATAATTGAATTATTTATATGGCTTATGAATTTAAATGATCTGAGATACGAGATTCCCTGGATAAAATGTCGTGGCTTGCCACCACGTGTACCAAGTTAAAAACTCGATACTCTGTTGACCCTACGACGTAAGGGTGACCGGGCACTATAAATTCCCAGAAATAATATTACCCCCATTGAGCAATAATGATTATTTGAGAAAAGCTATGCATAGACTCTTGGGGATGCACATCGAGGGACAGTCTAAGGTTTTCGAACTTGTCGGGTTGGCTGGATAACTGACAGATGAGCCTTATCAGCCATAGGATAGGCATGCATCATATGCATATTACTTGAAATTACTTATTTGTACTTTAACTGGGTGTGCCTAAATGTACTTGTCATGTTAAATGTATATTTGTTACCTGCAGTATTTGTAACCTTCTTGTGCTTGCCTTTATCTGTTTATATGTCTGTGAAATGGCAGTATGAGACTTAGATTTAAGGTTAAGTTAAGTTAGGTTTAGATACTCTTAGAAAATCACCTTTTATGGCTTCTGTTTAATACTTTAAGCTCTATAGTCTGAGCATCGACGTTCTAAGATTGCCTCTGGCATTCCCAGGACCTTATATATTATATGTGTGGCACCTTTACCATACTGAGAACCTTCGGTTCTCATTCCATACTATGTTGTTGTTTTTCAGATGCAGGTCGATAGGCATCTCAGTAGGCGTTTGGATACCTGAGGCGAAGTGGTTACTGGGTTATTTTGTTGTGCTATGAAGTATATATATGTACTTGGCTTTCTCTCTGTATAACTTATTCTTTTTTATCCTCTTAGAGATTTATGGAGAGGCGGGATTGTGTTTATGTACATTTGGGTTTTGGATATGTATGTATATATGTGTAAATATTCTCCGGCCAGTCTTGACTTCGCGGGCTGAGTTAGGAGCTTGTTATTTTGTATCTTTGGCACTCTATTCCTACTTTTATTATCTTATGTTTAATAGTTATAGTTTTCTTAGCACGCAAGTAAACTTGTTCCTTGAGTGTTGCGCTTTTGTTTCGCGATTTTTATTCCCTCTATTCTTCAAGGCTCCTAGCATATTATAATCTTTCTGCTATTATATGTACACATTTTATTTTAGAGGTCGTAATATCACACCACCTCTGTTTTACGACTTAAGCATAAAGCTCAGTATAGTAGGGTGTTACATGATTAATTATATTTATTCGATTTTTTTTTTAAAAAATAACGGTTGTTAAATGTTAACTAACAAATAAATACACTTATATTATTTTTAAATTAAATTTTTTAAATAAATGTACTCTTATTATTTTAATTTTTTAATTTAAATAAACATATTCATATTATTTTAAATAAAATTTAAAATTAATATAAGTAGGTTTATTTAAAATTTTAAATTTTAATATCTTAAATAAATATACTCTTATTATTTTAAAATTTTTTAAATTTAAATAAACGTACTCATATTATTTAAAATAAGTATATTCTTTTAATTTGAAAATAATATGAATGTATTTAATAAGAAAATAGCAACCGTTATTTTTTTTAAATTGAATAAATATAATTAATCATATGAGTACAATAATACGAATACATACAATTTTATAAATTCCTAATTTAAATTATATCTATTTAAATTTTAAATTATAAACCAATACAAATTTTATAATTTAAAATTCTAATTATCTAAATAAAATTAAATTGATTAAAAAATAAAAATATACTAATGCAATTCAAATCATATTAAAACTAAACAAGTTTGCTGAGTCCATAAACAAACTTTACGTAAATAAATAAGTTTAGTCAACGTGATAGGTGAATTTTATGCAAACTTTATGAAAACACAATAAAAAAATTAAATCCTAAAAAATAACATGATTTTTTATAATTAAAATTTTTTTATACTTTATAATAGAAAAAAACCTGATTAATATTGAGCTGGTCCAATATATTAGATAACTTTATTTTTTTAATAATTTTTAATTATAATTTTGGTTAAAAAAATTATATAGTAAACAATTAACTACAATTTTTCAATTTAAATTAGTCAATTTGTTTTTAAAAATAAAATATGATAAAAAATCTAACATCATAATTATATCAATTGGTTTTTTAATTAAATTATTTGTATAAAATAAACCGATTTTTTTAAATCAAATAGTAACACGTGTCATCCATCCAAAAACAACTTCATGTGAAATCGCCTGCAAGTGAGTTTCTGCCTTTCAATTTTCAATCTAAGCTTTTCAATTCTTTACGAAGAGGGGTTTTGGGGGAAGGGGCAAGGGGCATGGGGTGGGTTAGGGTGTCGCGTTAAAGCGTTTGTTTCTTTTCCTTTTTTCTCTTTTTTTTTTGTTAAAACTCAAAACGGCAACATTTTATAAGAACCGGTCGATTCCTGATCCGGTCTAATTGGCAGATAATCGGCCGATTCAGCATTTTTCAAACGCTATTTAATTTGGCAATTTCACATGTTGGACCAGTCCATTTTATTTCCCAGTTCCTGGTTGAACAGAAATTAATGTAACAGAAAATAAATTGTAGCTTTAAAAAATAATCGACATACTTTATCAAGCTGCAATATTTGAATAAGATATCTTTAAATAAATTTAAAAAAAAACTAACACTTAAATTTAAAAATTGAGTCTATTTTTTAAATGAATGTAACACCCTAATATTCAAATCCTTATGCTCGAGTCATAAGTCAATGATATTACGGTGGTATGACTCTCAGGTGGATTTTTAATATATAAATATAGGTAATTTTCGAAAGGAGTATTAATCGAGAAGCCTGAAAAGAGTAGAAATAAAATCGCAAAGACGTATCACTCATGTTTCGACAACGAAAAGTTAAATTGTTAAGCTGAACGCGATATACGGACAAGGCATAAAGGAGATTAAGAGATAGATAACAGATAGATATTTATAGCATAAGTAAATAGCCACTAGTCGCGACCCGTGGAGTTTAGGCCGGCTAGGGTACAGTATGAAAGGAGTTGACAACAGTATATCCTAATCTCTCCCAAAGGAAATATAAGAGCCTCTATAGGCAAGTTCCAAAAGAGTTCAATACATAATATAATCTTTTCAAAATAAAGGTGGAGAGATTCTAAGCAAAACACAAAGTAGAGAAAATAAATATCTTCGCGGTCTCTCAGGTGAACCACAGCTCACTCTGAGCACCTGGACCTGTATCTGAAAAACAAGAGATATATACGGAATGAGAACCCCGGGCCCATGGGTTCCCAGTACGGTAAAAGTGCCAAAAAAATACAATGCACTGCAATAAAAACTCACTAGGCAATCCTAAACTTCTTCACCAATTATCCAGCCTAAATTCTCATTAATCCATGAATAGGCAACTGTCGTAAGGGGATACTAAATCTAGTTCATGTTACACATGTTTCCCAACTCACTGACTCTTCCACGAATCAGACTCAGAATCATAAGCAAAACCATCACCAGTTGTTCTGCCTCAGCAACACTATATCAATACATCATATCCTCGCCTGGAGCTAGTGAAATCGCATCACTGCGTCTACCCAGGGGGCTCAAAGTATCTCATCCAATGATCATCATCATCATGTAATCGCATCATTAATTCATTTCATCAAGAACAGCCCTCAACCTCCACCAACACCAACATGAGTGGCCTCTCAGTTGTACAAACACAAGCAATACAGGCAAGTAATACACAATTAAGATACAAGTAGAACAAGTAGCACATAATCAGGTAACTTAGCATATATAATGTAGAAATCCAAAACAAATAGGCAAACCCAAACAATTCAAACATATGCAAATGATGAATGCCTGCCCTATGGCTGATGATATCATCTGTCGGTTATCAAGCCAACCCGACGTGTCCGGTAGCTAACCCAGGCACAGTCTCTCTGTTGCGTATTAATATCATTAGAGGGAATATGTTCCCTGACACTATTAGAGGGTATCTGCGTCCTGTCGCCATTAGAGGGTATCTGCGCCCTGTCGCTATTAGAGGGTATCGGTGCCCTGTCACCCTTACAACCAGAGAGTGAACACAAGCATGCTTACATTTAACATTTTCCATCATTATTCATTTATCATATTCGTTCATTTATGATATATGCCTTTATACTCAGCCATAATCCATAATGGCTTTGCCGTAACTCGGCAATAACTCAGCCATCCGGCTCACAGTTCAATCCAGAACTAGCCAATTTATCAACATGGCTCCGCCGTATCCGGCAATAACTCAGCCATCCGGCTCATGGTTCAATCAAGAACCAACCATTTATCAACAATTATAGCCCTTCGGCTCATGGCATACATGGTACTTCCACCGCCATCCTCCATATCTCATATAATCATCTTTGATCATCATTGATCACAACTTTTCCCCTTGCTTCATTCGCAAGTTACCACATCCCCTAGCTCCTTCCTCTTTGCTAGGCATATCATAATGATTTAATACATAAGGGGTGAGATCGGAGGCTTATAAGTATGAGATTTAGCTTTTAAAACTCACAAATCAACTTTGGGATGAAAACAGGGCCACGCGTACGCGTACTCCACGCGCACGCGTGGATGGCCACAAAGCTCATCGACGCGTATGCGTCATACACGTGGACGCACGGATTGAAACACAGCCAGACGACGCGTACACGTCAGCCACGCGTACGCGTGGGTGCATTTGCGCCCCAGGCACAAAATTGGCACAACTTTGGCACAACTCTCGGGAAAATTGCTGGGCATTGGGTGCAGCGCATCGACGCGCACGTGCACACCACGCACACGCGTGGATGGTGCCTTCTTGAAGAGCGACGCATACGCGCCAAGTGCACCTACGCGTGGAGGGTCATTCTGCTAAAAATTTTCTAAGTTAAAAGCTGCATAATTCACAGATTCAACCCCAATCTTCCGACGGACATAACTTTCTCATTTTAAATCGTTTTTTGCCCGTTCTTCAAACGGCATGGACATCCCGGATCCCATTTCACTTTTAAATAAGTTTGGCACAAAACGGAGATCCAGAGTCCAAGTTATATCCCATCAAAGTATGCCCAAAAATCATGTTTTCATACAAAACCACAAGGTGCCCTTTTTAAAACAAGCCATTTTCAACCCTTTTTAAAATCAACCAAAACATGCTAGTTTCAACCCTTTTTGAAATCAATCAAAATATACCAAAAACAACATCAAGCCTCGTCAACTCATACATTAACGCTTTACCACGATTCACAAAACTGCCATATAACCATTTTTACCCACAAATCAACTTTAATCATTTCTCAAGTATATATCACAACATACATATCTCTCATGCATCATCATACCATCAAGGCATCAATAATCATGATCACATATATGACCACATAACATACCTCAACCAAAACCAAACATACCTCATCTATACAATTTCACCCAAAATTACCAATTTCCACACTTCAACTCCTCAAACCTCATTATTCAATAACCAACCCAATCATTCATATATTCATTATCTGAAATTCATCTAATCACTTATGTCATCATACAATGCACACATCAACTTACCTTCCTTACCTCTTTCCAGCCTCTGGCCCAAAATTTACGGCCTCAGGCCCAATTTTACAATTTAAATGCATAAACCACAAATCAATACTCATTACCCAATACATCAAATTTTCAATACACCAAGCATACAAGGCCACACAATTCTCAACCCAATCATTAATTCACATTACATACCAACTATACATATTAGCACCAACCATTTACACAATCCAAACTTAATCCTATAGGCATCTAGCCTAGGAATTCTCATCACACCACACGGTACTTAAATGAAACTTAAACCGTACCTCTTGTAGCCAAATCAATTGAGCCTCTTCTTTGGAAGTCTCCACCAACCTTAGCCCCAAGCCTCACCGAAGCTCCTCAAGCAATACCAATCTCCCAATTGTGCACCAAAACCATCAAATGCACTAACATAACCAATATCACATACATACATCAACCTAGGGCTCATAAAAATGACAATTCACAAGGGTTGGAGGGTTTCTTACCTTAACACACAGACGTTTGTGATGAATATCACCCATGGCTCATATTAGAGCACTCCTAAACAACCAAAATCACAAGGTTTCCTCAAAACCCAAACCAAATTCGAATTTGAAGAGGAAAATGAAAACTGGGAAGAGGACAGTGGATTACTCACCAAAAAACTTAAATATAATTGTAGAGGATGAAAAGAGCGATGCGTGGCTACAAACGGCTCGTCAATCGGAGCTCCGTAGCTCAAGTTATGGTGATTTGAAGATCAAAGAGAGTTAGGTTTTCTCTCTTCTCTTCTCTCTTCCCAATTTCAGCGCCCAACACCCCTTCTTTAGGGAAAAATGAGGTGAAATGCTCATAACTAATATTTATATATGTTGGGTCTTGGGCCCACTTAGGCCCGGTTCACTTATTTTTGTCCGTTGGCCCAATTTTGGACCAAAACCTTTAAGATTAGCGCTCTAAATCGCACTTCAAATATTTCTACCTCCCCTAATTATAATTCCTCATTCCTTAATCTTATTTACTCATAATCAATTTTCTCAACTGCAGTACCAGACAGATCTCAGCTGGTACTTCCGGTCAAAATTCCACTGCGCGCTTTTACGCAGAAAACTATGTTTTCCGACTCGGAAAAATTCACTGAATCCAAATATCATATTTAAATCATCAAATTCCAATTGCCAAATCTTCCAACCATATTCGCTCCTATTTAACTTATTATTTAACTAATTTCGGTTAGACCGGGTATTACATTCTACCCCCCTAACAGAAATTTTTGCCCTCGAAAATTCCATCCATCAATACGAGTACGCGAGCATAGTCTGCCTTTATATCAAATGCATAACAGTTCCAAAGTCCTTTTTACTCTGCACGCTTCCGTTGCCGCGCTCTGATTTCTCTATCCCTGAGGGTCTCGGTCGTTCGTTCAACGCCGACCAACAGCCTCGTCCCCTACTTTTACCGTCTCATCAACTCACACCTTATTAAATCTCAAATCATGTTGTCAATAAGATTGCCATCATCGTTAATCATAGCCATTATCCCACATCACTATAATCAATCAACGATCATCACCACACCTTAATCATACTCCATCACTATCCTCTCTCTCTTTCTGCCAAGCCAATTCCTCTAATCACAGTTCAACTCCAAGCATAATCTCCAAACTTACTTTCTTATTCTCAAACCCTCAAATTTCTTCATGACTTGTTGATATAAAATCTCTGGCTTATCAATCAAAAACCCCTTTCATTTCTAGAAATCAAATGAGTTTGGAATAGCAAGTTAACAAAATCATAAGAGTCCGCATTTTCTTTAATAATCTATAAAAGCATTTGAAACACATCTCTTTTGTTAAAATTACTCATATCAAAAATCATCTTCAAAACCAAAGCCAACACTCTTTCAAATTCTTGGGGAAAAATTTTCAACAGTACCTCCCCAAAAATTGGAGTTTACCACTTGTCACGGGTTCCCTCAAACCAATCTCAGTACCGCATCAACATTTCGATTTAATGGTTTTCACATTCGTCTTTAGAAACCAATCATTATAAATCTCAATCTAAATCCAAGGTCACTATGACCAATCATCATAGTACTCATCTCTCAAACACGACAACTTGCACTTTCTCATTATCTAAATCCAATTGTGCATCAATGATAATTTCCTCATCCGCTTTAAAACCATCAAAGCTCACAGCCGCAATCAATTCCAACTATTTGGGGATCATTACTTGCAGTAACCCGCTTAACCCTTCTAGTATTCAAACATAAGATACTATAGTAAACTTTTACAACTCCTATTCGTAGCTATCATGTGTTACTGCTTCCACAAGTTTCCGCTCCTTTATTCTGATCTCTCGTCTAGTACGAGCTCTATCACTTACTCCCTCAAGTACTCAACCACAATTTAGCATGACTGGAATTCAATAGATTTCTATATATGATAGCCAAAACCACATACCAACTTAATCGTACTTTTAACGTGTTGTTACCAA
This sequence comes from Arachis hypogaea, assembly GCF_003086295.3. Lineage (NCBI taxonomy): Eukaryota > Viridiplantae > Streptophyta > Magnoliopsida > Fabales > Fabaceae > Arachis > Arachis hypogaea. The sequence continues at coordinate 29,470,057 of NC_092040.1, read as the reverse complement.
TCTTTCGCTTACCAATTCCCAAACCGTCGGATCTAACGGTATCACCCGTTGTTGTAGTGAACACACGACCTTGTTGTTGGTCCTTGGTAGTATTCCGGTTGACCTTCTTAGGACGTTTCTAGGACACATGTCCAACTCCTCTACAACCATGGAAAAGTCCCAATCTACCTCGACACGGAGTTCCCGGATGATGGCTTTGACATCGCCCACCGGTCATTCCACTCTGAGGTTGCTTTCTGTTAAAGGCCTACCAAATCATTTATGCTCACCAAACCTTCTATTAAGATAACTTAGGGTTATCTAGAACAGATCATAATTTTTCATTCGACCATGTATTATGAGTGAATACCAGCCTTCAGCATTATCTAAAGTGGTAAAGAATTAAGTTATTAGTTTTCTTATTACCTCAGGTATGAAAATCGGACCTGGCAGTCTCCCGTTCCTTCCGGTGTGGGCAATCTCTGACCAAATGTCCTAGCTTTCCGCAATAAACTCTTGACCCCTTGTTGGGTATTCTTGATTGTGCTCCCTGTGTTGGGACTCCCGACGGTCATTCTTCACCTCAACAGCCTTCCTCACACATTCTTCAGCAATACGGCTCTTGTTCACAAGTTCGGAGAAGACCCTAATCTCCATCGGTCCAACGGAGCTCAAGATTTCACTTCGATGTCCTCCCTCATACTTAATACACTTCCATTCCTCGAAGTCTCCCGGGGTTCCTTGACACATACGAAAAAACCTGAATAACTCCTCAAATTTATCCGTATACTCAGATACGGACATTGTACCCTGCTTCAGCTGTAGTAATTCAAGTTCCTTGACCGTTCTAGCAGAATTTGGGAAGTACTTCTTATAAAATTCCACTTGGAAGGCACCCCAGGTGATAGGATCATTCCCCTGCTGCAGGAGACGTCGAGCCCATTGCCACCAATGCAATGCTTCTCCCGTGAGCAGATAGGTAGCAAATTCAACACACTGCTCTTCAGGCACTAACTGCGCTTGCAGTGCTCGCTCCATGGCCTGAAACCAGGTGTCAGCTTCAGTCGAATTAGTGGTTCCCTTGAACTTAGGTGGATTAACCTTTAAGAAAGTTGCCAGTGTCATCGGGCCCTGAGCTCCACTTCCGCCATTGCCATTATTGTTTATCTGTTGCCTAAGAGCCTCCGCAGTGGCCTTCATAGTAGCAGCCATATTCTCCAACGCCGCCATAAGTTTTACCGGGTTATTCGGGTTGATTTCCGGTTCCTGAGTACTAGTACGATCTCTCTCACGTCCCCGACCAGGTCCATGAGGCGCCATCTAGTTCCTATACACACCAAACAATCGATATCAAGTTGATCAGTCTCAATATCAGAAGTATAGTGCTTCAAAGTACCAAAGGTACACTCATGAACTTCATGCTAGATGTATCGGTTAGATACCCTAATTAGCACAGGCATAGACTCAGAGTATGCATTGAAGCATAAGCAGTTCCATCCTTCAGGCTCACGAGGACGAACTGCTCTGATACCATAATGTAACACCCTAATATTCAAATCCTTATGCTCGAGTCATAAGTCAATGATATTACAGTGGTACGACTCTCAGGTGGATTTTTAATATATAAATATAGGTAATTTTCGAAAGGAGTATTAATCGAGAAGCCTAAAAAGAGTAGAAATAAAATCGCGAAGACGTATCACTCAGGTTTCGACAACGAAAAGTTAAACTGTTAAGCTGAACGCGATATACAGACAAGGCATAAAGGAGATTAAGAGATAGATAACAGATAGATATTTATAGCATAAGTAAATAGCCACTAGTCGCGATCCGCGGAGTTTAGGCCGGCTAGGGTACAGTATGAAAGCAGTTAACAACAGTATATCCTAATCTCTCCCAAAGGAAACGTAAGAGCCTCTATAGGCAAGTTCCAAAAGAGTTCAATACATAATATAATCTTTTCAAAATAAAGGTGGAGAGATTCTAAGAAAAACACAAAGTAGAGAAAATAAATATCTTCGCCGTCTCTCAAGTGAACCACAGCTCACTCTGAGCACCTGGACCTGTATCTGAAAAATAAGAGATATATACGAAATGAGAACCCCGGGCCCATGGGTTCCCAGTACGGTAAAAGTGCAAAAAAAATACAATGCAATGCAATAAAAATTCACTAGGCAATCCTAAACTTCTTCACCAATTATCCAGCCTAGATTCTCACTAATCCATGAATAGGCAACTGTCGTAAGGGGATACTAAATCTAGTTCATGTTACACATGTTTCCCAACTCGCTGACTCTTCCACGAATCAGACTCAGAATCATAAGCAAAACCATCACCAGTTGTTCTGCCTCAGCAACACTATATCAGTACATCATACCCTCGCCTGGAGCTAGTGAAATCGCATCACTGCGTCTACCCAGGGGGCTCAAAGTATCTCATCCAATGATCATCATCATCATCATGCAATCACATCATTAATTCATCTCATCAAGAACAGCCCTCAACCTCCACCGACACCAACATGAGTGGCCTCTCAGTTGTACAAACACAAGCAATACAGGCAAGTAATACATAATTAAGGTACAAGTAGAACAAGTAGCACATAATCAGGTAACTTAGCATATATAATGTAGAAATCCAAAACAAATAGGCAAACCCAAACAATTCAAACATATGCAAATGATGTATGCCTGCCCTATGGCTGATGATATCATCTGTCGGTTATCAAGCCAACCCGACGTGTCCGGTAGCTAACTCGGGCACAGTCTCTCTATTGCGTATTAATATCATTAGAGGGAATATGTGCCCTGACACCATTAGAGGGTATCTGCGCCCTGTCGCCATTAGAGGGTATCGGTGCCCTGTCACCCTTACAACCAGAGAGAAAACACAAGCATACTTACATTCAACATTTTCTATCATTATTCATTTATCATATTCGTTCATTTATAATATATGCCTTTATATCAGCCATAATCCATAATGGCTTTGCCGTAACTCGGTAATAACTCAGCCATCCGGCTCACAATTCAATCCAAAACTAGCCAATTTATCAACATGGCTCTGCCGTATCCGGTAATAACTCAGCTATCTGGCTCATGGTTCAATCACGAACCAACCATTTATCAATAATTATAGCCCTTCAGCTCATGCCATACACGGTACTTCCACCGCCATCCTCCATATCTCATATAATCATCTTTGATCATCATTGATCACAACTTTTCTCCTTGCTTCATTCGCAAGTTACCACATCCCCTAGCTCCTTCCTCTTTGCTAGGCATATCATAATGATTTAATACATAAGGGGTGAGATTGGAGGCTTAGAAGTATGAGATTTAGCTTTTAAAACTCACAAATCAACTTTGGGATGAAAATAAGGCCACGCGTACGCGTACTCCACGCGCACGCGTGGATGGACACAAAGCTCATCGACGCGTATGCGTCATACACGTGGACGCACGGATTGAAACACAGCCAGACGACCTGTACGCATCAGCCACGCGTACGCGTGGGTGCATTTGCGCCCCAGGCACAAAACTGGCACAACTCTCGGGAAAATGGCTGGGCATTGGGTGCAGCGCATCGACGCGCACGCGCACACCACGCGCACGCATGGATGGTGCCTTCTTGAAGAACGACGCATACGCGCCAAGTGCGCCTACGCGTGGAGGGTCATTCTGCTAAAAATTTTCTAAGTTAAAAGCTGCAGAATTCACAGATTCAACCCCAATCTTCCGACGAACATAACTTTCTCATTTTAAATCGTTTTTCCCCCGTTCTTCGAATGGCATGGACATCCCGGATCCAATTTCACTTCTAAACAAGTTTGGCACAAAACAGAGATCCAGAGTCCAAGTTATGTCCCATCAAAGTATTCCCAAAAACCATATTTTCATACAAAACCACAAGGTGCCCTTTTCAAAACAAGTCATTTTCAACCCTTTTTAAAATCAACCAAAACATGCTAGTTTCAACCCTTTTTGAAATCAATCAAAATATACCAAAATCAACATCAAGCCTCCTCAACTCATACATTAAGGCTTTGCCATGATTCACAAAATCGCCATATAACCATTTTTACCCATTTCAAACAAATGGCTAAATTACAAACACATTAACATGTCATACATCTTTCCTCATCCCAATTTCCAACAATACTATTTTCAATCAATCATCATTACACATAATCAATATTATACTCACTGTCACATGGTTTCACCCACAAATCAACCTTAATCATTTCTCAAGTATATATCACAACATACATATCTCTCATGCATCATCATACCATCAAGGCATCAATAATCATGATCACATATATGACCATATAACATACCTCAACCAAAACCAAACATACCTCATCTATACAATTTCACCCAAAATTACCAATTTCCACACTTCAACTCCTCAAACCTCATTATTCAATAACCAACCCAATCATTCATATATTCATTATCTGAAATTCATCCAATCACTTGTGTCATCATACAACACACACATCAACTTACCTTCCTTACCTCTTTCCGGCCTCTGGCCCAAAATTTACGACCTCCAGCCCAATTTCACAATTCTCAACCCAATCATTAATTCACATTACATACCAACTATGAATATTTGTACCAACCATTTACACAATCCAAACTTAATCCTACGGGCATCTAGCCTAGAAATTCTCATCACACCACACGGTACTTAAATGAAACTTAAACCGTACCTCTTGTAGCCAAATCAATTGAGCCTCTTCTTTGGAAGTCTCCACCAACCTTAGTCCCAAGCCTCACCAAAGCTCCTCAAGCAATACCAATCTCCTAATTGTACACCAAAACCATCAAATGCACTAACATAACCAATATCACATACATACATCAACCTAGGACTCATAAAAATGACAATTCACAAGGGTTGGAGAGTTTCTTACCTTAACCCACTGAAGTTTGTGATGAATATCACCCATGACTCATACTAGAGCACTCCTAAACAACCAAAATCACAAGGTTTCCTCAAAACCCAAACCAAATTCGAATTTGAAGAAGAAAATGAAAAATGGGCAGAGGACAATGGATTACTCACCACAAAACTTAGATAGAATTGTAGAGGATGAGAAGAGCGACGCGTGGCCGCAAACGGCTCATCAATCGGAGCTCCGTAGCTCAAGTTATGGTGATTTGAAGATCAAAGAGAGTTAGATTTTCTCTCTTCTCTTCTCTCTTCCCAATTTCAGTGCCCAACACACCTTCTTTAGGGCAAAATGAGTTGAAATACTCATAACTAATATTTATATATGTTGGATCTTGGGCCCACTTAGGCCCGGTTCACTTATTTTTGTCCGTTGGCCCAATTTTGGACCAAAACCTTTAAGATTATCGCTCTAAATCGCACTTCAAATATTTCTACCTCCCCTAATTATAATTCCTCATTTCTTAATCTTATTTACTCATAATCAATTTTCTCAGCTGCAGTACTAGACAGATCTCAGCCGGTACTTCCGGTCAAAATTCCACTACGCGCTTTAACGTAGAAAACTATGTTTTCCGACTCGAAAAAATTTACTAAATCCAAATATCATATTTAAATCATCAAATTCCAATTGCCAAATCTTCTAATCATATTTGCTCCTATTTAACTTATTATTTAATTAATTTTGATTAGACCGGGTATTACATGGGCAACATTATGTAGATTGAAAATAAATTGAATTTCGTAACTTTAAATTTGATTTGTACAAAATTCAATATTTGAAATTATAATTTTTGAAATCTACTCAATTATTAGCCCTTATAAATTCGGAGCACCTAGATCATAGATAGTCAAAAGTTTTTATAATTTAGCTATTCGTACGAGAAAATACTTAGTTAATTTTAACTTGAATTAACTAATATCACAAAAATATGTCTTCGAGTGGGAGAGGTAGGAGGCCGAGCAAGGGAAAAGATAGATCTACCATCAATGTCACAAGCGAATCAATAGAGTCTTGTGTAAACATCATGGACAAGAATAGGACAAAGCAGATGAAAAGAATGCTCAAACAAATAATAGATACTTCATCAAGGTAACCAGTCCAATTTTATTGTACAACTAAATATGGTCATTAACTGTGCTAAGAGAAATACCAATGTCTAAGGAAGGCTCTGCTAGGGTTTCTAAGCAAGAAGAAGACTTGGTGCAGCATAGCACCAAAAAAGTGAAAACGCGTGCCAGCGTTGATCTTAATCAACCAAGCGAGGACATGGAAGTTACTAGTCCTTGTGATGGAAATAAGTCGGGAGCTTCCAAAATCTCGTATAAGGATACGCTCCTCACCGTGGCAGGCTCTATCATTGAGGATGAGCATGTTGACATGGAAGAGGTTAATGAAGACATATCAGATCCAGAGAATAGATGGTACCAAGATGCGGATAAAGAAACCCATGAAGAGGAACCGTTCAATCCTTGTCCCACCATTCCTATTTCGAAGGAAGAGTTCGACGAGTGGTGTAAACCATGGAGATCCGCACTCTATGTCAAGCTTTTGGGCAAAAGAGTTGGCTTAGGATTTATGGAACAACGATTAAAGAGAGACTGGGGTAAGAAAGGCTCTATTAATGTTATTGATATGGATCGTGATTATTTTTTGGTTCACTTTGCAGATACGAAAGACTACTCTTATGCTTTAATGGAAGGACCTTGGATGATTGCCGGACACTATCTCATTGTGCAAAGATGGCGACCTTTTTTCTTGGAATCTGAGAAAGTAGTGAGGAAAATTGCTGCCTGGATTCAGATACCAAACCTCCCTATTGAGCTCTATAACCAGAAATTTCTATGGAGAGTTGGGTCTACTATTGGTCACATGCTCAAAATTGATCGGTCAACCTCAATCCATTCTAGAGGACGCTTTGCTAGGATTTGTGTCAAAATTGATCTTGCCAAAAAACTGGTCCCTAGGATCTCGGTTCTTGGATCAGAACTCTATATTGAATATGAAGGACTGCACCAAATTTGCTTCTCTTGCGGCAAGTATGGTCACAGGTCTGATTTGTGCACTGATGAGTGGCGGACGAAATTGTGATCCTCAAAGTTGGTCTCTTTGTACTTGTATAAAATTTAAATATTGGCTCTATCAAGAATACCCCAAAGAGATCATGGTATGATGAATTGGGATCTTAATAATCCCTGGTAATGGCACCAACAGCTTAGTGTTGTTGTTGGACCAAAAGAGTTACAAGCACTATTAGAGAATCTCACAACTCTGTTCAACTAACCAGCAAGTGCACTGGGTCATCCAAGTAATACCTTACGTGAGTAAGGGTCGATCCCACGGAGATTGTTGGTATGAAGCAAGCTATGGTCACTTTGTAAATCTCAGTTAGGCAGATTAAATGGTTTATGATAAGTTCGAAAATAAATAATAAACAGAAAATAAAATAAGATAGAAATACTTATGTAAAACAATAGTGGGAATTTCAGATAGGCGTATGGATATGCTGTGCTCCTCTTGAATCTCTATTTTCTTATTACATTCATCCAATCCTTCTTACTCCTTTCCATGGCAAGCTGTATGTAGGGCGTCACTGTCGTCAATGGCTACTTTTCATCCTCTCGGAAAAATGGTCCTATGCGCTGTCACTGCATGGCTAATCGTCTGGAGGCATCACCCTTGTCGATGGCTACATCCCATCCTCTCAGTGAAAATGGTCCAAATGCTCTGTCACAGCACGGCTAATCATCTATCGGTTCTCAATCAGGTTGGAATAGAATCCCTTGATTCTTTTGCGTCTGTCACTAACGCCCAGCCTTCAGGAGTTTGAAGCTCGTCACAGTCATTCAATACCGGAATCCTACTCGGAATACCACAAACAAGGTTAGACTTTCTGGATTCCCGGAATCCTACTCGGAATACCACAGACAAGGTTAGACTTTCCAGATTCCCATGAATGCTGCCATCTATCTAGCTTATACCACGAAGATTCTGTTGGGGAATCTAAGAGATATGCGCCCGGCCTAAGGTAGAACGGAAGTGGTTGTCAGTCACGCGCGTTCATAGGTGAGAATGATGATGAGTGTCACGGATCATCACATTCATCAAGTTGAAGTGCAACGTATATCTTGGAATAAGAATAAAAGAGAATCGAATAGAAAGTAATAGTAATTGTATTAAAACTTGAGGTACAGCAGAGCTCCACACCCTTAATCTATGGTGTGTAGAAACTCCACCGTTGAAAATACATAAGTGAAAGGTTCAGGCATGGCCGAATGGCCAGCCCCCAAAATGTGATCAATGGCCTCCTAAGATGAAGAATAAAACAAAACTGAGACCAAAGATGAAACATGGTCAAAAGACGACTAATACACTAGTAAAAAGTCTTATTTATACTAAACTAGCTACTACGGTTTACAGAGGTAAGTAATTGATGCATAAATTCATTTCTGGAGCCCACTTGGTGTATGCTTGGGCTGAGCTTAATCTATCCACGAGCTGAGGCTTTTATTGGAGTTGAACGCCAAGTTATAGCGTGTTTCTGGCGTTCAACTCCGGGTTGTGACGTGTTTCTGGCGTTTAACTCCAGATAGCAGCATGTACTTGGCGTTGAGCGCCACCTTACGTCGTTAATTCTCGAATAAAGTATCGACTATTATATGTTGTTGGAAAGCTCTGGATGTCTACTTTCTAACACCGTTGAGAGCACGTCATTTGGAGTTCTGTAGCTCCAGAAAATCCATTTTGAGTGCAGGGAGGTCAGATTCTAACAGCATCAGTAGTCCTTTTGTCAGCCTCCTTATCAGAGTTTTGCTCAAGTCCCTCAATTTCAGCCAGAAAGTACTTGAAATCACAAAAAAACACACAAACTCATAGTGAAGTCCAGAAATGTGAATTTAACGTAAAAACTAATGAAAACATCCCTAAAAGTAGCTTGAACTTACTAAAAACTACCTAAAAACAATGCCAAAAAGCGTATAAATTATCCGCTCATCACAACACCAAACTTAAATTGTTGCTTGTCCCCAAGCAACTGAAAATCAAATAGGATAAAAAGAAGAGAATATACTATAAATTCCAAAATATCAACGAATATTAATTCTAATTAGATGAGCGGGACTTGTAGCTTTTTGCTTCTGAATAGTTTTGGCATCTCACCTTTTCCTTTGAAGTTCAGAATGATTGGCTTCTCTAGAAACTTAGAATTTCGGATAGTGTTATTGACTTTCCTAGTTAAATATGTTGATTCTTGAACACAGCTACTTATGAGTCTTGGCCGTGGCCCTAAGCATTTTGTTTTCCAGTATTACCACCGGATACATAAATGCCACAGACACATGATTGGGTGAACCTTTTCAGATTGTGACTCAGCTTTGCTAGAGTCCCCAGTTAGAGGTGTCCAGAGCTCTTAAGCACACTCTTTTTGCTTTGGATCACGACTTTAACCACTCAGTCTCAAGCTTTTCACTTGGACCTTCATGACACAAGCACATGGTTAGGGACAGCTTGATTTAGCCGCTTAGGCCTGCATTTTATTTCCTTGGGCCCTCCTATCCATTGATGCTCAAAGCCTTGGATCCTTTTTACCCTTGCCTTTTGGTTTTAAGGGCTATTGGCTTTTTCTGCTTGCTTTTTCTTTTTCTTTCTATTTTTTTTCGCCAGTTTTTTTTTTCGCAAGCCTTTGCTTTTTCACTGCTTTTTCTTGCTTCAAGAATCAATTTTATGATTTTTCAGATCATCAATAACATTTCTCTTTGTTCATCATTCTTTCAAGAGCCAACAATTTTAACATTCATAAACAACAAGATAAAAAATATGCATTGTTTAAGCATTCATTCAGAAAACAAAAAGTATTATCACCACATCAATATAATTAAATTAAATTCAAGGACAAATTTGAAATTCATGTACTTCTTGTTCTTTTGAATTAAAAACATTTTTCATTTAAGTAGAGACACAAAACATAGATAAACACAACATAAAAACCGAAAAGCAGAAAGAAATAAGAACAAGGAATGAATCCACCTTAGTGGCGTCTTCTTCTTGAAGGACCAACAATGTCTTTAAGCTCTTCTATGTCCCTTCCTTGCCTTTGTTGCTCCTCCCTCATTGCTCTTTGATCTTCTCTTATTTCATGGAGAATGATGGAGTGCTCTTGATGTTCCACCCTTAATTGTCCCACATTGTAGCTTAAATATTCTAGGGAAGTGTTGAGTTGTTCCCAATAGTTGTTGGGAGGAAAGTGCATCCCTTGAGGCATCTCAGGGATTTCTTGATGATGAGCTTCCTCATGCATCTCTTGAGAACCGTGGAGGGTCTCTCTTGCTTGCTCCATCCTCTTCTTGGTGATGGGCTTATCCTCTTCAATGAGGATGTCTCCTTCTATGATAACTCCAGCTGAGTAACATAGATGGCAAATAAGGTGAGGAAAAGCTAGCCTTGCCATGGTGGAGGGCTTTTCAGCTATTTTGAAGAATTCATTGGAGATGACTTCATGAACTTCTACTTCCTCTCCAATCATGATGCTATGAATCATGATGGCCCAATCCACAGTAACTTCAGATTGGTTGCTAGTGGGAATGATGGAGCGTTGAATGAACTCCAACCATCCTCTAGCCACAGGCTTGAGGTCCAGTCTTCTTAGTTGGACTGGCTTGCCTTTGGAGTCTCTTTTCCATTGAGCTCCTTCCACACATATGTCCATAAGGACTTGGTCCAACCTTTGATTAAAGTTGACCCTTCTAGTGTAGGGGCGTTCATCTCCTTGCATCATGGGCAAGTGGAACGCCAACCTCACATTTTCCAGACTAAAATCTAAGTATTTCCCCCGAACCATTGTGAGATAATTCTTTGGACTCGGGTTCATACTTTGATCATGGTTCCTAGTGATCCATGCATTGGCATAGAACTCTTGAACCATTAAGATTCCGACTTGTTGCACGGGTTGGTTAGGACTTCCCAACCTCTTCTTCGGATCTCATGTCGGATCTCCGGATACTCATTTTTCTTGAGCTTGAAAGGGACCTCAGGGATCACCTTCTTCTTTGCCACAACATCATAGAAGTGGTCTTAATGGCTTTTGGAGATGAATCTTTCCATCTCCCATGACTCGGAGCTGGAAGCTTTGTCTTCCCTTTTCCTTTTCTAGAGGATTCTCCGGCCTTAGGTGCCATTGATGGTAATGGAAAAACAAAAAGCTTATGCTTTTACCACACCAAACTTAAAATATTGCTCGCCCTTGGACAAGAGAAGAAAAAAGAGAAGAAGAAGAAGAAGAAGAAAATATGGTGGAGAGAGAGAGAGAGAAGGTGTTTCGGTCAAGGTAAGGAAGAGGGGGTTGTGTTGTGTGAAAATGAAGTGGAATGGAGGGGTTTATATAGGAAAAGGGGAGAGGGTAGGTTCGGCCATTTTAGGGTGAGTTTGGGTGGGAAAGTGTTTTTGAATTTTGAAGGTGGGTGGGGTTTATGGGGAAGAGTGGATGGATGTGAGTGGTGAAGAGGTGATGGGGAAGAGGGATTGAGGTGATTGGTGAAGGGTTTTGGGAAAGAGTGTTTATTGGGAGGAGAGATTCAGAGATTAAAGTTGTTGGGAAGTGTGACATGGGGAAGAGTGTTATAGGATTAGGAGGTAAGGTGGGAATATGTTAGGTGGGGATCCTGTGGGGTCCACAGATCCTGAGATGATTCTTGGGGTCCACAAATCCTGAGGTGATCCTGTGGGGTCCACAGATCCTGAGGTGTCAAGGAATTACATCCCTGTACCAAATAGGCATGTAGAATGCCTTTGCATACCTTTCTGGCATTTAAACGCCGAGGTGATGCACGTTCTGGGCGTTCAACGCCCATGTGTAGCATGTTTCTGGCGTTGAACGCCAGTTCCATGTTTGTTACTGGCGTTCAGTGCCAGCTTTTCTCAAGGCACATTCCTGGCGTTCAAACGCCAGAATGTTGCTTGTTTCTGGCGTTTAACGCCAGATTCATGCTCTGTTCTGGCGTTGAACGCCAGCCAGATGCTTTTTACTGGCGTTCAACGCCAGTCTGTCCTCCCTCCAGGGTGTGATTTTTCTTCTGCTGTTTTTGATTCTGTTTTTAATTTTTATATTTTTTTTGTGACTCCACATGATCATGTACCTAATAAAACACAAAATAAAATAAAATAAAATAAAATAAAAATTAGATAAATAAAATTGGGTTGCCTCCCAACAAGTGCTCTTTTAATGTCATTAGCTTGACAATGGGCTCTCATAGAGCCACAAGGTGATCAGGTCAATGTTGTATAGTCCCAAAACCAAACTTAGAGTTTGGATATGGGGTCTTAACACCAAACTTAGTGCTTGGTTGTGGCCTCCCAACACCAAACTTAGAGTTTGACTGTGGGGGCTCTTCTTGACTCTGAACTGAGAGAAGCTCTTTGTGCTCACTCTCTTTTGTCACAGAGGGATGGCCATGTGTCTTAAACACAAGGTAGTCCCCATTCAATTGAAGGACTAATTCACCTCTGTTGACATCTATCATAGCTCCTGCTGAGGCTAGGAAAGGTCTTCCAAGGATGATACACTCATCCTCTTCCTTCCTAGTGTCTAAGATTATGAAATCAGCAGGGATGTAAAGGCCTTCAACCTTTACTAACACGTCCTCTACTACTCCATAAGCTTGTCTTAATGACTTGTCTGCCAATTGTAATGAGAACAAGGCAGATTGTACCTCAATGATCCTCAGCTTCTCCATTACAGAGAGTGGCATAAGATTTATCCCTGACCCCAGATCACATAGAGCTTTTTCAAAGGTCAATGTGCCTATGGTACAAGGTATTAAGAACTTGCCAGGATCTTGTTTCTTTTGAGGTAAAATTTGCTGAATCCAGGTATCTAGTTCACTAATGAGCAAGGGAGGTTCACTTTCCCAAGTCTCATTACCAAACAACTTGGCATTCAGCTTCATGATAGCTCCTAAATATTGAGCAACTTGCTCTCCAGTCACATCTTCATCCTCTTCAGAGGAAGAATAGTCTTCAGAGCTCATGAATGGCAGAAGGAGATTTAATGGAATCTCTATGGTCTCTATATGAGCCTCAGATTCCTTTGGATCCTTAGTAGGAAACTCCCTCTAGCTTGAGAGACGTCCCAGGAGGTCCTCCTCACGGATTTTCGTCCTCCTCCTCCCTTGTGCATTCGGCCATATTAAGCACATCAATGGCCTTGCACTCTCCTTTTGGATTCTCTTCTGTATTGCTTGGGAGAATACTGGGAGGAATTTCAATGACTTTCTTACTCAGCTGGCCCACTTGTGCCTCTAGATTTCTGATGGAGGATCTTGTTTCACTCATGAAACTGAAAGTGACTTTTGACAGATCAGAGACTAAATTGGCTAAATTAGAAGTGTTTTGTTCAGAATTCTCTGTCTGTTGCTGAGAAGATGATGGAAAAGGCTTGCTATTGCTCAGCCTATTGCGTCCACCATTGTTAAAGCCTTGTTGAGGCTTCTGTTGATCCTTCCATGAGAAATTTAGATGATTTCTCCATGATGAATTATAGGTGTTTCCATAAGGTTCACCCATGTAATTTACCTCTGCTATTGCAGGGTTCTCAGGATCATAAGCTTCTTCAGAAGCTACCTCTTTAGTACTGTTGGATGCATTTTGCCATCCATTCAGACTTTGAGAGATCATGTTGACTTGCTGAGTCAACACTTTGTTCTGAGCCAATATGGCATTCAGAGCATCAATCTCAAGAACTCCTTTCTTCTGAGGTATCCCATTATTCACAAAATTCCTCCCAGAAGTACATGAATTGGTTATTTGCAACCATGTCAATTAGTTCTTGAGCTTCTGCAGGCGTTTTCTTTAGGTGAATTGATCCACCTGCAGAATGGTCCAGTGACATTTTTGAAAATTCAGATAGACCATAATAGAATATATCTAATATGGTCCATTCTGAAAACATGTCAGATGGACACCTTTTGGTCAGCTGCTTGTATCTTTCCCAAGCTTCATAGAGGGATTCACCATCTTTTTGTTTGAAGGTTTGAACATCCACTCTCAGCTTGCTCAGCTTTTGAGGAGGAAAGAATTTATCCAAGAAGGCCGTGACCAGCTTCTCCCAGGAGTCCAGGCTATCCTTAGTTGTGAATCCAACTATATTCTAGCTCTGTCTCTTACAGCAAAAGGGAAAAGCATGAGCCTGTAGACTTCAGGATCTACTCCATTCGTCTTAACAGTCTCACAAATCTGCAAGAACTCAGTTAAAAACTGGTAAGGATCTTCAGACGGAAGTCCATAAAACTTGCAGTTCTGTTGCATTAAAGCAACTAATTGAGGCTTAAGCTCAAAATTATTGGCTCCAATGGCAGGAATGGAGATGCTTCTTCCATCAAATTTGGACGTTGGTTTTGTGAAGTCACCAAGGACCCTTCTTGCATTATCATTATTGGGTTCGGCTGCCATCTCCTTCTCTTGTTCGAAAATTTCTGAAAAGTTACTTTTGGATTGTTGTAATTTAGCCTCTCTTAGTTTCCTCTTCAGAGTCCTTTCAGGTTCAGGATCAGCTTCAACAAGAGTGCTTTTGTCCTTGTTCCTGCTCATATGAGAGGGAAGAAAACAAGAAAAGAAAGAGGAATCCTCTATGTCACAGTATAGAGATTCCTTTATGTTAGTAGAAAAAAAAGAAAGGGGAGAAGAGTGAAGAAGAGTGGGTTCGGATATTTAGATGAAGAGAGGTGAAGAGAAGTGTTAATAAATAAATAATTAAATAGAATAAGAGAGAAGAGATAGAAAATTTGAAAATAATTTTAAAAAGGGGTTAGTAATTTTCGAAAATTAGAGATAAGATAAGATTAAAATTAAAATTTTTAAAAAAAGAATTTTTGAAAAAGAGATGAGATATTTTCGAAAATTAGAGAGGGAAAAGTAGTTAGGTGGTTTTGAAAAAGATAAGAAAAAACAAAAAGTCAAATAGTTAGTTGAAAAAGATATTTAAAATCAAATTTGAAAAGATAAGATGATAAGAAGATAGATAAGATCTTTTGAAATCAAATTTTTGAAAAAGATAAAAAGATAAGATAAAAAGATAAGATAGAAAAGATAAAAAAGATTTTAATTTTTAAATTTAAAATTACTTACTTCACTAACAAGAAACTACAAGATAAGATTCTAGAACTTAAAGATTGAACCTTTCTTAACAAGAAAGTAACAAACTTCAAATTTTTGAATCAATCACATTAATTGTTAGTGAATTTTCGAAAATATGATATAAAGATAAGAAAAAGATTTTGAAGATATTTTGAAAAAGATTTTTGAAACTTTCGAAAAATAGAAAAAAATAAAAAAGATATAATTTTTGAAAAAGATTTTGAAAAGATAAGATTTTTAAAATTGAAAATTTGACTTGACTTGTAAGAAACAACTAATTTTGAAAATTTTTGACTAAGTCAACTCAAATTTTCGAAAATTTGGAGGGAAATAAGGAAAAGATATTTTTTTCATTTTTTTTTGAATTTTTAATGATGAGAGAGAAAAACAACAAAAATGACTCACAACATGAAAATTATGAATCAAAACTCATGATGCATGCAAGAACACTATGAATGTCAAGATGAACACCAAGAACACTTTGAAGATCATGATGAACATCAAGAACATAATTTTGAAAAATTTTTGATGCAAAGAAAACATGCAAGACACCAAACTTAGAAATCTTTAATGCATGGACTCTAACAAACGAACAATGCATATGAAAAACAACAAACAACACAAAACAAGAAAACATCAAGATAAAATAAGAAGACTTACCAAGAACAACTTGAAGATCATGAAGAACACCATGAATGCATGAATTTTTTGAAAAAATGCAAGAACAATATGAATATGCAATTGACACCAAACTTAAAAATTGACTCAAGACTCAAACAAGAAACACAAAATATTTTTGGTTTTTTATATTTTATGATTTTTTTGTATTTTTATTATTTTTTCAAAAATATTTTTGGAAAAACGAAAAAGAAAAGAAAATTTTGAAAAAGATTTTTGAAAAATTTTGAAAAGAAAATTACCTAATCTGAGCAACAAGATGAACCGTCAGTTGTTCATACTCGAACAATCCCGGCAACGGCGCCAAAAACTTGGTGAACGAAATTGTGATCCTCAAAGTTGGTCTCTTTGTACTTGTATGAAATTTAAATAATGGCTCTATCAAGAATACCCCAAAGAGATCATGGTATGATGAATTGGGATCTTAATAATCCCTGGTAATGGCACCAACAGCTTAGTGTTGTTGTTGGACCAAAAGAGTTACAGGCACTATTAGAGAATCTCACAACTCCGTTCAACTAACCAGCAAGTGCACTGGGTCGTCCAAGTAATACCTTACGTGAGTAAGCGTCGATCCCACGGAGATTGTTGGTATGAAGCAAGCTATGGTCACTTTGTAAATCTCAGTTAGGCAGATTAAATGGTTTATGATAAGTTCGAAAATAAATAATAAACAGAAAATAAAATAAGATAGAAATACTTATGTAAAACAATAGTGGGAATTTCAGAGAGGCGTATGGATATGCTGTGCTCCTCTTGAATCACTATTTTCTTATTACATTCATCCAATCCTTCTTACTCCTTTCCATGGCAAGCTGTATGTAGGGCGTCACCGTCGTCAATGGCTACTTTTCATCCTCTCGGGAAAATGGTCCTATACGCTGTCACTGCATGGCTAATCGTCTGGAGGCATCACCCTTGTCGATGGCTACATCCCATCCTCTCAGTGAAAATGGTCCAAATGCTCTGTCACAGCACGGCTAATCATCTGTCGGTTCTCAATCAGGTTGGAATAGAATCCCTTGATTCTTTTGCGTCTGTCACTAACGCCCAGCCTTCAGAAGTTTGAAGCTCATCACAGTCATTCAATACCGGAATCCTACTCGGAATACCATAGACAAGGTTAGACTTTCCGGATTCCCGGAATCCTACTCGGAATACCACAGACAAGGTTAGACTTTCTAGATTCCCATGAATGCCGCCATCTATCTAGCTTATACCACGAAGATTCTATTGGGGAATCTAAGAGATATGCGCCCGGCCTAAGGTAGAACGGAAGTGGTTGTCAGTCACGCGCGTTCATAGGTGAGAATGATGATGAGTGTCACGGATCATCACATTCATCAAGTTGAAGTGCAACGTATATCTTGGAATAAGAATAAAAGAGAATTGAATAGAAAGTAATAGTAATTGTATTAAAACTTGAGGTACAGCAGAGCTCCTCACCCTTAATCTATGGTGTGTAGAAACTCCACCGTTGAAAATACATAAGTGAAAGGTTTAGGCATGGCCGAATGGCCAGCCCCCAAAACGTGATCAATGGCCTCCTAAGATGAAGAATAAAACAAAACTGAGACCAAAGATGAAACGTGGTCAAAAGACGACTAATACACTAGTAAAAAGTCTTATTTATACTAAACTAGCTACTACGGTTTACAGAGGTAAGTAATTGATGCATAAATTCACTTCCGGGGCCCACTTGGTGTATGCTTGGGCTGAGCTTGATCTATCCACGAGCTGAGGCTTTTATTGGAGTTGAACGCGGAGTTATAGCGTGTTTCTGGCGTTCAACTCCGGGTTGTGACGTGTTTCTGGCGTTTAACTCCAGACAATAGCATGTACTTGGCGTTGAGCGCCACTTTACGTCGTCAATTCCCGAATAAAGTATGGACTATTATATATTGCTGGAAAGCTCTGGATGTCTACTTTTCAACGCCGTTAAGAGCGCGCCATTTGGAGTTCTATAGCTCCAGAAAATCCATTTTGAGTGCAGGGAGGTCAGATTTCAACAGCATCAGTAGTCCTTTTGTCAGCCTCCTTATCAGAGTTTTGCTCAAGTCCCTCAATTTCAGCCAGAAAGTACCTGAAATCACAGAAAAACACACAAAATCATAGTGAAGTCCAGAAATGTGAATTTAACATAAAAACTAATGAAAACATCCCTAAAAGTAGCTTGAACTTACTAAAAACTACCTAAAAACAATGCTAAAAAGCGTATAAATTATCCACTCATCAATGAGCCGGTGGGAAAGATGGCGGGCCAGGAAGCCAGCACGGAAGGAAACACTATGATTTCCGAAGATCCACCTTCCGTCGAAACTGAGAACCGAAATGGAAAGAATCAAGATTCTAGTGGTGGTAATCAAGGGAATCAAATTTCCCCTGATTTTGGGCCATGGATGTTAGTTAAACGTAACTTTAGGCGGAAAAAGGGCATGAATAATCAAGGAAATATTGGAGGCATGATTGGTTAAGATCTACCTAATAATCAGGAAAGAGAATATGAGGAAGATATGCCCACCAATGCTAATGGCTCCCGTTTTATTACTTTGAATGAGGAAGGAGTAAATTCATCGTCTAAGAATTCCATGCAAGAGGAAGCCATTATAGCTTCAAGTGGGCCCGAGGCATAAAAGGCCTTGATTGTAAATAATAAGAGTCAAATCATTCAAAAAAAAAGTCTTACGGGCTGGTGCAGGTAAAAATCCACAAAGTGGTAAAATGGGCCCCTTTAATAAAGTTGGGTCACAAGGATCTGAAAAAGGTTTAAAGCCTAATCCAAAAATGATCATCAAGAATCCTACCTTCTCTCCTGAAGCTTCCAAGAGCATTGTCACCGTGTCTCCTACAAAGAAGTCTCGTGAAACTAATGATATGGAAGGGGTAGTGATGGAGTATATGCGAAAACTTCAAAGAGAGCAGAATGAGGCTTTTGTTGCTATGAAGCAAATTGCTACAGGTCGTGAAGATTTTGTAGTGAGGAATAATCCTCTACTGATGAATGCAAGCTCCTCTAACTCTCATATGGAAATAGAGGCTGTGCGGAGTCCAGGAAAAGATCTTGATAGGCCCCCAGATGAGAGTATGATTGATTCTGGTGGTAAAAAAATCAAAGAGAGGGATTTATCCCTTGGTAAGCAGAATGGCAAGTCAGGGGTCAGGGTCTCATATCCAGGTGTAACGTTGTCGCTGGTGACTCCCCTATCCTTTTTTTTGCTTGTTATAATGAATGTTATCTATTGGAATTGTCGGGGTGCCAGTAGTAAATTTTTCCACTCTCTTATTAGAGACCTCAGAAAAGAATATAGTGCTAATTTCACTATTCTGTTAGAGCCTCAGATAAGTGGGTCGCGTGGCGTTCGGATTAGGAATAATATAGGGTTCGATAGCTCTTTCATTGTTGAAGCTAATGGCAGATCTGGTGGGATCTGGTGCCTCTGGGACTCTGGGACTCTGGTACTTGGAAGATTGATGTCCTGGATCATAATAGCCAGATGGTGCATCTCAAGGTTGCTAGTGGTGACTCGACCCCCTGGCTCCTATCTGCGGTGTATGGTAGCCCCCATCGCGTTAACAGAAGAATCCTTTGGAGCAATTTGCGATCCCTGGCGGGTAATATTACCATTCCTTGGTGTCTTCTAGGTGATTTCAATGCTATACTCCACGATTATGAATGAGGGGAGGCTCTACTAATGTTGTTCATAGTGCTTGTCCTGATTTCCAGAGTTGTATCTCAGACTGTGGCCTTATTGATCTAGGTTTTGTGGGTTGGCCATTTACTTGGAGAAGAGGTAACATTGTTGAGAGATTGGATAGAGGGTTGAGCAATTTGGAGTGGCAATTATCGTTCCCTGAGGGCACCCTGAGGCATTTGTCCAATTTTAAGTCTGATCACTCTCCTATTTGTCTGCAACCTCACGCTCCTTCCTTTCATAATAGGAATCGGAGGCCTTTTCGGTTTGTTGCGGCTTGGCTGGTGCATCCGGATTTTTCAAATTTGGTTTCTAATTCCTGGGATGTCTCTTCTTCTTGGAATAGTGGTGTTGTCAGCTTTAAAAATTCTTTAAAAGATTGGAATACAAATATTTTTGGGGATATTTTCAAGAGGAAAAGAACTCTCTTGAGAAGGCTTCAAGGTATTGCCTCCAGTTTGGCTACTAGTGTTAATCGTAATTATTTTCTGGAGAACCTTCAGAATCTGCTTTGGGAAGAATATGAGGAGGTTTTGACTCATGAAGAATTACTTTGGTTTCAAAAATCAAGATGTAAGTGGATTGAATTTGGTGACCGAAACACAAAATTTTTCCATGGCTCAACTATGTTTAGGAGAAGAAGGAATAAAGTAACTTCCCTCATTGATGATTTTGGTAATTTGATCACTGAGCCAAAGTTATTAGAAGACTTAGCTAAGAAATTTGTGTGGATCTTTATAAGGACTCCTTGCCTGATGTTCCCTTTGTTCTCAGTAATTCCTTTCCTAACGTTAGTAGTCAAGAGCTCAACCAGATCGGCAGCATGGTTTCTAATACAGAGATTAAGGAAGTTATTTTTAATATGGGAAGTTTTAAAGCACCGAGAAGAGATGGCCTCCAAGCTGTTTTTTATCAAAGTCAGTGGGATCGTGTTGGAACTGATCTGTGCTCCTTAGTGCAACAAATTTTTGTGGAGCCAGAGAAAGTTAGGGATATTAATGAAACCCTTATCACCCTTATTCCTAAATCTGACCCGGTTACCAGCCTCAGGCAAATGCGCCCCATCAGTCTTTGTAATGTTACTTATAAAGTGGTTACCAAGATTATTGCTAATCGACTGCGGCATGAACAATATTGTCCAGCCCACCCAATGTAATTTTGTTCCAGGAAGACAAAGCTCTGACAATATTATTATTGCTCAGGAGGTGATTCATTCAATGAGAAATAAAAAAGGTTCGAGAGGGTGGATGGCTATCAAAATTGATTTGGAGAAGGCTTATGATAGGCTCAAGTGGAATTTTGTTGAAGACACGCTCAAGGATATTGGTTTCCCTTCTCATATGGTTAATCTTATTCTTCATTGCATTTCTACAGCCAGAATGAGAGTTTTATGGAACGGTGAAGAACTTGATGAATCTACTCCTTCTAGAGGCATTCGTCAAGGAGACCCCATCTCCCCTTATATTTTTGTCCTCTGTATAGAAAGGCTCTCTCAGCTCATTAATGCGGCAGTTGATCATGGCTTATAGAAACCTATTCGCCTTAAAAGGGATGGGCCTGCCTTATCTCATTTGTGTTTTGCGGATGATCTCATTCTTTTCTCAGAAGCTAGACTTGAACAAGCTAAGATTATTAACAAGTGCTTGGCAGCCTTTTGTGATAGTTCTGGTAAGAGAGTTAGCCATGAAAAAACTAGAGTTTTCCTCTCCAAAAATGTGGGTAACAATGTGCGTGCCAAAATCAGTAGTGCTCTGCACTTCTCTAGGACGGATGATCTCGGTAAATACTTGGGGGTTCCTCTCCTACATTCCAAAGTTTCGAAGCATACATTCAACGATATCATTAACAAGTCGAATGCGAGATTAAATTCTTGGAAGGCCTCTGGTGGACGAAATTGTGATCCTCAAAGTTGGTGTCTTTGTACTTGTATGAAATTTAAATATTGGCTCTATCAAAAATACCCCAAAGAGATCATGGTATGATGAATTGGGATCTTAATAATCCCTGGTAATGGCACCAACATCTTAGTGTTGTTGTTGGACCAAAAGAGTTACATGCACTGTTAGAGAATCTCACAATTCCGTTCAACTAACCAGCAAGTGCACTGGGTCGTCCAAGTAATACCTTACGTGAGTAAGGGTCGATCCCACGGAGATTGTTGGTATGAAGCAAGCTATGGTCACTTTGTAAATCTCAGTTAGGCAGATTAAATGGTTTATGATAAGTTCGAAAATAAATAATAAACAGAAAATAAAATAAGATAGAAATACTTATGTAAAACAATAGTGGGAATTTCAGATAGGCGTATGGATATGCTGTGCTCCTCTTGAATCTCTATTTTCTTATTATATTCATCCAATCCTTCTTACTCCTTTCCATGGCAAGCTGTATGTAGGGCGTCACCGTCGTCAATGGCTACTTTTCATCCTCTCGGGAAAATTGTCCTATGCGTTGTCACTGCATGGCTAATCGTCTGGAGGATCACCCTTGTCGATGGCTACATTCCATCCTCTCAGTGAAAATGGTCTAAATGCTCTGTCACAGCACGGCTAATCATCTGTCGGGTTCTCAATCAGGTTGGAATAGAATCCCTTGATTCTTTTGCGTCTGTCACTAACGCCCAGCCTTCAGGAGTTTGAAGCTCGTCACAGTCATTCAATACCGGAATCCTACTCGGAATACCACAGACAAGGTTAGACTTTCCGGATTCCCGGAATCCTACTCGAAATACCATAGACAAGGTTAGACTTTCCGGATTCCCATGAATGCCGCCATCTATCTAGCTTATACCACGAAGATTCTGTTGGGGAATCTAAGAGATATGCACCTGGCCTAAGGTAGAACGGAAGTGGTTGTCAGTCACGCGCGTTCATAGGTGAGAATGATGATGAGTGTCACGGATCATCACATTCATCAAGTTGAAGTGCAACGTATATCTTGGAATAAGAATAAAAGAGAATTGAATAGAAAGTAATAGTAATTGTATTAAAACTTGAGGTACAGCAGAGCTCCACACCCTTAATCTGTGGTGTGTAGAAACTCCACCGTTGAAAATACATAAGTAAAAGGTTCAGGCATGGCCGAATGGCCAGCCCCCAAAACGTGATCAATGGCCTCCTAAGATGAAGAATAAAACAAAACTGAGACCAAAGATGAAACGTGGTCAAAAGACGACTAATACACTAGTAAAAAGTCTTATTTATACTAAACTAGCTACTACGGTTTACAGAGGTAAGTAATTGATGCATAAATTCACTTCCGGGGCCCACTTGGTGTATGCTTGGACTGAGCTTGATCTATCCACGAGCTGAGGCTTTTATTGGAGTTGAAAACCGAGTTATAGCGTGTTTCTGGCGTTCAACTCCGGGTTGTGACGTGTTTCTGGCGTTTAACTCCAGACCGCAGCATGTACTTGGCATTGAGCGCCACTTTACGTCGTCAATTACCGAATAAAGTATGGACTATTATATATTTCTGGCAAGCTCTAGATGTCTACTTTTCAATGCCGTTAAGAGCGCGCCATTTGGAGTTCTGTAGCTGCAGAAAATCTATTTTAAGTGCAGGGAGGTCAGATTCCAACAGCATCAGTAGTCCTTTTGTCAACCTCCTTATCAGAGTTTTGCTCAAGTCCCTCAATTTCCGACAAAAAGTACCTGAAATCACAGAAAAACACACAAACTCATAGTGAAGTCCAGAAATGTGAATTTAACATAAAAACTAATGAAAACATCCCTAAAAGTAGCTTGAACTTACTAAAAACTACCTAAAAACAATGCGAAAAAGCGTATAAATTATCCGCTCATCATAACATCAAACTTAAATTGTTGCTTGTCCCCAAGCAACTGAAAATCAAATAGGATAAAAAGAAGAGAATATACTATAAATTCCAAAATATCAAGGAATATTAATTCTAATTAGATGAGCGGGACTTGTAGCTTTTTGCTTCTGAATAGTTTTGGCATCTCACTTTTTCCTTTGAAGTTCAGAATGATTGGCTTCTCTAGGAACTTAGAATTTCGGATTGTGTTATTGACTTTCCTAGTTAAGTATGTTGATTCTTGAACACAACTACTTATGAGTCTTGGCCGTGGCCCTAAGCATTTTGTTTTCCAGTATTACCACCAGATACATAAATGCCACAGACACATGACTGGGTGAACCTTTTTAGATTGTGACTCAGCTTTGCTAGAGTCCCCAGTTAGAGGTGTCCAGAGTTCTTAAGCACACTCTTTTTGCTTTGGATCACGACTTTAACCACTCAGTCTCAAGCTTTTCACTTGGACCTTCATGACACAAGCACATGGTTAGGGACAGCTTGATTTAGCCGCTTAGGCCTGCATTTTATTTCCTTGGGCCCTCCTATCCATTGATGCTCAAAGCCTTGGATCCTTTTTACCCTTGCCTTTTGGTTTTAAGGGCTATTGGCTTTTTCTGCTTGCTTTTTCTTTTTCTTTCTATTTTTTTTCGCCAATTTTTTTCGCAAGCCTTTGCTTTTTCATTGCTTTTTCTTGCTTCAAGAATCAATTTTATGATTTTTCAGATCATCAATAACATTTCTCTTTGTTCATCATTCTTTCAAGAGCCAACAATTTTAACATTCATAAACAACAAGATCAAAAATATGCACTGTTTAAGCATTCATTCAGAAAACAAAAAGTATTGTCACCACATCAATATAATTAAATTAAATTCAAGGACAAATTTGAAATTCATGTACTTCTTGTTCTTTTGAATTAAAAACATTTTTCATTTAAGATAGGTGAAGGATTCATGGAATTATTCATAACTTTAAGACATAGTTACTAAACACTAATGATCATGAAGTAGAGACACAAAACATAGATAAACACAACATAAAAACCGAAAAGCAGAAAGAAATAAGAACAAGGAATGAATACACCTTAGTGGCGTCTTCTTCTTGAAGGACCAACAATGTCCTTAAGCTCTTCTATGTCCCTTCCTTGCCTTTGTTGCTCCTCTCTCATTGCTCTTTGATCTTCTCTTATTTCATGGAGAATGATGGAGTGCTCTTGATGTTCCACCCTTAATTGTCCCACATTGTAGCTCAAATCTTCTAGGGAAGTGTTGAGTTGTTCCCAATAGTTGTTGAGAGGAAAGTGCATCCCTTGAGGCATCTCAGGGATTTCTTGATGATGAGCTTCCTCATGCATCTCTTGAGAACCGTGGAGGGTCTCTCTTGCTTGCTCCATCCTCTTCTTGGTGATGGACTTATCCTCTTCAATGAGGATGTCTCCTTCTATGATAACTCCAGCTGAGTAATATTGATGGCAAATAAGGTGAGGAAAAGCTAGCCTTGCCATGGTGGAGGGCTTTTCGGATATTTTGTAGAATTCATTGGAGATGACTTCATGAACTTCTACTTCCTCTCCAATCATGATGCTATGAATCATGATGACCCGATCCACAGTAACTTCAGATCGGTTGCTAGTGGGAATGATGGAGCGTTGAATGAACTCCATCCATCCTCTAGCCACAGGCTTAAGGTCCAGTCTTCTTAGTTGAACTGGCTTGCCTTTGGAGTCTCTTTTCCATTGAGCTCCTTCCACACATATGTCCATAAGGACTTGGTCCAACCTTTGATTAAAGTTGACCCTTCTAGTGTAGGGGCGTTCATCTCCTTGCATCATGGGCAAGTGGAATGCCAACCTCACATTTTTCAGACTAAAATCTAAGTATTTCCCCCAAACCATTGTGAGATAATTCTTTGGACTCGGGTTCATACTTTGATCATGGTTCCTAGTGATCCATGCATTGGCATAGAACTCTTGAACCATTAAGATTCCGACTTGTTGCATGGGGTTGGTTAGGACTTCCCAACCTCTTCTTCGGATCTCATGTCGGATCTCCGGATGCTCATTTTTCTTGAGCTTGAAAGGGACCTCAGGGATCACCTTCTTCTTTGCCACAACATCATAGAAGTGGTCTTGATGGCTTTTGGAGATGAATCTTTCCATCTCCCATGACTCCGAGGTGGAAGCTTTTGTCTTCCCTTTTCCTTTTCTAGAGGATTCTCCGGCCTTAGGTGCCATTGATGGTAATGGAAAAACAAAAAGCTTATGCTTTTACCACACTAAACTTAAAATATTGCTCACCCTCGAGCAAGAGAAGAAAGAAGAGAAGAAGAAGAAGAAGAAGAAAATATGGTGGAAAGAGAGAGAAGGTGTTTCGGTCAAGGTAAGGAAGAGGGGGTTGTGTTGTGTGAAAATAAAGTGGAATGGAGGGGTTTATATAGGAAAAGGGGAGAGGGTAGGTTCGGCCATTTTAGGGTGGGTTTGGGTGGGAAAGTGTTTTTGAATTTTGAAGGTGGGTGGGGTTTATGGGGAAGAGTGGATGGATGTGAGTGGTGAAGAGGTGATGGGGAAGAAGGATTGAGGTGATTGGTGAAGGGTTTTGGGAAAGAGTGTTTATAGGATTAGAAGGTAAGGTGGGAATATGTTAGGTGGGGATCCTGTGGGGTCCACAGATCCTGAGATGATCTTGTGGGGTCCACAAATCCTGAGGTGATCCTGTGGGGTCCTCAGATCCTGAGGTGTCAAGTAATTACATCCCTACACCAAATAGGCATGTAGAATGCCTTTGCATACCTTTCTGGCGTATAAACGCCGACGTGATGCACGTTCTGGGCGTTCAACGCCCATATGTAGCATGTTTCTAGCGTTGAACGCCAGTTCCATGTTTGTTACTGGCGTTCAGCGCCAGCTTTTCTCAAGGCACATTCCTGGCATTCAAACGCCAGAATGTTGCTTGTTTCTGGCGTTTAACGCCAGATTCATGCTCTGTTCTGGCGTTGAATGCCAGCCAGATGCTTCTTACTGGCGTTAAACGCCAGTCTGTCCTCCCTCCAGGGTGTGATTTTTCTTCTGCTGTTTTTGATTGTTTTTAATTTTTATATTTTTTTTCGTGACTCCACATGATCATGTACCTAATAAAACACAAAATAACAATAAAATAAAATAAAATAAAAATTAGATAAATAAAATTGGGTTGCCTCCCAACAAGTTTTCTTTTAATGTCATTAGCTTGACAATGGGCTCTCATGGAGCCACAAGGTGATCAGGTCAATGTTGTATAGTCCCAACACCAAACTTAGAGTTTGGATACGGGGTCTTAACACCAAACTTAGTGTTTGGTTGTGGCCTCCCAACACCAAACTTAGAGTTTGACTGTGGGGGCTCTTCTTGACTCTGAACTGAGAGAAGCTCTTTGTGCTCACTCTCTTTTGTCACAGAGGGATGGCCATGTGTCTTAAACACAAGGTAGTCCCCATTCAATTGAAGGACTAATTCACCTCTGTTGACATCTATCACAGCTCCTGCTGTGGCTAGGAAAGTTCTTCCAAGGATGATACACTCATCCTCTTCCTTCCTAGTGTCTAAGATTATGAAATCAGCAGGGATGTAAAGGCCTTCAACCTTTACTAACACGTCCTCTACTACTCCATAAGCTTGTCTTAATGACTTGTCTGCCAATTGTAATGAGAACAAGGCAGGTTGTACCTCAATGATCCCCAGCTTCTCCATTACAGAGAGTGGCATAAGATTTATCCCTGACCCCAGATCACATAGAGCTTTTTCAAAGGTCAATGTGCCTATGGTACAAGGTATTAAGAACTTGCCAGGATCTTGTTTCTTTTGAGGTAAAATTTGTTGAATCCAGGTATCTAGTTCACTAATGAGCAAGAGAGGTTCACTTTCCCAAGTCTCATTACCAAACAACTTGGCATTCAGCTTCATGATAGCTCCTAAATATTGAGCAACTTGCTCTCCAGTCACATCTTCATCCTCTTCAGAGGAAGAATAGTCTTCAGAGCTCATGAATGGCAGAAGGAGATTTAATGAAATCTCTATGGTCTCTATATGAGCCTCAGATTCCTTTGGATCCTTAATAGAAAACTCCCTCTTGCTTGAGAGACGTCCCAGGAGGTCCTGCTCACTAGGATTTTCGTCCTCCTCCTCCTTTGTGCATTCGGCCATATTGAGCACATCAATGGCCTTGCACTCTCCTTTTGGATTCTCTTCTGTATTGCTTGGGAGAATACTGGGAGGAGTTTCAATGACTTTCTTACTCAGCTGGCCCACTTGTGCCTCTAGATTTTTGATAGAGGATCTTATTTCACTCATGAAACTGAAAGTGGCTTTTGACAGATCAGAGACTAAATTGGCTAAATTAGAAGTGTTTTGTTCAGAATTCTATGTCTGTTGCTAAGAAGATGATGGAAAAGGCTTGCTATTGCTCAGCCTATTGCGTCCACATTGTTAAAGCCTTGTTGAGGCTTCTGTTGATCCTTCCATGAGAAATTT
The DNA here is from genome assembly GCF_003086295.3 of Arachis hypogaea. NCBI lineage: Eukaryota > Viridiplantae > Streptophyta > Magnoliopsida > Fabales > Fabaceae > Arachis > Arachis hypogaea. Next base: position 29,442,302 of record NC_092040.1, on the reverse strand, counting down.
AGATGATTTCTCCATGATGAATTATAGGTGTTTCCATAAGGTTCACCCATGTAATTTACCTCTGCTATTGCAGGGTTCTCAGGATCATAAGCTTCTTCAGAAGCTACCTCTTTAGTACTGTTGGATGCATTTTGCCATCCATTCAGACTTTGAGAGATCATGTTGACCTGCTGAGTCAACACTTTGTTCTGAGCCAATATGGCATTCAGAGCATCAATCTCAAGAACTCCTTTCTTCTGAGGTATCCCATTATTCACGGAATTCCTCTCAGAAGTGTACATGAATTGGTTATTTGCAACCATGTCAATTAGTTCTTGAGCTTCTGCAGGCATTTTCTTTAGGTGAATTGATCCACCTGCAGAATGGTCCAGTGACATTTTTGAAAATTCAGATAGACCATAATAGAATATATCTAACATGGTCCATTCTGAAAACATGTCAGATGGACACCTTTTGGTCAGCTGCTTGTATCTTTCCCAAGCTTCATAGAGGGATTCACCATCTTTTTGTTTGAAGGTTTGAACATCCACTCTCAGCTTGCTCAACTTTTGAGGAGGAAAGAATTTATCCAAGAAGGCTGTGACCAGCTTCTCCCAGGAGTCCAGGCTATCCTTAGGTTGTGAATCCAACCATATTCTAGCTCTGTCTCTTACAGCAAAAGGAAAAAGCATGAGCCTGTAGACTTCAGGATCTACTCCATTCGTCTTAACAGTCTCACAAATCTGCAAGAACTCAGTTAAAAACTTGTAAGGATCTTTAGATGGAAGTCCATAAAACTTGCAGTTCTGTTGCATTAAAGCAACTAGTTGAGGCTTAAGCTCAAAATTATTGGCTCCAATGGCAGGAATGGAGATGCTTCTTCCATCAAATTTGGACGTTGGTTTTGTGAAGTCACCAAGCATCCTTCTTGCATTATCATTATTGGGTTCGGCTGCCATCTCCTTCTCTTGTTCGAAAATTTCTGAAAGGTTACTTCTGGATTGTTGTAATTTAGCTTCTCTTAGTTTCCTCTTCAGAGTCCTTTCAGGTTCAGGATCAGCTTCAACAAGAGTGCTTTTGTCCTTGTTCCTGCTCATATGAGAGGGAAGAAAACAAGAAAAGAAAGAGGAATCATCTATGTCACAGTATAGAGATTCCTTTATGTTAGTAGAAAAAAAAGAAAGGGAGAAGAGTGAAGAAGAGTGGGTTCAGATATTTAGATGAAGAGAGGTGAAGAGAAGTGTTAATAAATAAATAATTAAATAGAATAAGAGAGAAGAGATAGAAAATTCGAAAATAATTTTAAAAAGGGGTTAGTAATTTTCGAAAATTAGAGATAAGATAAGATTAAAATTAAAATTTTTAAAAAAAGAATTTTTGAAAAAGAGATGAGATATTTTCGAAAATTAGAGAGGGAAAAGTAGTTAGGTGGTTTTGAAAAAGATAAGAAACAAACAAAAATTCAAATAGTTAGTTGAAAAAGATATTTAAAATCAAATTTGAAAAGATAAGATGATAAGAAGATAGATAAGATCTTTTGAAATCAAATTTTTGAAAAAAATAAAAAGATAAGATAGAAAAGATAAAAAAGATTTTAATTTTTAAATTTAAAATTACTTACTTCACTAACAAGAAACTACAAGATAAGATTCTAGAACTTAAAGATTGAACCTTTCTTAACAAGAAAGTAACAAACTTTAAATTTTTGAATCAATCACATTAATTGTTAGTGAATTTTAGAAAATATGATATAAAGATAAGAAAAATATTTTGAAGATATTTTGAAAAAGATTTTTGAAATTTTCGAAAAATAGAAAAAAATGAAAAAGATATAATTTTTGAAAAAAGATTTTGAAAAGATAAGATTTTTAAAATTGAAAATTTGACTTGACTTGTAAGAAACAACTAATTTTGAAAATTTTTGACTAAGTCAACTCAAATTTTCGAAAATTTGGAGGGAAATAAGGAAAAGATATTTTTTTGATTTTTTTTAATTTTTAATGATGAGAGAGAAAAACAACAAAAATGACTCACAACATGAAAATTATGAATCAAAACTCATGATGCATGTAAGAACACTATGAATGTCAAGATGAACACCAAGAACACTTTGAAGATCATGATGAACATCAAGAACATAATTTTGAAAAATTTTTTTTATGCAAATAAAACATGCAAGACACCAAACTTAGAAATCTTTAATGCATGGACTCTAACAAACGAACAATGCATATGAAAAATAACAAACAGCACAAAACAAGAAAACATCAAGATCAAACAAGAAGACTTACCAAGAACAACTTGAAGATCATGAAGAACACCATGAATGCATGAATTTTTTGAAAAAATGCAAGAACAATATGAATATGCAATTGACACCAAACTTAAAAATTGACTCAAGACTCAAACAAGAAACACAAAATATTTTTGGTTTTTTATGATTTTATGATTTTTTTTGTATTTTTATTTTTTTTTCGACAATATTTTTGGTAAAACGAAAAAGAAAAGAAAATTTTGAAAAAGATTTTTGAAAAATTTTGAAAAGAAAATTACCTAATCTGAGCAACAAGATGAACCGTCAGTTGTTCATACTCGAACAATCCCCGGCAATGGCGCCAAAAACTTGGTGGATGAAATTGTGATCCTCAAAGTTGGTCTCTTTGTACTTGTATGAAATTTAAATATTGGCTCTATCAAGAATACCCCAAAGAGATCATGGTATGATGAATTGGGATCTTAATAATCCCTGGTAATGGCACCAACAGCTTAGTGTTGTTGTTGGACCAAAAGAGTTACAGGCACCGTTAGAGAATCTCACAACTCCGTTCAACTAACCAGCAAGTGCACTGGGTCGTCCAAGTAATACCTTATGTGAGTAAGGGTCGATCCCACGAAGATTGTTGGTATGAAGCAAGCTATGGTCACTTTGTAAATATCAGTTAGGCAGGTTAAATGGTTTATGATAAGTTCGAATATAAATAATAAACAGAAAATAAAATAAGATAGAAATACTTATGTAAAACAATAGTGGGAATTTCAGATAGGCGTATGGATATGTTGTGCTCCTCTTGAATCTCCATTTTCTTATTACATTCATCCAATCCTTCTTACTCCTTTCCATGGCAAGCTGTATGTAGGGCGTCACCGTCGTCAATGACTACTTTTCATCCTCTCGGAAAAATGGTCCTATGCGCTGTCACTGCATGGCTAATCGTCTAGAGGCATCACCCTTGTCGATGGCTACATCCCATCCTCTCAGTGAAAATGGTCCAAATGCTCTGTCACAGCACGGCTAATCATCTGTCGGTTCTCAATCAGGTTGGAATAGAATCCCTTGACTCTTTTGCGTCTGTCACTAACGCCCAGCCTTCAGGAGTTTGAAGCTCGTCACAGTCATTCAATACCGGAATCCTACTCAGAATACCACAGACAAGGTTAGACTTTCCGGATTCCCGGAATCCTACTCGGAATACCACAGACAAGGTTAGACTTTTCGGATTCCCATGAATGCCGCCATCTATCTAGCTTATACCACGAAGATTCTGTTAGGGAATCTAAGAGATATGCGCCCGGCCTAAGGTAGAACGGAAGTGGTTGTCAGTCACGCGCGTTCATAGGTGAGAATGATGATGAGTGTCTCGGATCATCACATTCATCAAGTTGAAGTGCAACGTATATCTTGGAATAAGAATAAAAGAGAATTGAATAGAAAGTAATAGTAATTGTATTAAAACTTGAGGTACAGCAGAGCTCCACACCCTTAATCTGTGGTGTGTAGAAACTCCACCGTTGAAAATACATAAGTGAAAGGTTCAGGCATGGCCGAATGGCCAGCCCCCAAAATGTGATCGATGGCCTCCTAAGATGAAGAATAAAACAAAACTGAGACCAAAGATGAAACGTGGTCAAAAGACGACTAATACACTAGTAAAAAGTCTTATTTATACTAAACTAGCTACTAGGGTTTACAGAGGTAAGTAATTGATGCATAAATTCACTTTCGGGGCCCACTTGGTGTATGCTTGGGCTGAGCTTGATCTATCCACGAGCTGAGGCTTTTATTGGAGTTGAACGCTGAGTTATAGCGTGTTTCTGGCGTTCAACTCCGGGTTGTGACGTGTTTCTGGCGTTTAACTCCAGACAGCAGCATGTACTTGGCATTGAGCGCCACTTTACGTCGTCAATTACCAAATAAAGTATGGATTATTATATGTTGCTGGAAAGCTCTGGATGTCTACTTTCTAACGCCGTTGAGAGCGTGCCATTTGGAGTTCTGTAGCTCCAGAAAATCCATTTTGAGTGTAGGGAGGTCAGATTCCAACAGCATCAGTAGTCCTTTTGTCAGCCTCCTTATCAGAGTTTTGCTCAAGTCCCTCAATTTCAGCCAGAAAGTACCTAAAATCACAGAAAAACACATAAACTCATAGTGAAGTCCAGAAATGTGAATTTAACTTAAAAACTAATGAAAACATCCCTAAAAGTAGATTGAACTTACTAAAAACTACCTAAAAATAATACCAAAAAGCGTATAAATTATCCGCTCATCAGCCTCATCCTTATCCTTAGCTGGCAGAGTGACTCTGGTGAAATCTATTCTTTCTTCTTTACCTACTTATACTATGCAAACTGCTATTACCTGTCTCTACTTGTAATGTTATTGATCGTAAATGCAGGAGTTTTCTTTGGGGTGAAACTAACAGCTCCAGAAGGATTCACCTTCTAAGCTGGGATAAAGTTTGCAAGCCTAAAAAGTCAGGAGGGTTAGGTATTCGCCATGCCAGCACTATGAACCACGCGTTCATGGTGAAAGCGGGTTGGGGCCTAGTAGAAAGGAAGGATTCTCTTTGGGCGAAGGTGGTTCGCTTAAAATACAACGGAGGGAATGACATTATTCCAAGAGTGGAAAGGAAGAGACAAGAATCTAATTTTTGGAAAGGCATTTGCAGAGTTTGGCCTGAAGTTCAACAAAACAACATCTGGAAAATTGGAGATGGATCCAAAATTAATTTTTGGAACCATAACTGGGTCCCTGAGTTAGGGCCGTTGGTGCAACATGCTAATCAGGTTAGTTGTAATATTGATGAGTTTAGTTTTCTTACGAACTTTCTTTTGGTCACAGGGAACTGGGACGTGGGGAAGCTGGAGACTTGGCTGGCCGAGGATGTTATTAAAAAGATAGTGGCTATTGCACCCCCGTCACCTTGGAAATAAAGTGATTATATTGCTTGGAACCTTTCCTCAGATGGAGCCTTGAACGTGAAGAAGACATACCAAAAGCTCAACAGAGACTCCTCTAGTCAGAATGATAGTTTGTTCATCCTGATCTGGTCTTGGAAAGGATCTGAAAGAATCCGATCTTTTATGTGGCTGACCTCTCACAGTGCTATCTTGACAATTTTGGAAAGAACCCGACGTCACCTTTCCAATACTACAACCTGTCCGCGTTGCAACACTTGTGACGAATCCATCATTCATGTCCTCCGCGATTGTAAGTTTGCTAGGAGAATCTGGGTTTCCCTTTTACGTAACGTTGGTCTTGTGAGTTTTTCAATCTGAACTTTTACGACTGGTTGATGCTAAATCTTACCTGGAAAGGAGATTGGCCTTGTCTCTTTGGAGTTACTATCTCCTCCCTATGGTATTTTCGTAATAAGTTTGTTTTTGACAATGATAATACCCTAGCCTCTGTGCGGTTGGTTCAAGTGAGGGTACGTCATAGTGAGTTCAATAAATTTATCAATAAGTTTCAACATTCACAATCTATTGCTCCGACAGAAAGTAGATTGGTTTGCTGGTTTCCTCCTATAGAGGGTTGTCTCAAGCTCAATGTGGACAGTTCGTTTGTTTCTCACTCAAATGGTGCTGCTTGTGGTGGTGCTATTAGAAACCATCTTGGTCACTTTTTGAAGGGGTTCACTTGCAATTTGGGGATCTACTCTATAATGCAAGCAGAGCTCTGGGGTATTATTCATGGCTTACAAGTTGCGACTGCTAATAATATCACGAACATCATTGTGGAGTCAGATTCTATCTCAGCTTTAAACTTCATCAAGAAAGGGTGTCCTAATTCCCATCCTTGTGCTCCTCTGGTTGCTGATATCTGCATGTTAGCGGGTCATATTCCTAATATTCAATGGTCCCATACTCTTCGCGAAGCAAATTTTGTAGCGGATCATCTGGCCAAGAAAGGACATGAGTTGCCTTTTGGTGTCCACCTCTTTGATGCTGCTCCTCCTGACATCCTCCATATGTTGGCGCATGATTGTTCGGGTATTCCTTTTGTAAGGGGTTTTAGTTAGTTTTGGGTCCTCGACCCCCTGTTCATAAAAAAAAAAAAACTAAATACGGTCATTATATTATGATCGGTCTATGTGAATAATAGATCTAAGCCGAATTTTGTATTTTTCTTAACATTAATTTAATTCTTAATTATTATCTCGTACTATTTAATATAATAGAAAAAAAATTATTTTATTATTTATTAGTATATATTTTTAGTACAAAATTTTAAATATTTTTTGAAATTTTGTAGATTATTTTTTATTACAATTTTTAAAACATGAATCATTCATTTTTTTCTGGGTAAATAATTATTCTCCAACATAACTCATGGAAAAATATATTAGATTAATATTTTAGCGTATATTTTGTGAAGAGCGATATAATCATTTTTTCAACTTCAAAAAGCTACACTACTCATATGTGTTACATGTTTATGACTATGAATATATTAGAATAAAAACTATTTATATGTTTATGCTTTCAATTTTATTATTTTCGATATTGTAATGCCTAAAAGATATAAACTTTATTTTTTTTAATTAAAAAAAAAATAAAGTACATTCTTTGTGATAAACTTTTATACGAGTTAATTTTCATTAAATTTTATGTACTCTTTAGAATATGATATTAATGTTTATTAATTATTTAGTATTTGTTGATGCTTTAAATATATGTTCGTAATTTGTGTGTTATGTGCAACATTTAAAATACAGCTTTTATAGAAGTTTAAATACGGATAACAAGAAATAAAAGGAGGTGAACTCGCCCTTTAACAAGAACCCGTCTCAACACGTTGAAGCTCACTCACCACCTAACTACAACCAGTACCACTACCAACGTGAAATTATTTTTACTAATGCAGTTGATAAGATGACAACATCCATAACCTCTCTGACAAAAATCCTCGAAAAACAAAACCAAATGGCTTATTCATTGTACGCTGTTAATAGAACTAGATCGGACAATCCGTACATTTAAAATTTAGTTATTAATAATACGACAAATATCCAAAAGTTGATAACAAAGTTGACATAGATAAAATAATGAGCAAATTCATTCGATCCCAAGAATGTCATAAAACAGTTGTACAACTCGCCCTACACAAATTCTCCTTTAGCAATAATTCTGATAACCACGCAAAAGACGTTACTCTCAAGGAGCTCTTCAAACCAAATGTCTCCCACGAAGATCAACTGAATTAGATTGGAATTCAAATACGGGAATATATATTGGTAAAAAGGGTACCTCATCATTTGCGTTGCCGCGCGTTCATGTGGCCTAAAAATTCCAGATGTATGTGTATAAAAACATGAATTTGTATTGTAATGACATTGTTTAGTATTACTGTTTTTAATTTTATTGTTTAATTATACATGATGATGGCTTCGTGTTTGTAGTGGATGCCCATTAGTTTTAGACCACCGAAGGACATGATTCTAACGACGGATGAACTTGCTTGTGCCGCTTATATTTTTGGCCCGGATTTAAAGTTCCAAGCTAATCGGTAAATCTTTATAACACTATTCGATTTGATGCAAGTCTATTTTATACTTTGGTAACAACAATTTCCTGAACTAAATATTTGCATGTGTATTCGTAAAGGAATGAAGTACTGGTGTCAATTCGTACCTCATATGCAAATAGAGAAAGTCTAGCCACGTTGATTTCAGGAGAACAAGTCATCCAAGATGTAAATATTTATTTTTTATTATTTAACATGAAAAGTACAAAATGTTAATGTTATGTATCGTAAAAATAAAAATATAAAAATATATTTGTTTGTAGGTTATAGATTCTCTTACTTGCATTCTCACACAAGAGCATAAAAAGCTTAACAAATTGTCATTCGTATAGTTTCTACCAACAACCTTTTCGATATGTTTCAATACAAAAATACTCCTAAAAAATTTGTATTTGATATTTTGTTTGGTTTAAGTTTCAAGCAACATATGAATAATTGATGTTATATTTTTTTATGATAATGTAATCAGCAACTCGCACTTACATGGTTCAGACCACCCAATCAACTAAGGGAACAATATTCAGATAACTACATGTATAAAATTGAGTACTTGTTAAGGATAAGTCCTTTAATTTTTAGTAAATAAAATATAATTTATTTAATCCAAATTGTATGTTTATCTTAATAGCATAATCTCACAATCTTCATTATATTGTCAATAAGTAGTTTTTTTTGTCTCCGTTAACGACCTCAATGAGCATTGGTTCCTGATGATCGTAGACATGAAAAAAGAAAAGATCTTTGTGCTTGATTCTTGTAAAATATCAGACAGAAACTATGGTAGGCTATTATCAGTTGAAACTATGGTAAGTGGTCCAGTTTGATTTTTTTAAAAGTAAAATTAGTTTTTCATCTTTTATTCTCTATAATTTTGAATGTTTTGTATATAACGAAAAAAATACCACATCGTTTGAAATTATGATTTGAATTTATATTTTAAGATCATTGCTATATTCGGTTTGTAAGTGATTTACTAGTTTGTTTAATTTGAAATTAAGGTTCATTTGTTAACACTAATATCGAATTAATAATTTTTAAATTTTTTATAATCTAACCATTTTAGACAGGTAATAAAAATTAACCCGTTACATTACTTGGACTACACAATATTCAACTATATTTTATATCACACAGGCTATATTCTTTGAACGAATATTAGAACACAAATCTTTCTACAATTCCAGTGACATCACTGTACCTCGGATTTCTAAGTTTCGTATCGTGGAACCGTCTGACCTGCCACAACAGAAGAAAGGCTCGTAAGTAATATTATTTTTAATAAAATGGGTTAAGTACTTTTTCGTCTTTAAGATTTACGCTGAAACCAAAATCAAAATCGTCCCCGACCTGTTTTTGTTATTATAATTATCCTCAACATTACAAAACGTTATAAAATCGTCTTTTTGTCTATAAACAATATTTTTTGGACAATTTTATCCTTAAAAAAATGGAAAAACCCTCCCTACCCTCACCACTAACCTCCATCATCATCACCATCGCTGTACGTCTCTTTCTCCCTTTCTTTATCGCCATCACCACTGCCACCATAGCCATCACCACTTCCACCATAACTAGCACATCTTCTTTTTCTTTATTTCCAATTCATCATTCTAAATTACTACCACCCACCACTATCCCCAACCCTTTTTTTTTTTTCACCTGAACCGCTTTCTTTGTGCAATAATTTAACAACAACAACAATCACAATAAATCTACAAAAATTTTAAATTAAGGTGATTTTTCAATAGTCACCCCCAAAATTTCACACATCACATAAAACTTCACTTCACCGTTCTAAAATAATCAAATTTCAATAGAGTGAATTGAAGAAATCCAAATTCAAAAACAAAAAATACCACACCTCAACCGTCGAGAATAAAATTGAAAGGCATCAAACATTGGAGAGAAACTTGATTATCAAGAACATAGACTTAGTGTAGGTCTTGTACCAAGAGAACCAATCCTAGCCTTTACCAAATGATTCAAATTGAAATTGAACTTCTCTAAAGTACAAACGGGTACTCCACATGCGTCGCTGTAGGTTGATTCCAACCCCAATTTTTCAAGAACATGGCAGTGAAAAGCATCACTATATACTCATGGCATCCAAACAAAACCCTATTCACAACGTGCAACACCTTCAGCGAAGGGAGGAACACAGTGCGCAACCCAAGCGTCCGACTCCGACCTGTTGTCATCCCCTGACGAAGCAACTGCTGACGTCTTCTTGTCGTAGAAGGCCGTCTTCTTTTTCACCGTCGTCACCCTCTTCTTCCTTTTCTTTTCTTTTTTCTCCCTCTTTTGTTCTTTTTTTTTTTGTTTCAGTTTGTCTGTTTTAGGTGCTGGTAGGGATAATGGGTGGATGAGATTGGAATAATTAGTAATAATAAGAAAAGGATATTTGTGTCATTTCAAAAATTATTATGTTTAAAAGGATAATTTTATAAAGTTTTGTAACATTGAGGATGATTTTAATAATAAAAAAAAAGTCGAGGACAATTTTAATTTTGATCTCAGACTTTAAGGACAAAAATAATACTTAATCCAAATAAAAATAATTGTTTTCGCATTTTTTATTTAAACAACCATTTCAAGCATAAATTTAATCAAACCACGATGTAAATTCTTTTTATGTTAAATATCATAGACATGCACAGAATATCTCGATGTTACTGTGTAGTAGGCTGTAGGCATGTAGCTATCAATTTTTAATTAATTTGCTTAACAAAGGACTAATTCAATTGTCATGGTTACTTGAACCTGCAGGCTCTGCCGTATATAACTAATAAATAAATTAAAATAATTATAATTTTTAACTAAACAAAAGTCATATTTTTATCTTTTGTTCTAGAAAATCTTCACGTGACTTTTATCTCCATGGTGGAAAAAAATAATTCAGCAGGAATAATCTAATGATTTGTTGGTAGCATTATTTAATTAATTTTACTATGGTTGATAAATTAAGCCGTCGAAAATTTAATTAATTTTAACTTCTTTTATTATTAAAAATAAATTATTTTATTTATGCACCAAAATATTTTATTTTTTTAATATTATATTTAAAAACTAACTTTCATATAGTACTGTAACTTCTTCATATATTAAAAAAATTCTTAAAATAATAATTAAAAAAATTATTTCTCCCAATAAATCATAGATTACTAAATTATTTTTAAAAATTATCAACAATATAATATAGAATTACTTTCGCTTAGTTTTAAAAAATATTTATTTTTTATTTTTAAAAAAATATTTTTTAAGAAGTTCTATTTCGTATTTGTATAAATTTTTAAAAAATACATTCAATTTATCAAATAAAATAAAAAATATAATTATTTAAATTTATTTATTAGTTATATTTTAATAGAAATGAAAAACCATAACTATAAATATAAGGCTATAAATACATTCGTACATGAATTTAAATGGCTATAATAAATATATTATTTATATACTATATGAGCAGGGACAGACTTATGGGTGCGAGTGGAGGTCTCGATCCCCAACTTTTTTTAGAAAAATTAATAGTAATAAGTTATTAAGTACGATTTAATTTTTTAAAAATTTATTTAGTATTTAGTCTAATATAAATAAAAGTTCAGTCTAATCTAAATATTAATGATTTCTAATATCTAAAAAGTAAGTAACAATATTAAAAAAAATATGAAAAGATATTATTACTAATATTTTTTAATTAAATAAAGTTTTTCAAATTTCATAAAATAAATTTTTTTTTCTTATGAGTGTCCTTCTTGATTCATTTGTTATTAATTTTCTCTATTTCAACTATTACAACTGAGAGTTTTTTTTTAGATATGAATATTATGAAGAATAATTCAAAAACAAAATGAAAGATAAATTTTTTGCTAGTTGTCTTTTAATTATATTGAAAAGAAAATTGTTGAAAAATTTGACACAAATTCTATTATTGATGAATATTATGAAATGAAAAATCGACCACTTCGTTAATAAAAAGTACATATATATTTTTTTGTACTTTAAAATATATTCTCTATCAGTATATTTTTATAATACATTTTACATTATATAATTTTTACATAATTTTTTAATATTATATATATTATTGACCCTCATGATATTATATCTGAATCCGTCACTGAACATGAGTAGATTTAATTTAATCATTTAAATTAATCTAATAACTATAATAAATATATTTTCATATTCTCATAAAAATTTCATTTTCTCTCACAGACGCACGGGCGCCCACACACACACATATATATATATATATATATACGTCTCATTCTTATTTTATTTTTACGATGATATGATTATTCAAGGGTAATTAGGCCTCGCATCACTTGATATTTATGATGTACTTTTGTTTTAGTAAATAATTTTGATCATGCATGTGCATTATTATTATACCAGTACAATGCTCTTTTGCATATTATTCCTCAAGTCAAATCCCCTAGAAAAGTGAGAATAAAGAAAAGACAAAAGTTGTCACCCCCGTTTGACAAAAAATTGACACCCAAACAAGAAATGTTCTTCTTAATGCATATAATTATCCCATTATGATCTTATAAATGTCCCCAAAATCTAAGGCACTCCTATTTTCTGATTTGATTAAACCAAAATTATGTGGGAGACAAGGTGACCACCACAACAATGTGGTGTCAATTTTCTCATCCTCTCTACAAATTGTTGCTAGCACAACGTAACCTTTTCTAATTTTATTTTATTTTATTTTTTGTGCATAACCAATAATTCTGTGTTCCAATAATCAAAGTTTACTACTATTATTCCTCCGTCTTGTGCCCATCTCTTTCCATGTGAGGCCAACGTGCGAGGAAGCAAACAGACATTAGTTAAATTAAAAATCATCATCATTTGGATGGGAAAAGTGAATGAAAAAGGAAAAAGGAAATTGATGAATCTTTTTCCATTCGTGCATGCATGAATTTGTCGAATACACATCAAAGGGGGAACACCACTTTATACTAAAGTGCTTAGGTTTTTGTCTTGTTGATGACTAGAAATTAAAAAATAGCAATGTTTTCTCTCATCAATTATGATTATTATTATTTATAAAACTCTCTCATCCATTATTAACATGGTTATGAGAATCATATTAAACCGATCAATTCGATTAGATTAATCGAAATCAACTATCAAATCGGTCAAAAATTAGTTGTCATCAATAAATCGATAAAAAAATGGATAAGTTTAGAGCTTAAGAATTTGATAAAAATTGAACTATTAAATAAATTATGAGAATAGTAGTATGATTATTCAAACTTGCAACTTTTAAATAAATATGAAAAGATTATGCTATTTGAATTATAATTTGTTGGCCAATTCTCTCTTGTTCACTGTTTAAATAACCATTTGATAGATTAATTCCTAAATTATTTTTTTATGTAACAAAAAATCCTAAAATTTAAGTTAATTAGTTAAAAGTGAAAAATGATTTTCCATTAGGAAAAATCTAGGGCTAGTAATTTTTGTGTTTTGTGGTCAACATTTAACCATCAAAAGAAAAATAGGTGATCTCCCACTATTGGATGTAATCTCACACTATTAAAAATACTATTAATGGTCAATTAATGATTACAAAACACAAAAGTTGCTGGCCGCTAGCACTCCTCTTTTCGTTATCATCCACAGATGTGTTAAACCCTAAAATGGTTCCTGAAATTGGCGTTATGCACTAAAATCGTCCTTGAGATTTTAATTGCACCAATTACGTCTTTAAAATTGAAAAAAGTGCACCATATTAGTCCCTAACCTATTTTTCATTAGCAACGTGATGACATGGCATGATGACGTGGACTGTAAGTGACACGTGTCACTTCATAATTTGGCCACGTGTAAAGGTAGGATGATGTGGTGACCTGTGACACGTGGCATACTGACGTGGATAGTTGTGCCACGTGTCACAATGTTATTTGGCCACGTGTCTGTTTGTACCACGTGTCGCAACGGTATTCGTTCACGTGTCATCTATTATGTCATCGTTGTAGATGCACCAAATTAGTCCCTCACTTTGCATTAAGTGACTCATTTTAGTCCCTGAAATTGAATTTCGTGCACCAAACTAATCCCTGTGCCAGTTTTTTCTCATTTTTTTAAATTTAAAATTTTTAATATCTTTGATACACTAATTCCAATTCTATTTTTTCATATATCGTTTAAATACAAGTGCTTTCATAAAAATTTTTAAGATTTTAGTTTTAATTATATAATTTTTTAATAATTTAACATTAATAAATTTTGTAATATATAAATATGTTATTATAAAAAATTAATTATCTGATTGATTAGACACATCTTTTCTCATAAAAAAAACATGTGTTTTTAACAAGAAATTAATAATTAAAATAAACATCTTTTTTTTTATAAAATACACGTTTTCGTTATGTGTAAATGAGCTAGATTGAAGGCACTTCAAGCACCCTCACTACCATTTTCGACCTCTGCAGTCTAGACAAAAGAGGTCGGAGATGGCAACGAGGTAAGCTTGAAATGCCTTCACGTCAACTCCAAGACGGCGGTTACGGGTATCTGCAAGAAAAAAAATATTTTATAAAAATACTGAAAGAGGTCGGAGATGGTAGTGAAGGTGCTTGAAATGCCTTCACGTCAACTTCAAGTCGGCGGTTAGAATATTCGCAAGAGAAAAAATATTTGATAAAAACACTTTTATTTGAAAAACATGCGAAAAAAATAGAATTGAAATTAATACATTCAAAAATATTGAGAATTTTGAATTTATAGAAAAAAATGAGAAAAAACTGGTGAAGGGACTAGTTTGGTGCACGACATTCAATTTCATGGACTAAAATGAGTTACTTAATGCAAAGTGAGGGAATAATTTGGTGCATCTACAACGATGACATAATGGATGACACGTGGACGAATACTGTTGCGACAAATGGCACAAACGGACACGTGGCCAAATAACATTGTGACACGTGGCATAACCATCCATGCAGCATGTCACGTGTCACTAGTTACCACATCATCATACCATTACACGTGGCCAAATCATGAAGTGACACATGTCACTTACAGTCCACGTCATCATGTCATGTCATCACGTCATTAATAAAAAATGGGTCAGATTTTAATATAATGCACTTTTTTTAATCTCAAAGACGTAATTGGTACAATTAGAATCTCAAAAACGATTTTAGTGCATAACGCCAATCTCAGAAACTATTTTAGAGTTAATCCGTTGTAAAATTTGATTTAATATTTACTATTCAAAAAGTCATGGAAACATAAATATCTACTAAATATCAGCATAACTGTGAGTGCATCTAACAATAAAACACAAATTATGTATATGTGACAGAATTTATTTAATATTACTATAAAAATATGTTTAATACAGCAAGTATATATCAAAAGTTGGGAAATCGCTATATATTAAGAACTTTAATAATCAGCATCTATAAAAAGAAAAGAGGGAAAATATACATATTTTGATATACATCATTTCTAGTATATCCTTTACATACATTTTTTGTTGTCGTTTTATCTTTTAAGTTGTGTATATGTTTTAGGGTAATTTACTTAAATAAATTAAACAAATAAAAAATTATTAGATTATTTTAATTGTAAAAAGATAATATTTTTGTCTTTAAACATTTTATATAAATCATTGTTATTCTAGAAGTTTCAATAAAAATATATAAAATTCGAAAAAAAAAAACAAGTTCCTTGATAGCAAATATATAGCATTTCCTTGATTTTGTTTCATGAAAAAGGAAAAACAAGTTCATTAATTAAGTCTACGGAATCATTTATACCATAAAAAAATAAATCAGATTTTGAAGCTATCTTTTATAAGCATTATTAAAAAATAATTTTTTTTTAATTTTAAAATTTGGTAATTTTGTATCAAGTAAATTTTAAAAAAATTATTGTGAATGAAAATTTAAAAAATGGAGACTAAAATTTTAATAACATTTTTTATCTAAAATATCCCCGATCAAAACTTAAAAATCTAACTCTATCCATTTGGCTTCTCTTTTCTCTGCACACTCAACCAACTCTCTTCTCCAACCGCTCGTCCCTGCGTTGCCGTTGCCGCTGCCGCTCGTCCTTGCGCTGTCACTGCTGATCATCCCTGTGCATTAGCCACGTCCGTCCTTGCGCATTTGGTGCACGCCGGTCACTGCTCGTGGACCAATGACCAATGGCCAATGTAGTAGCTTCAAAAAATTTCCAGGAGAATAGCGGAGGTAAACACTAATGGAAGGACGAAGATTCTTAGCTAATAAAATGACCAATCTATTTTAAGAAGTGTAGCAGATGAAAATTGGATTATATTGGTCCTTGTTGTGATAATGTTTTTTATCATGTATGTTTGGAATTATGGAAGCAAGTGCAAATATGAAACTGAAGTCAAACAAAAGTTATCAATGGATTGGATGCGAGAATTAGGTAGCAATCTAGGCACAATACGAATTTTTGGAATTGGTCTTCTCTATAATGAGTTAGTCAAAGGAAGTAGGGATTAGGGATTTTTGGAGATTTTATGATGCTTTAATTTTAAAATAGGGGAAATTTGGTCATTAGTTTTATTTTAGTCTCTATATTTATTTCAAATCAAATAGAATATTGAGAAATAATTCAGTTCTATACTCTTTTATACTAAATACAATATTAAAATTTATTTTCGTTTCTTAGTCTGTTTTTAGTCTCAGTCTCTCAGTTTCAATTTCTCTACTAAACGCTACCTTAATGATTAAATCGTTATATATATATATATATATATATATATATATATATATATATATATATATATATATATATATATATATATATATATATATAAGGGTTTCATGTCCTTACAACATAAATCTTGGTATGTGATATAATTTTATTAATGCTTCAATGATTAATTATAAATCGTGGTTTGTCACTTTGTTTTATGCGTAAAAAGCGAACCTGTAATTCAACAATGATTTACTGTTTTATTTAAGCATAAATTGTTGTTTTTCTTCGAATTTTATATATTTTTATTGAAACCTCTAGGATGACAACGATTAATATAAAATATTTGAGGATAAAAATGTTGTCCTTTTATAAAATAATCTAGTAGTTTCTTATTCCAGTTAGTTTATGTTTAAGTAAATTACCCATATGTTAATGTAGTTGTTAATCAAGTTGTTGATAGATCAAGAAAAAATGGATAATATTATTTAATTAATATAGAATAAAGACTTAAATTAGTTTTAAAAGAATTTTAGTTTTGAAAGATTTAAAATTAAAAGAATATTATTACATATGTAGATCTTTTTGGTATACAAGTCATACAAGTTAATTCTAATCCAACAAAATTTAATAAGGCGCGCATGAAAATCACGTTGTTCCTCTTTATATCTCGCGTTCCTCCTCCTCCTCCTCCTCCTCCTCCTCCTCCTCCTCCTCCTCCTCCTCCTCCTCCTCCTTTGCATTTGTCCTCTTTTTTCTTCGCGTGTTTCATCTTCATCGTCATTTTTTTCATTACTGTTGTTATTGGTGCATTTTTCCCTCCTCCTCCTTCTATTGAATTTGCAACATTATGTATTTTTTTTCTTCTTTATTTGATTTTTTTCCTTCCAAAAAGAATTACAAGAAATAAAAAGATAGAAGACACTACAAGAAAAACACCCATTTAAGTACACTTGAAAAGTGTGGCCAAAAGTGGAAAAAAATGATGCCTTAGGCAAAGACTACACTTTTCGGACTATGGAGACGCTTTAGTGGGGGATGCCTATTTGGTTGTTGTCTATTCTCAAAGGCTACGCTTTTCTATACCAAAAACTACACTTTTGACATTTGGGAATAGGATGCGCTTTTCAAGTAATACTGTTTAGGACCAAAGGTTACGCTTTTCAGCTTCCATGCATGCTTACTAAAATAGGCTACATGTAAAACCCGGTTAATTAACGGCTAATTAACCCATAAATGAGAATTTATTCTAGAAAGCCTAAAATGTGATTTTTATGGCTAAATGTGATAGAGGAGATTGAGACGAGAATTTCGGTACCAATTTTATAGAAATCGGACCAAGATTGGACCGAACGGGTCAAACCGGACCAATTGGACCCAAAGTGGGCCCTTGGCCCAACACAACTTAACCAAAACCCTAGTTTTCAGCACTCTCTCTCCTCATTTGTCACACACACAAGCTGAAATTAGAGAGAAGGGGGGGGGGGGGAAGAACACTCTCTCAAGTTCTCTCCCTTGGTTGATCTTCAAACCATCATAACTTTTGATCTAGAGCTCCGATTGCCGCTCCGTTTGCGGCCACGCGTTCACCGCGGAGAGCTCTACAAAACCCATACAATTAATCTTGAGGTAAGCCACAATTTGCTGTTCGAAATTCCAGCCCTTATTTTCGAGTTTCATGGGTGAAATGTTGAGATTTTGGGTTCTTTGATGTTATAGGACCCAACTCTCTTGAAGGAGAAGGTTAATCTTGTCTCCTTAGACCTTGAGTGTGGTAAGATTCTCAACCCTAGTGTATTTTGTTGTTTTATGATGTTTGGGTTTTGAGATGTTGTGTATGGGTATGATGATTGTGGCTTAGGTTGTGTATATGTGAATATTGGAGCTTGATTGGTGATTTTGAAAAGCTTGGAAAGGGTTTGGTGGTGAAAAATCTGTTCTTGGAGGTGTTGAGGCCTTGAGAGCTTGTGGATAAGTGATTTGGAAGTGCTCCGGTGGAGCTTGGGAAAATCGGCTAAGGTATGGTTTCGGTTTTCCGTATCTAATATGTAATGTGGTAGGAAATACTTAGGCTAGAGGCCCTAAGATAGGCATTGAATGGTTGATGTTGTTGAATGATTGAGATATATGATGTGGTCATATATGTGATGATGATTAATGATGCCTTGATGGTATGATGTATGAGAAATATGCATGTTGTGATATATGATTGATGATTGGTTATGGTTGAATTGTGGGTTGAACCATGTTGATGGTGAGCATGATATTGATTGTGTACAATGATGATTTATTGGAATTGGTGTTGTTGAGAATTGGCATGAGTAAGAGTATATGATATGTCGATATATTTGAGTTTGAGCCACTTGGGTGAAGTGGGTTAGAATGATGAGATAGTGATTTTGTATATTGTGGTAATGCGTCAATGTGTGAGTTGAGGAGGCTTGATGTTGAAATTGATATATTTTGATTGATTTCAAAGAAAAGGGATGAAAATGGCATGTTTTGATCGATTTTGAAAAGAGTTGGAAATGGCTTGTTTGCAAATGGCACTTTGTGGTTTTTATGAAAAATATGGTTTTTGGGCATACTTTGGTGGGACATAACTTGGACTACGGATCTCTGTTTTGTGCCAAATCTATTTATAAATGAAATTGGATCCGGGATGTCCATGTCGTTCGAAGAACGGGTGAAAAACGATTTAAAATGAGAAAATTATGTCCGTTGGAAGATTGGGGTTTAAATTGGTGAATTCTGCAGCTTTTAACTTAGAAAATTTTTTAGCAGAATGACCCCTTGCGCGTGGGCGCACTTGGCGCGTGCGCGCCGTTCTTCCGGAAAATGCCATCCACGCGTACGCGTGATGTGCGCGGGCGCGCCGATGGTGCTGCACCCAATGCCCAGCCATTTTCCAGAGAGTTATGCCAGAATTGTGCCAGTGCTGTGCCTGGGGCACGAGGACGCCCACGCGTACGCGTGGTTGACGCGTACGCGTCGATTGGCAAATTTTTAATCCACGCGTTAGCGTGCATGACGCTTGCGCATCGATGAAGTTTTTGAGGCCATCCACGCGTGCGCGTGGAGTGCGCGCACGCGCGGATTTGTTTCATCCCAAAGTTGATTTTTGAGTTTTAAAAGCCAAATTTCATACTTCTAAGCCTCCGATCCCACCACTTATATCTTAAATCATTATGATATGCCTAGCTATGAGAGAAGGAGCTAGTGGATGTGGTAACTTGCGAGTGAAGCAAGGGAAAATGAATAATCAATGAGGATCATTGATGATTATGTGAGATGTGGAGGATGGTGGTGGAAGTGCTTGTTATGCCATTGGCCAAAGGGCTGTAATTGTTTATGAATTGGCTGGTTCTGGATTGAACCGTGAGCCGGAATAGCTGAACCGTGAGCCGGAATAGCTGTGTATGCTATGAATATTGGCTGGTTATGGATTTAACCGTGAGCCGGAATGGCTGATATGGATGTTGATCCATGGATGAGAATTCATGCATGTTTATGCTGAATTATTGATAATTGTGATTTGCACTTCCACTATCGGAGATACGAGTTTCCCTGGGTAGTAGCAGTGGCTAGCCACCATGTGCTCCAGGTTGAGACTTGATACTCTTTTGACCCTATGTCATAAGTGTGGCCGGGCACTGTGAAAGACCCGGATGAGCTCGCCCCCGTGAATATTCACCAGTGAGGGTGATGGATATAGATCATGATTATGATCAAGTTTATGATGAGTATAACTCGAGTTGGGGATGCGTGACAGAGGGACAGTCCAATGGTTAGCTACCAGGACTTGTCGGGTTGGCTCTATAACCGACAGATGATATCATCAGCCACTAGGGACAGGCATTCATCATATGCATACTATATGAATTGTTTGAGATTGCCTATTTGACTGCATATTACTTGCTAATTGTCTAAATGCCTTACTTGTTCCTAATTGTATATTTCTTGTCTGATATAACTGTGTTTGCTATATTATACTCCTGCTGGTGGTTGGGGGGTTTGAAGGAATTGGAAAGGGAAGTATTAGTTAGACTGAAGTATCTTTAGTCAGATGCCCTTTATGGTTTAGCTTGTTTATAAGCTTTGATATTATTTGGAGGAAGTTCTAGGATTGCCTTCGGCTTTCCTCCATTATTATGTATTATATATGTGGAAGCTGTTACCATGGTGGGGACCTCTGGTTCTCACCCATGCGGATTTTGTGGTTTTCAGATGCAGGACGTGAGGTTTCCCGCTGAGGCATGCTGGAGACTTCTAGATTTGCGAAGATCCTTTGTTCTCGGGGCTATGTTTTGGTTTATATGTTTTGCTTAGATACTTTTATCTCCATTGAATAATACAAACTGTGATGACTCCTCTTATGGGAGAATTTTGGAGAATAGGTTTTATGTATTTGTGTCCCTTTGGGTTTCCTTTGGGGTTTTCCTTATTTTATCATATGTATATGTTGTTATGCTCGGACCGGTTATCTTCGCAGCCGGATCTTGAGTCTTGATATTCCTGTTTTTGACACTCCTTTGTATATATATATGATCTCGCGTTGGTTATCCTTGTTCGTTACGTTATCGATCGGAGTGTTGCGCTTTCGAGTTGCGATTTTTTTTTGTTTACCCCTTTTTCTATAGAGGCTCCTAGTTATAATCAATCATTCATACTACTATACGTACTAAATTTTTATTTTAGAGGTCGTAATACCTTGTCATCTCTGAATTATGACTTAAGCATAAGCCTTTTGTATGGTAGGGTGTTACACTACACTTATCCTTGCTAATTCATTACCGTTAAAACGTAGCCACATTACACCATAGTCCATAGCTACTCTATATAAGTGTAGCCTTCATCGTTTTTTTTATTTTATATATATATATATATATATATATATATATATATATATATATATATATATATATATATATTTGTACAACATAATATTTAGTAATATAATTACATATATAATTCTGTATTTTTAATTAAATGAGTTAAATATTATAAAATAAAAATAAATACATAATAATAGTAAACAATTTTTTTAAATAATAAAAATGATCTTTCAGCAAAATATATTTTATTAAATTCTTTAAAATATATTATCACTAAAATTAATTACTACAACATGAAATATTTTATTAAATTCACAAATTCACAAAAAAAAATTTATGGCCTCTTTTATTAATCAATAATCATTGTACAAGTTTGTTTTGTGATGCAAATAATATAAGATCATACTATGAGAAAAAAAAATAATACTTATAACACTTAAACTCTATAGACATTTCATATAAAAAGAAAAGAAAAAGTGATACATATTACATAAGAAACTTGGTCCTTACACTAATCCTTGAAAAATGTATTTATCAACATGTCTTGGTTCACTCATTCAATATCAACATACAAATATATTCTTCTTGCTGCATCACTTCTTCTCCTTTCTCTCTAGTCTTCATATCTAATTTAACACAAAAAAGATATTTATTACTTTACCTTTCTGCTTTGTATACTTTTAACTAATTATAAATGGAATAATTTTTTCAAACTGAAACTAACCTATTTAAAAGGCACTTGTAACAAAATTTGATGACACAAGATTTTCCATTTTTTACATTCTTGCACATAGTAGCAAAGTGTCTCATCTTTTTTCAGCACTATAAACATTGCAAAATTAAGATTAGAAACAAAAAAAAAGTCAACACACAATTCTTTTTCTTACCATAGTGAACATGCAGAAATTTGTCAGAATCATTACCACTCAAGTTAGGGTGGCAAGCTTTCATGCAATACGTTGACAATAAAGATAACAATTAAAATTGTTAGGCCATACGAATGCCTAATAACCTACTTTGACAATGAAGATACTCTAATGCATCCACAACCTCAGTAGCATAAAATCTATGAATATTGAGAACTTAATGTTAGTTAGAGGAAAGTAGAAGCCATATGCATGTAGGAGCCATGAACAAGTTCCAAACTTTTTACCTGATGAGTTGAGCAGAAAAAGCTTCAATATATAGGAATAATAACTGCAGCACTACCTGATGAGTTGAGCCAGCAACAAATGCTTTCCAGCCATATGCAAAACAAAATCCGTAGAAGCTATTATTTGAAAAACTAATCTAAGTTAAGAAAGACGATTCAAGTGACAAAACTGTTTGTACAGAATTAAGCTATGCAATTCAGTAGCCAATATTATAACTATAGAAACAGAGATCATTAACTTGATCAGTACTTTTTTTTACCCAGTTTCAGTTACAATCTCTCTAGTGCATAGCAACACAAGGAGTAAGGAAAAGACGGTCATACCGTCATACCATATTTTGCAATATCTACTCATGCATCCACTCCCAAAAGCTACTAAATAAAAAGATAGTAAAACTATATATATAATGGTAAGTTCTGGTAAAAGTATAAAATCTCTCTTCATACATGGTTCTTGAATCTTGACTCTCATTTTTATAGTTCAAGCTACATGGGCTAACCTCAGTATAAAATTTCTCTAGAATGATAAGTGAATTTCGATGATAGTCTCTCTCAGCATTAACCTATCAATTGGGAGAACAAATGAGAAAGGAAACACAAGGCTTAGGATAGAAAAATATATGAAAATAATTTTTCTCAACTATAAAATAGTGCAAACCAATCTATAAATGATAGCTAACATCATATAAGAAGAACTAATTATATGATGAGAAATTTTACCGTTATGAATTTAGATTTTCATAAAGGTAAATGAATAAAAACTTGTGAATGCAATCCAAGAAGCAGGAATATCATGCCGATTCTGTTAGCATACAGAACTATGAGAATATTCATAGTTTTGTGATAGGTCTTCCGTTCATTTTATTTATCCAATCCAATCCAATCAAAAGGCCTTTCTGTTTAAAACTAATACATAAGAGGGTTCCGAATGAATGCCAAATTTTTTAAATTGTGTATCTTGTAAGAAGAAACCATGACTCTTTCATTTTCTTTTTCTCCATTGCTTTATCTTGCTGGAGAACTTAGTACACAAGAAAAATCAATGAGAATATTCTGTAAGTGTTCTTATTTAACACGTCAAATTAATATTTAAATTCTTTATTTGGCGGATCCCGCTAGGGAGACAATGGACTATTTGTACAATGTGTACAATGGTTATTAAGTTATGAAATGAACATCTCCTATACTATTTAGAATAACCATCCGAGTACAAGGGATAATAAACATCTTCTCGAAAAATTAGTTTAATTTTTGGGTTCACCAAGGATCGAACTCTTGACCTTTTGGATCTAGCGCTTTAATACCATGTCATGATACCACTCATCCCAAAAGCTTCAGCTGGTGGGAAAATGTAACACTAATAATTATATCTCTAATACTCCATAAACTTCTATTGTACACATTGTATAAATATTTCATTGGCTCCTCATACTTTCCCTTATTTGGCATACTTGTAGTTATATAATCCTCTTTACACTCAGCAGTGCATCATCACAACCTACCATAACAATCTTACCTCTCATTTCATCTATTATATTATATTACAAATTATAAAATAATTTATAAAAAAGATACCCCATGTTCGCTATCCATGTAAAACACCCAAAGCAAAGAAAACATAACCAAAAAAAGCATCAGAGAGGAATATAGCTTGAAGCTAGAAATTGAAAGCAACCACTATGTTCAAGGAATGCGTATGAACCAAGGCATAAATCAGAATATTTCAGTGTGAAACCTGTTCTTTTCACTAATTTTTCCTTAAGATACTAAACTAATTGAAAACCTAAAAGTAGAACCCAACCCACCCCCACCCCCAAAATTCACAGAATCAATTGAAAATTGATACATACCTTCTCTATCACAATTAGCCACTATCAAAATCATACACACCTTCGAACGGAAAAATGAGAGCGAGTTAGAGAATGAGCGAGAAAGAGAGGATACAGAACAGAGAATGCTTACTTGGTGATAGAGGATACGACGATGGTGATGAGCAGCGACGGTGAAGAAGAGATGAGTGGCGACGCAATGGCTTGGAGACGGTGCAGCAGCTCAGCGGCGAGTTCCAGTCGACGGCAGAGCGGCGACAGAGCACGACGGCGGCGAGACATCCCTTCGAGCTCCTCGGTGACGGTACAGAAGCCCGACGGTGGCAGAACGGCGACGGCACCAAGCCCTAGCAGCGGCAGTGGAGCTTCAGCAGCGACAGAGCACCCCCTTCTCTCCTCCATCGCGTTTTCTCTCTTCCTTGAGATCTCTCTCTCGAACTGGCGTTCAACGACGACGGCGGCGGCGGAGCCCTAGCCGGCATCGTTCTCTCCTTCCTTCCCTCTCCTCTCTTCTTTTTCTCGTTCTCCCCCTTAGCTTTCTCATATCTTTCCTCTTTCGTGCGTGTGTTGCGTGAGTGAGGGACTGAAGATGAGGGCAAAAAATGTTTTATTAAGTGTTTATTTGGTTTTTTAATATTAGGAGACACTTTTGAAGTGCACCCAAAACATAACAAATAGGTTACTCTTGAAAAGCATTTTTTTTGGTGTAAAAATGTATGCATAGATATTAAGCAAAGCTATGCTTTATAAGTGATTTTTTTAATATCTAAGGAGACACTTTTCAAGTGATGCCACACTTGTATTTCCTATTCTTCTAAAAAAAGTAATACGTAGAATAGGCTACGCTTTTCAAATGTAGTTTAAAAAAGTGTGGCTGAATGGATAACTTTTAACCGCATTCACACTACTTTTTGCAATCATCGCATGCATCACATACAAATTTGAAATACCTTTTTTTCGAGTCACCACTAAGTTGCTTTTAGTAAGCTTCCATTGTCCAAAACTGAAAGTGTTTACAAAGCCTTCATTAGTAAGCATTTTAACTGAAACTAAATTCATGCGAGCATCTAGAGCATGTCTAATATCTTTGAGTAGCATTTGCATTCCCATATTAGTCTCAAGACAAACATTTCCTACACCAATCACCATAGCCATGCTATCATTATCCATCTTAAGCACTCCAAAATTGCTTGGAGTATAAGAAGTGAAGAACTTCTTTTTCGCTGTAACATGTATTGAAGCACCACAATCAATTACCCAGCTGAACTCATCATCAGAAACAAGATTGACCTTGTATGCATAATCAACAACGTCAACAATGAGAAGATCATTTGACACAATAGATACATGATTATTATCACCATCTTCCTTCTTTTCTTGTTTACCTTTGTTCTTCTTTTTCCAAAGAAAGCAATATTTTTGGACGTTGCCCCATTTATGACAGTAATGATACTCAACATTTTTGTATCTTGACTTAGATTTACTCCTGGTTTTACTTTTACCTTTTTGGCCTCTGCTCTGATTTCTCCCTCTGTTTTCAGTTAGTAACATTTTAGACTGTGACAAAGAATTCTGCGTCTTCCTTTTCATCTCTTCATTTAAAATTCCACCCTTAACAAGTTGTATGCTTACTTTACCGAGTTAAACCCCAAAATGGTCCCTGAGATTGGCGTTTTGCACTGAAATCGTCCCTGAGATTCCAATTGCACCAATTACGTCCCTGAGATTGAAAAAAATGCACCATAGTAGTCCCTGACCCATTTTCCATTAACAACGTGATGACATGGTATGATGACGTGGACTGTAAGTGACACGTGTCACTTCATGATTTGGTCACGTGTAATGGTAGGATGATGTGGTGACCAGTGACACGTGGCATGCTGACATGGATAGTTGTGCCACGTGTCACAATGTTATTTGGCCACGTGTCCAGTAATGCCATGTGTCGCAACAGTATTCGTCCACGTGTCATCCATTATGCCATCGTTGTATTTGCACCAAATTAGTCCCTCACTTTGCATTAAGTGACTCATTTTAGTCCCTGAAATTGAATGTCGTGCACCAAACTAGTCCCTTCACCAATTTTTTCTCATTTTTTTAAATTTAAAATTTTAATATCTTGGATAGACTAAATCTCCATTTTGGTCCTTGAAATTCACGCAATTACTCATTTTGGTCCTCGAAATTCAAAGTTATCTATATTGATCCTCCAGATTCAAGTTTGGGCACCAATGTGATCCCTTGACTCTTTTTGGCGATGACTAAACAAACGTAATGCTGAGATGACACCCTCCCTACTACGCTGGATGATGAGTAAACGACTTCGTTTACCCTAGGCACCTCAACAAGTCAGAAATGTCGTCACTTTGTATATGAAGGTAGAAGAAACGATGGAGACCCAAAATAAAATATTCTTTTTCTTCTCTACCTCCACTATTCTTCATTTTTGACTTGTTTGGACGCTAAAAGTAAACGACGTCGTTTACTCATCATCCAGTGTGGTAGGGAAGGTGCCATCTTAGCACTCCGTTTGCCTAATCATTGCCAGAAAGAGTTGAAAAACCATATTGGTGCTCGAACGTGAATCTGGAGGACTAGTATAGGTAATTTTGAATTTCGAGGACCAAATTGAGTAATCGCGTGAATCTGAGGGACCAAAATGGGAATTTAGTCATCTTGGATACACTAATTTCAATTCTATTTTTTCATATATCGTTTAAATACAAGTGCTTTATAAAAAAATTTAAGATTTTAGTTTTAATTATATAATTTTTTTAATAATTTAATATTGGTAAATTTTGTAATATATAAGTATGTTATTATAAAAAAAATAATTATATGATTGATTAGACACATTTTTTTCATAAAAAAACATGTGTTTTTAACAAGAAATTAATAATTAAAATAAATATTTTTTTCTTATGAAATACACATTTTCGTTATGTATAAATGAGCTAGATTGAAGGCACTTCAACCACCCTCACTACCACTTTTGATCTCTGCAGTCTAGACGAAAGAGGTCGGAGATGATAATGAGGGAAGCTTGAAATGCCTTCACGTCAACTCCAAGACGGCGGCTATTAGAGGTATCCGCAAGAAAAAAAATATTTTATAAAAGTACTGAAAGAGGTTGGAGATGGTAGTGAAGATGCTTGAAAAGTCTTCACGTTAACTCCAAGTCGGCAATTAGGGTATTCGCAAGAGAAAAACATTTTATAAAAACACTTTTATTTGAAGAACGTGTAAAAAAAATAGAATTGAAATTAATGCATTCAAAAATATTGAGAATTTTGAATTTATAGAAAAGAAATGAGAAAAAATTGGTGAAGGGACTAGTTTGGTGTACGACATTCAATTTTAGGGACTAAAATGAGTCACTTAATGCAAAGTGAGGGACTAATTTGGTGCATATACAACGATGGCATAATGGATGACACGTGGACGAATACTGTTGCGACACGTGGCACTACTAGACACGTGGCCAAATAACATTGTGACACGTGGCATGCTGACGTGGATAGTTGTGCCACGTGTCACTGGTCACCACATCATCCTACCATTACACGTGGCCAAATCATGAAGTGACACGTGTCACTTACAGTCCACGTCATCATGCCATGTCATCACGTCGTTAATGGAAAATGGGTCAGGGACTACTATGGTGCATTTTTTTCAATCTCAGGGATGTAATTGGTGCAATTGGAATCTCAGGGACGATTTTAGTGCAAAACGCTAATCTCAGT
This sequence comes from Arachis hypogaea, assembly GCF_003086295.3. Classification (NCBI taxonomy): domain Eukaryota; kingdom Viridiplantae; phylum Streptophyta; class Magnoliopsida; order Fabales; family Fabaceae; genus Arachis; species Arachis hypogaea. The sequence goes on along the minus strand of NC_092040.1, from coordinate 29,414,268 downwards.
GACCATTTTGGGGTTTAACTATTCAGAGTAGAATTAGTAAGAAAGATATGAAATATCTCCCAAGAATCCAATAGAGTATTTAGCAACCACAATCTTTGAACCTTATCTTCAAACTTGATTTTCATACTTGACAACTGATCCAAAACTCCTTGAAATTTATTCAAGTGAACTAATACTTATGACCCCTCTTTGTATCTCAAATTCCTCAATATATTCAACAAGTATAATTTATTATTGTCAGACTTGGAAGCACACAAGGATTCAATTTGATTTCAAAAAGTCCTAGAGTGAGTCTCATTAGCAACAATAACACACCAATAACAGCAAAAAAAATACACAAAAAATCCAGAAATAGAGATAAGAACACACCAAAATTTTTAACGTGAAAAATCTCCTCATTGTGAGAAATAAAAATCACGAGTTATCAAGACCAGAAAAATAGTTTCAATATGATCAAAATAAGGTACAAGAGAGTCACAATTCACTGTACAAGCATACAAGAAGCCAAATAACCCAAGCATCAAAACTTACAAAACAAGAACAAGAAGATAAAAATACCACAAAAACGCAGCTGCTATGCATGGCCAATATTGCAAGTTACAGACCTTGAATTAAAGATCCAAACGGTGAGAACGAGAACCAAGTGTCTAGAACACATTGTCCAAATTTGCGATCAATCAATGGTTAACGAATTTGCAGCGACCAATTTACAGAGAGTTCTTTGTGTATTTGCAAAAATACACTCTCTCTTCTCTTCTCTCTAGTGTTTGGTACTTTCTCACAAATGATGCCTCTCTCTTCTAACCCTAACTCACCGTAGCCACTTTACTCTCAGCCAAAAGAACCATGGACTTGAATACTAACATTTGGGCTTTTGCTCCACATAAGAAGGAATCCCAAAAATCCAACAATGAGCAATTAAGATAATTAACTAAGAAATGAAAATAAATTCAAATTTTAAAAGATCTTAGCAGGATTAAGAATTAAGAATCACTATCTTTGTCACTAATCAGAACTTGATAATTATAAAAAACAAACCCAATTTGTCAACCTCTACAAATTGAAAAAAGTCAACTTGGCTTGATTAACCCCAATTCACAACTCCTAACTAACTTACTAATTAAAATTAGTAAAAAGTTAGCATTAGTGGAAATAAGATTAATGAACTTGGACATTAATAACTCAAAATCATCCAATTTTTTTATCAAAGTCAAGAATAAAAAATCTACTCCATAACTAAATGAGGTATTTCATCAAATATATGAAAGGCATAAGCATAAAATATCATAAATTGTACAAATTAGTAAAAAATACAACTACACTTTTCAAAAAAATAACAATAACAATTCAAATAGGTAAGAATAAAACATAAAATATCAAATTACATTAATCAAAATAACATTAAAATATATTCCTCTCCAAACTTTCAACCACCTTTTCACTGTCAATGCACTAAACATTCTCAAACTTTTAGCAATAAATTCTTTAACTCCTCTTCTTCTAATTGAGAACCAAGCTATTTTGCACATCACTCTCTTCCATTTACTTTATTTTCACACATATATCCAATGATAGTACAAGCGAAGAGAGGATAGATAGGCGTGTAGCAATTTGATCATTAATTTCTTGAGGTAGTCCAATTGCTTTTTTCGCCCTTAGATGATAAATTGGAAAGCTTCTTCTATCCAGGGATATAGGGATAAAGAGAGTTGCTATAAGATCCAGAATTTTTTAAAATTAAATAATAAATTATTTATGATCTATTATATTTATTTAAAATTATATTTTCATATATTTATATTTATATATAAATTGGATAAATTCTTATTTATAATTTAAAACTTTAATAATTGAAAAATAATAAAAATTTTATATGTTATATTTTGAATATTTAAACTTTGAATCTTATTTTATGAATAAAAAAAATTAATTTGATTATTTTTAATTTTTATTAAATTAGTATTTATTTAAAAATAAATTTATAAATTGACAAAAAATGATCCGAATAAATTAAATACATGCATTAAGATACGAAGGCTTCTTATTCCACAACAACGAAAGCACTTTTTCACTCTTTTATATATTTCAAAGATAATTATTTTGTATTTAATTTAATTTTAAATTATTATTCTATCCTTTTATTTTTATTAAAATTCTTACTCTATCCAAATCCTAATTTGACACAGTAAAATCCTAACTCACACTCCCTCACAAAACCCTAGCAACAACTCACCCTTACCTCCTTACCCCCTCACCCTTCCCACCAATGGACAAAAAGAAAGAAAGAAAAGATAAAGAGAGGGAGCACGGAGAGGGAAGAGATAAGGAAGGAGGGAGACAGCACCGGTGGGTAACACTATCACCGTCGCTACCGCAGGTGAAGAGGAGAGAGTTTGTGTCATGTCGTCGTCGCATGCTGCTGTTGCCGTTGAGATCGCCATCGCCACCGAACCAGAGAAAAAAGGAGTCAGTTGCTGACAACGCCAAAAATGCGAGCCAGAGAACAGAAAATAAGCCATGCCACCGTTTTTCATCGCCATCGCTATTATTGAGAAAGGAGAGATCTCAAAAGAGGGGGCAGAACGCGAGCAGGCCACCGCGAGAAAGTTTTTACTACTGTGTTAAAGAGTTGTAGGAGGAGTTGGTATGCCGCTGTTGATGCTGCTTTGTCGCTGTTGGGGCTCCTCGTTGCTGTTCTAGTCGCTGGAAAACACAACTAGAGCTATTGTCCCTTCGTTATCTTATTTCTCTTTAGCCACAGTAAGTCGTTCTTTTCTTGAAACCTTCACCGCTAGTGTAAAAGTGTTTTGTTGTGAGTTTGTTTAAGATTTTGAGGTTTTGGTAATGTAGGGTCGAGTTCCAGTTATTGCATGTCACGAGTAAAGTTGCTGCTATTGCTGCAAAAGTATAATGGAGCTGTGGTTGTAGATGTCGCTGTTGCGGACTGGGAGAAAAAGAATTTTAATATGTTTTATGGCTTTCGGGTTTCAACTATTTGAGGTAGGAGTTTTTCAAAAGACTTATTTTATACTACGAAATTGTTATAAATAGATATTTATGTGAAAAATATATTTTTGTGATTATGTGAGTGTTATGGATTAAATTGATTTATTTTGAATGAATGTGATTATTTGCTTGATTGAATTATTTATTGCTTGAGTTGGCGTGCGGTTGTTAATGACAATTGATTTGGAAAGCTTATTTGAATGTTTATACTGAAAAGTGATTTTATTTTGGAAATCTAATTTATATATTTATATTAAGAAATGGTTTTATGTTAGTTTATATATATATATTAAGAAAAAATTTTGTATTGAAAGTTTTATTTGTACATTTATATTGAGGAATGATTTGGTTTTGAAACTGTTGAGAAGGATTGAAAAATGTAGTGTGGATGGAACCCTTGAAAGGTGGTAAAGTCCTAGTTTAAGGGAGATGCTGCCGAAAATTTTATGAGTGTTTAAGTGAATTCAAATCACTGGGATTGATTGGTAAAATAAAATAATCTTTAAGTCTCTTTTGAGAGAAAGTATTGAACTAAAGAAATGAGTTTTTATTAGATTAATTTTGGTTTAAAGATTATGTTTTTGAGGAGTTTTAGAAAAAAAACCAAGTAATAAAAGCGAATTGGAGATTTAACTAACTTTGGTTTGGTTGATTTTAAAAAGAATTATGATTTAGATATTTAATTGAATAAAAATAAATTTTATTGAATCGATATGAATTAAAGAGTGGTGTTTTGAGAATTTTAATAAAAAATAAAGTAATGTAAGTGTGTATTTGAGAATAAACAATTTTTGAGTTTTTGAGAAAAAGTTTTAAGTTTGAGAAGAAGTTGAAGTTGGTTAATTTGACTGAAGCATTCTATTTTGTGAAGTTTTTTAACTTGATTCGGTAAAAGTAAAATGGATTTCGAGACTTTTTGAAATTTATTAACTTAAAGTGAAGCTGAAAATTGTTTTGGAAAAACTTGGTTAAATCGAAAGTGAGTTTATTTGATTGCTTTTAATTAAGGAGTTATGATTTAAGGATTATAATAAATTTAAAGTAATGAGATTGATTGTTCAAAGTTAAACAAGAATGAGTTTCATGATTTTGTTAATTTGAGAAATTGGTTTATGATTAACTCATTTAATTTTGAGATTTTGATTCTTGGTGAAATTTTTGTAAGTATGGTTAACAATGAGATTGGTTGTCACTCCCTTAAAGTCTAGAGATCTTGTCGTAGGATTTAATTAATAAATCCTTATTTAAATGAATTAAATGAAGTTGCTTTGGAGATTTTGAAAAATGTTACAAAAAGTGACATTGGTTTTAAAGGAAAATAATTTGAGAAAAAGGTGATTCTTGGTGTGATGTGAATTAAATGTATATTGCTATTGAAGTAAATGAGTCAAGAATGATTTTGAACCAGGACAAAAATGAGTATGAAGAATTATGTTTTGATTATGATTATGAATTGAGTTTGATTGTGATTAAAAAGTGTATCGGGCACGATATGTCGAGAGTGTGCATGGACACTATATCTCAGTTGAGATTCGTTCTCTCTTATCGTAAGGGTAGCCGGGCACGAATCCCGGATAGCACTGCCTTCATGAAGAAGGTAACAAAGCACTTTCCCTCTTAGACCAGCTTCTGATAAGTTCAGGTTATACCTCCTGGGGATGTACGACAGAGATGAAAATTTCCTTTGGTTGTAAGGGTGGCCAGGCACATATCTCGGATATTGATACCTCCATGGAGAAGGTGATAGGACACTCTCCTTCTTAGACCGGCATGTGATAAGTCCATGTTATATCTCCTGGAGATGCACAATAAAGAGACAATCTCCGGATTAGCTACCAAATGTGTCAGGTTCTGGCGGTTTAACTGACACATGAGCTCATGGCCAGTAGGACAGGCACGTGCATCATGTGCATTTATGTAACATTGTTTGGGTGTGCTTATTGTATTTGGTTTGCCTATCTGAATATTTATGTTTAACTGCTAATTTCCATACTTATTGTAATTATTCTTGATTGTATTTGAACCTCATTATTTGTGACTATGACTAGTTGGTTGGATTGTGGTGAATTGAGTGCTGATTGATTATGCTTGGGCCGAAGGCCATGATTGATTTATGTTTAAGATTTAGTAAAGTATGAAAAATCAAGTTGGTTCAGCATAGACTTAATGAACCTATATTTGGAACAAGTTGGTCATTCATACAGTTTAGGTAACTTTTAAGATTTTGATCATGGAAATATAAATTTGGATTTTCAAAAAATTAACTGTTGGTTTTCAAAAATATTCATAAGACGAGTGATGATCACCGCAATTGAAAACAGTTTTCTTTTATATATCTTCTTATAATAATTATGAAACTCCTATGGTGAAACCATGCAGTTAGGTTATCACCCCCTACAGACTTCTCTTTTTAGAACGGACCAGGTAGCTTATGAAATTTTTCTTCTGTGCATCTTGTTGTATATATAGTTGTAGTTTTTTCCTCGCCTTTATTCTTATATTTTTGTAAGAGGGATAGGAGTCATGATTAATAATATGTATATATGTAATATTTGTAGTTTACTTGTATAAGGAGTCTTGTGTGTATGTATATATCTATATGTAAGTGCTGTGATTTTGTATCTGTGTATAATTTTTTTTAAAGAAAAAGTATTTTCAGTTTTTCAAAGAAAAGAGAGATATGATTTCGAGTTAAAAAGGCTCCTATTTTATTATTAAGTATATAAAAGTCGTCGTAATATCCTCGCTATTAAAGTGGCGCAACAAAAAATATGAGATTTTGGTAGTAAAAGTGTTACAGTTGTCATGTTAAAAAAAAGATATAGTGTATGAAAAATATTTATAAGAGTAAGAATATTGGGGTAGTGTATATGGATGTTGTGTTTCAAAAGAATTATAAGGGTAATGGTCTTAGCGTGATGAGTATGGAGGTAGTGGTTCACATTGAAACTGATTATGTTGAGGTAAGTCATGATTTATGAAAGGTGGTGTTTCAAGAGGATTATGTGAGTGATAATATTGGAATAGTTGTGATTTTAAAGGTAGTTGTTCATGAGGTTAATAAGGGTGGTGATATTGGGATAGTGGACTTAAATCCTAAGGGATATGATGGTAGTGGAATGAGATTTGAGAGTATTGTGATTGAAAAAATATTGAGGATGAAAATCATATGAATAGGGTGGTTAAGATTCATAATCAAAGCAAGGACCACTATAGCCATTGGGTTGGTATGCACCATATGAGGGATTGTGATCTTAGTAGTGTGGAAGGAGTTGATGTCATGAGGATTGTCCATACGAATGTCGTTCCTCTCTCAAGTGATTTTTCATCCTATTGTGTGAACCATTATTAAAATCACTCATTCCTACAACATAATCACAATCATACAACTCGAAACCACAAAGTCAAGTGTTCATGAAAAAAAAATTGAGAAAGATAAAATAAAATAAAAGAGCTAACTTAAATTACTATAAATGACTAAAATGATTAATAAAATGATGCACAAAAAATTAGTAGCTAATGTGATAAAGAAACGAAAGGTAGAAGAGGAACAGAAGTGTGAGCAAAATATATGAAAAAATAAAAATAAATGAAAAAAGTGGTTAACACGATAGAATTTTGCTAAAATAGGGAAGGATTCACAAAGTGGGACTTGTTTATAAATGCCCAAAAATTTTAGAATACTAAATTTTTAAAAAAATTGGATTTTCTAAAAACAGAGCAGCACCTATTTTTGCATCAAAAATACTGAAAAGTGACTGAAACAGAAAAAATTCATATGCATGCATGAATAGAGAGCAAAATAAAAATATATACACATCTATTAGAATTCAACATGAAAAATAGTTATCAAACTTGAGTATAATACATTTGGATTTTGAATTTTTTATTTTTTTTCTTTTATAATAAAACCAAATAAAAACTATCTAAAGGTGAAAAAAAAGCATATTTACAATATTTAGACTATGTTAAGGTAATAATAAGTAAAAAATGAACTCCTAACTACTAGAAGTAAAGGCAAGAAAACATACAAAAAGCAAACTATTCACACTATTCATATATGCAAAATAGCCAATAACAAAAATACATTGCAATTTTCCTACAACGGTATCAAAAATTTGATGTGTGCTAAATACTGGTTTAGAAATTCACAAGTTTAAAAATCTCAAGATAAGTGCAAAATTCGTTGTAGCTCTAAACCGACAATTAATACTCTCTCAAAGTTTAGTTAAAAATTTTACAAATTTAGAATAATAACTAAGAGTTTAGGACCGAATTGTTCTCTATTGAATCACAATGCAATACATGATCATTGGTTATGAAAAAATCGGAGGTTTGTTTACAATTAACGAAAATTGAAATAGCAAAAAATTAAAAGAATAAGCAATGAGTAAATATCAAGAGAATTTAAACTAGGAGCAATTGAGGCAATTAATTAGGAAATGAAAGTAAATTCAAGTTCTAAAATATCTTGACAAGGGTTGAGGGCTAATAAGGAGGACTTGGGTTTGAACCACATCTTTATTATGAAAAAATAGTAGAATTTTATATAATTATTTAATAATACTCGAATTATAACATGTTAATTATAATTTGTTGAGACTTGATTGTTCTTAAAATATCAGTGAAGATATGTATTTTAAATTTTAATTTTAATTTTAAGTTTTTGACTATTTCATATTTTTTATTTACGTAGGACTGTGTCAACTGGTTCAACTAGTGACTCATCGGTTAAACCAGTAAACCAATAGCCTGATTGGTTTGATCATCCGTTCGATTCTATCAACTATAGTTAGCGTTAGTGACAACAAGATTAATTAATAGCTCTAAATTATCAATTAACTTTGACATTAGTAACTCAACATCACCCAAGTTTCGAACCCAAGCCAAGAATGAAAAATTTACTCTATAACTAAATAAGACATTTCATCAAACATATCGAAGGCATAAATATAAAGCATCATAAATTGCACAAATTAGTAAAAATTACAACTATCCAATTCAAGAAATTAACAAGGAAAAACTACCAAAAACACCCATGAAGTTTACGAACGCTGACAAAAGTACCCATAAACTAAAGAAATTAACGTTGTACCCATGAAAGATGGGTTCCGTATGACAAAAGTATCCAAATCATAATTTTTTGTTGATTTTTTAATGAAATTCCTAAACTACCCCATCCTAACCACATTCTACCATCACTCCCTCTCTTCTCTTCTTCCTCTCTCCTCACTTATCCCTCAAAAACCCTCACAGAGTCACAGAAACTCTCCTCCTACCTCCTCATTGACGTCCACCACCCACCTACTCCATTACCGCCAATCTCTTTCCCTCTCACTGCTTCTCCCTCTCACTATTAAGGTGACTACAACACCTTCATCGCACACCTGTGCCCCAACCTGAAGAGAATGCTGCCGTGGTGCGCCTGTTGTACCCGAGGAGAATGTCGTCGTGGTGCATCTGACCCAGTTGAGAAGAACACCATCGTCGCACACCTGAGAAGAGAGAGGGGTTGTGGTACTCTTGCACGCAGAAAGCGGGTTTAGTAAAGAGAAATCAGAGAAGAAAGGGAGGCGGCACTGTGGATGAAGGTTCTGCCATTGACGATGTTACAGTCGGCTGGCGAAGAAAAAGGTATTTCTTTTTTTTAAAACATTTTTATTTTATTTTTCTTCTTTTCAGAAATTGATTTAGTTACTACTAAAATGATACTGTTCTATTTTTTTAAATCTGCTTCTATTTTTTATGAAGGCTGAAATTGATTTACAGAAGATCCAGTTGATGGCTACTTCTACTTCTGATTTTTGCTGAAATAAATTTCAAATTGGACAAATGGATTTGTTGATTTTTTATGGTTGATGGCTTGTTCTATTTCTAGTTTTGCTAAAGTGAATTGAAATTGGATGAATGGATTTGAAAATTTTTATGTTTTGAGTATTTTTTGGTGTTTGATTAATTTGGTTTGGGTATGGATTATAAACTTATGAGTGAATCGGTTGAGGTCCGATCCTCTACCACCACCACCACTACCATTGATTTCGGTCTGGTTTGTTGTAGAAGTAGTTTTAGACTCCATGGTAAGAGTTGGTGCAAATTGAGTTATGAAAGGTTGAAAAAGTGAGTTGAGGTTGAGTGTAGGGTAGTTTAGGAATTTTATTAAAAAATCAACAAAAAATTAAGATTTAGATACTTTTGTCATACGGAATCCATCTTTCATGGGTACAGTGTTAATTTTCTTAGTTTATGGGTACTTTTGTTAGTGTTCGTAAACTTCACGGGTATTTTTAGTAGTTTTTCCAATTAACAATAACAACTCAAGTAAGTACGAATAAAACATAAAACATCAAATTGCATTAATTAAAATAACATTCAAATATGTTCCTTAATTAAAATGCTCAAAGAAAAATTAGCAAAAGATTTAAATTAAAAAAGAGAAGTAGAACAAAAAAAATATAAGCAAAAAGTAAATTTTAACAAGATTAAAACCTAACAACTAGAGAAAAATTGATAAGAAACTAACTAAATTTATCTTAATTTTAGAGAAAGGAAAAAACTTTTTTCTTTAGAAACCTACCAAATATATTAAAATTAACCCTAAACTCTTCCTTCCTCTCTTCCTTCATATTTTCTCTTTAAATACTTAAAAAATATGAAGTTTGGAGCTTTTTGGAGGCCCAAAATGTGAGTCATGTGCTTCAATAATAGTGTCTTGTAAAGCTTGATTCGCATGCACAAAAAATGGTGGTGTATGGCTCATATTCACTGTCTACTATAGAGATATGCATATCATTTTAAAGTCTCTTATGTCAGTTTTTAATGCCATTGGAACCACCTTATTTTGATCTCTATAACTCAAGTTATGATCAGCCAATCACCCGATCTCTAAATTAGTCCCCCCAAAATTAAATTAATTAAAATCATTCCTAAAAAATTTTAAATTAATCACGTTAATTCCTTTGTCAGCTTTGTATTTTCTGATTTGGCATGTTAAAAAAAATAAAAATAAAAATTGAAAAACAAAAGCATTAACTCTTTTTGTTTAATCAAAGTGTAAAGCAAACTGCCATATTATACTAAATTTAAAACATTTAAGCACTAACGACTAACCTCATTCTCACTCTCACTCTCATTTTCGGTATCAATTTTCAACACACCAAAAAAGCAAAAGGCAACAAATGCGAGATTTTTTTTAAATAAATATTTTAAATATTTTATTTACTTGTATAAGTAAGTTGGACACAATTTATGTTTTGTGTCCTATTATTAATCTTGTTTACAGTGTAAATAAATTAATTATGAATATATTTTATTTACACGCAAATGAGATAAGATACAATTTTTTAAACAAATAAAACGGGTGCACCCGTGATACATGAAATTTGACGTACTTCACATATCTCGTTTATAGTAACGAGATATAGTCATAATTAATTCGTTTATACTATAAACAAGATATGAGTATTTGTAGGTAAAAAAATATATTTTTTCAAAATAAAAATGTATTAATAATTTGATTTTGATTGATTTAAAAAATAAAAACCGATATATTTTGTTACTATTAGATCGACTTTAAATAAATTAATTGCTTTTTCATGCTTTAAATTAATAACTTCCTTATGTTTGTTTGTATTGAACTTTTTAAAATGGACAGTTTCAAATAATGGAAGAGATTGACCGTTTTAACTCAATAGATTTGATTAGTGCGCATACAATAATTTTTAGGAAAACAGTAGCGATCAATTCATGTAAAATTAGTGATTTAAAATTGCCCATTTGAAACCAACACATTATTTTTCTAAAAACTAACGCATTTGAATTAGTACTAAAAAAGAATAAAAAATTTAAAAATTTTGACAAAACAATTTTAACAACGTTGTCACGAAATCATTTTCCACTTCTAGAACTTCCTTAGGCTTCAAGGACCCTCCTCCTTTCCTGTTGCTTTAGGCTTAACTCAAGCTGGTACATTAGGGCGAGTGGAAATGACCACCTGTAACTACGTTGACGAGGTGCAAAACAGAAGCATCGTGAGATCTGAGCTGAAGCATCATCGATGCCGATGAAGAAGCTGCAGGAGTAGCTGCGGTGGCAGCAGGGAAAGAGGAGACGTCAGTTACTCTAGCGAGGGCGGAGTCGGCGGAAGCGAAGGTCAAAACGCCAAAGATGTGGTCGAGGAAATCATCGGCGACAGGAGTTTTGGAAGGATGCTGATTGGTCATGAGAATGAGTGAGTTGAGTTTCTTTTGGACTCAAGCGAGTTGAATTCTGAGTTGAAGCTTACGAGTAATGAGTTCTTTTGCTCTGTGACTTACTATACTTCTTCAGCTCCTCACATAACTCAGTCATTCTATTCTTCTTTCATTCAAAGGAAAACCTCACTCAATGATGTAGTTGGAAACTAATTTATCATAGTTGTATAGACTTATCTCAGCAATCATTGGGTTAGCCATGTGTTGTGCGTTATCGTTTTGACTTGCTAGCTCAGAAAATATTAACGTTGTTAGTGACAGAGTTGAGGAGTGACTAACATGGTTAACTTAAAATCTTTCAGGGATGATTTTGATTAATTTAATCTTCCAAAGGTCAATTTGAAGATTAGGTGATCCTTTAGGGATCAATTTAACTATTTACTCGATCTCTGTAGCTCAAGTTATAATCAAATAAATATCAAGAGTTCAGAATTGACAACATCTAAAATATTCTTAGCACTAATCTTTTGTTGCATATTACACCTAGAATTACTGGAAACTATAAAAAGTGTTCCTACATAACAGTTGTAGAACTTGAGTTCTCCTTTCTATCAACTCCAAGTTTGTCCTAATCCAATTACTATAGCTTATGGTGATTATTTTTTCCTACAATACCTTATATTTCAATACAAAAAATCAAACAAAATTTGTCACAGGCACTGACTGGATATCAAACCAATTATACTTAAATGAAAGGTAAAATTCATTTAAATTATCAATTATGAAAATTGGAAAAGAGAATTCATAATCAATTGAAGTTGCTTCAATTACTTTTTTGGTCTCTAAGAGAATGAATGGATATTCCTTGAATATTTTTTTTTTGGTTGTCGAAATGTGACAATCAACTTTTACCTCTTATTCTAGTATTTGCGTCCGGAGGTGCACGTATACAAGAAGGAAGTCTGAGCTTGATGCAAATGGCTAAAATATGATAACTCCAATGATCGAGTTATTGAATAAACTGAGACATGTAATAATTTCTAGAAGAAGAAAAAAAAGTTTTTTGAAGTTGGGCCAGCCTGTTTCTGGGGTTCCAGGATTTACGGATTGAACCCTTCCAGTTAGGCCATAAGGATCGGACGCCCATATTCTAAGACCATACAATCCTATTACATGAAATACGCCAAAACCAAAACAATGAACATTGAAAAAATTTGATTAAAACCCAAATAAATGTATGTATTTTCTAGTTAATAAACTGAGTTCTATCACTAGTCTCCTAGAGGCCGATTTTGTAAGAGAATTGACCTACTCCACTTGGCTGTCTAATGTAATACTGGTCAAAAGGGCAAATGGAAAATGAAGGAGGTGCGTTGACTACTCGGACCTTAACAAAGGTTGTCCAAAAGACTCCTTCTCCCTTCCGAGTATCGACAACCTTGTGGATTCAGCCTCAAGGTATAGGTACCTCAGCTTCATGGATACGCACTACTCGGGATACAACCAGATCCCAATACACAAGCTAGAAGGAGAGAAAATAGCGTTCATAAATCCAGAGGAAACCTAATATTACTTGGACATATCCTTCGGCTTGAAAAACGCAGGGGTGACATACCAAATGTTGATGATCAGGATATTTCAAGAACAACTCAAAAAATAGTAGAAGTTTAAGACATACTTGTGAAAACGTAGGTTGCGAGTGACTTGATAAACAACCTAGAGGTTGTATGCAACTTACTTCACTAGTACAACGTGAGGCTAAATCTGTTGTAGTGTGCTTCGGCCATAGAGGCCAGCAAGTTCTTACGATTCATGATCACCCAGTGAGGTATGGAAGCCAATCCCAACAAGTGCGATGCCATCCTTGACATGGAAAATCTGGGAAGCATCAAATATGTTCAGAAGCTAACGGGAAGACTGATGACTTTGTCTCGGTTGCTCGGTTCCTTGGCTCAAAAGCCCTTACCTTTCTTCCACTTACTAAACTAGGGCATCGAATTTTGATGGACCCTTGAGTATGAACAAGCGTTCTCTAACTTCAAGAGAGTACTATCAGCCCCGTCAATTCTGAGCAAGCCAATCCATAGAAGGCCCTTATTCCTATACCTCACCACCATGGATGATTCATTGGCAGCAACACTTGTAAGGGAAGACAAGAAGCGCCAACTGCTAATATACTTCATCAGCAAGGTATTCTAGAATAGCAAAGTGTGTTACTCAAACCTAAAGAAAATGGCTTTCGTCCTGTTGATCCCTTCCAGGAAACTTAGGTAGGTATTTTCAAAGCCATTTGATAATGGTGAGGACTGTAAATCCCGCTAAAATTAGTAAATAATTAGTTAATAAATTAATTTTTAATTAAGAAAATTAAAAATGTATTTAATATCAAAATAGGATAGAGCTCTTTAAAATGAGAATTTTGACACCAATTTCAAAAAAATTGGCCCAAAATTGGACCGAATGGGCCGAACCGATTGAATCGGGCCTGTGGATCCAACTGGACCCATAACTTAAAAGGGATAGAATCATCTTCTTCCCCATTCAGCAACAAAAACGCTAAAACAGCTTTGGGGAGGAAGAGAGCTTCCCTAACCCTCATCAAACCTTCCAACCACCATAACTTTCCCGTTTGAGCTCCGATCGCCGCACCGTTCGCGGCCACGCGTCCAACACGTCGAGCTTTACATTTCTGTCAGATCAATTACACCAGTAAGCCCCAATTCCATTTCAAAATCTCTGCCCCCCTTTTTTATTTTTGAAACTGAGCCTTGTAATGAGATTTTGGCAAATTCGATATTCTATGTCCGATTTAGCTTGTGGAGCTCATTGGGTTTGAGTTGCTGTGCATATGGGTACGGTAAGAAGCACCTAAACCTTATTCAATTTTTTATTTTATTATGTAAAATCTAAATTTGGAATATATATGTGTATTAGGTGTGAATTAAGTATATATATATATATATATATATATATATATATATATATATATATATATATATATATATATGCATTGGAATTGAATTGTGGGCATTTGAAAGCTTTGTGGTGATTGGAGCTAAGATTTTGGTTGGTTTCTCAAGCTTGAGGGGCTATCTATATGACTACTGTGGCTGCCTTGGACTAAACATAATGATCGGCCAAGGTATGATTTAGGTTTCGCGTATTTAACATGTAAGGTTTTGTGAAAACTTAGGCTAGAGCACTATAGGATAAGTTGAAATGGTTAAATGCATTAAATGATTAGTTTTGTGATGTTGATGCATAAATTGTTAATTGGGCTTGTGTTGGGATTAATGAGAATGAGTTATTGGTGTTAATGAATATGTATTATTGGAATTAATACTGGTGAGTTGATGATGTTGTTGGTATATGTTAATGAAATTTTGTGGTTATGGCTTGTTGATTAGTTAATGATGATTTATGGGTTGTTATTAATGAATTGAGGAAGTAAGTTAATGAATTTTAAAGTTGTAGCTTGTGGTTGGAATGGTGGATTTTGGAATTAATGTATGTTTTATGGGATAGTATAAGCATTAATGTGTTAATGGTTGGTGTTAATGAAAAGGGACTTGATATGTTGTAAATGTACAGGTTTTGTGGATGTTGATATGTGAAATTGGTAAAAATGGGGTTTGGCATGTTTTGGTAAACTTTGATTTTTGATGAACTTTGGTAGTCCATAATTTGTTCCTCAAATTTTGGATGCAAATGAGATTTATTTTAAATTAAAGAATATTTGATAAGCTTGAGATTGATATAAGGTTTGCGGAAAATCGAACTTTGTAGAGGAAGTTATGGACGTCAGAAATCCAGTGCGAAAAACTGAATTTTTCGAAGTTGCAGCAGAATCAGGTTTTCTAGTGTGTGCCTACGCACACTGTTGTGCGCACGTACCCAACAAAAGCAGAAATTTTACATGTGCGTACGCACACTCTTTTTTGCACGCACATACCGGGATAGGCTTTCTGTTGGTGGCGTTCTCCGGGAGTGAGGCACACGCACACCAAGTAATCCCTGGCTGGTGTGCGCACGCACACATGGTGCATACGCACACACTCTCTTTTTCAGCACCTGTGTTTTTATAATTTAAACATGGTTTTGAACTCCTAAACCCCCCTATTTTTACCCTGTTAACATTATATTTTACTGGTAAGCCTAGTAATTAGCGGAAGTTAGGAATTTAAGGTAACTTGGGGGTGAAGTAAGAGGCAAAATGATGTGTTATACGAAGGAGATACCGATGTTAAATGAGGTTGTAATGCCATGACTTTGATGAATGATTATATAATGATTATGAATGTTGAATGACTTATGAATGATGATATCTGAGATACGAGTTTTCCTAGGTAACAGAATCGTGGCTTGCCACCACGTGTTCCAGGTTAAAACTCGATACTCTGTTGACCCTACGTCGTAAGGGTGACCGGGCACATATAAATTTTCGGATATGGCTAACCCCCATCGAGTGATATATGAACGATTAAATGATGAATGAGTGTGAAATCTAGGCATAGACTCATGGGGATGCGCGACGGGGGACAGTCTAAGGTTTTCGGACTTGTCGGGTTGGCTGGATAACCGACAGATGAGCCTCATCAGCGATAGGACAGGCATACATCATGATCATTTGTTTGTTTTGTTTGCTATGCAATGCTTGGGATTGCCTAACTGAATATATACCCTGCTAACTGCTATATTTGTTATTTGCACTACCTATTTTCTACTTGTGCGTGAAATTAGTTGTTTGTTTGTCTCTGCTAATTCATGGATGATGGAGGAGCGGAGGAAGGGTGGATTGGTTAGGTGTTAATGTTAGGTTTGAAATAAGTAAGAAGGTTTAGGATACTTAGGTTACCTACCCCTTTTTATGGCTTCTGTTTAGAGTTAAGTTCTATAACTATATGTTGGAGTTCTAGGCCCCTGGCATTCCCAGGACCTTATATATTATATGCGTGGCACTTTTACCATGCTGAGAACCTCCAGTTCTCATCCCATACTATGTTGTTGTTTTCAGATGCAGGTCGAGAGGCTCCTCACTAGGCGTCTAGATTCCCTGAAGCGGAGTAGTCCCTAGATTATTTTGGGTTTTCAGTTTGTATATATGTATATATGTATTTAGCTTGCTCTCCAAAAAACTTGCTTATTTTGTTCCTCATAGAGGTTGAGGGAGAGTTAGGGTCTTATTTTATATTTCTATATATATATATATATATATATATTCTTCGGCTAGCCTTGGCTTCGCAGGCTGAGTCAGGAGCTAGTTATGCTGTATTTTTTACCCTCTTTTACTCTTCAGCTTATCTATATCTCTAACCCTTAGGATTTTTTAGCACGCAAGTAATTCTATTTTTTGAGCATTGTGCTTTTTATTTTGCGATTTTTGTTTACCCGTTTTTCAAGACTCCAAGTATGTTATCCTTTTCCACTATTATATGTAGATAATTTATTATGTAGAGGTCTGTAATACCACACTACCTCTGTTCTACGACTTAAGTGTAAAACTTCGTGTAGTAGGGTGTTGCAAGGATGAACCAGCCAATTCAAAAAATCCTTCAAAATCCAAACTTGGCCAGGAAAATGATGACATGGGGAGTCGAACTATCCCAGTTCAACATGTTGTACGAACTTTGCAGCACTATCAAAGCACAAGCTATTACTGACTTCCTCGTAGAAGTCACAACCCGAGAAGACGACCAAGCCCCAAAGTGGTGGAAACTCCATGTTGACGGAGCATCCAACTAGACAGCAGGCAGAAAGGGCCAGCTTAGAAAATTCGGAAGGACTACTCTTGGAGCAATCCATCAAGTATGACTTCTCGATCTCAAAAAATCAGGAGAAGTACGAAGCCCTAATAATAGGAGTAATACTAGTTTAGGAAATACCTAGAAGTCAGTAGTAAATCCCAAGTCATAATGGCCCAGACAAACGGAACTTACTAAGCCAGGGGTCGCTGTGGCAAAAGTACTTGGAAGATTTAGTGATTCAGCATTTTCCAAGGGAGAGAACTACCACAATTGACTTATTGTCAAAATTATCCAACATGTCCCTCATCTGAAAAACTATAAAAGAACCATTCGTTGTAATATATCACATGCAAGCATCAACCACGACTTAGCCGAAAGATTGGAGATCGGCCCTCCAAAGATACATAAAAGAAGGACACTTGCATGACAACCCCATGCAGGCCAAAGCCTTCAAATGGGAAGTCATGAAATTCACTGTCATTCAAGGCACAATTTACTAAAGTGGCATCTCCCAATCCCTTTTGAAGTGTTTGGGTCCCGATCAAATGGACCATGTGACGAGGGAAGTCCAAGAAGGCTGTTGCATCCACCATGTTAAAGGAAAAGCTTTGGCCCAAAAATATGCCAAGGTAGGGTGTTACTGGCCCACGATGATCAAGGATGCTTTACAACTTGTGAAGACGTGCAAAAGGTATCAGAACAATGTCGACTTCACAAAAATTCCAACAAAAGAACTGACTTTCGTTTTATCCTTGCAACCTTTCTCTATGTGGGGAGTTGATCTAATGGGATCTTTTTCCACCAGCTCCGACTCAGCTGAAATACCTGTTAGTGACAATCGATTACTACACAAAATGGCTAGAAGTAGAAGCCTTATCCACAATCATGGTGGCCAATGCAAGAAGTTTTTCTAGAGGCAGGTGATTAATCTCCCACGTTAAGAGGTTCTACTCTTAGTTTTCTTTGTGAGGTTTTTAGTTTCCCTTGAGGCGCTCAGCTTAAACCTTTGGGTTTATGGTTACTCTTCTATTTTTAATCTCTCTTATTTGTAAGTTCGTTTCAAAAAGTCAATAAAAGGTACTCTTTCCTCACCTCAGGACCCAACTTGGGGGAAGATAGGTTTCAATGAGGCCTAAATTTAAGTAAACTTTTCCATTCCATATTTTCTTATGCATTTCTGATAATCAAAGGGAGACCGCAATAAACAAACTTTTCATGGTCTACTAGTAGAACAGTATTTCGAGGCCCGATCAACCCCGAGACACTCCCACCAAAATACATCAAAAACCAAAAAATATCATGGATATCCATATGACGAAGTTCAAAAAGTGAATTCCAAAAATAGGGCTTCAATACATAGTGCTAAACAAAAATCCAAATTAGCAGAATTTAACACGAGTTTTGAAATGACGAAAACATGCACAAAAATGTACAATAACTTATAATAAAATACAATGGAAAACTACTCAGAGGTTTGCTATTTGGCTATCTTTCATAATTTGAAAGGCCTTAAGTTGGCTCATGTAGATGTCGGGAGCCAAGAATTGGAATTATGACTTCAAGGCCTCCCTGGTAGCAGTCATTGTGACCTTGACCTTTAGCCAGAGCAGCTTTAGCCTTCTTTTCGGAAGCCTCAGCCCTAGCCACCTTTTCTGCCTTTGATTTCTCGAAGCCTCTAGCATTTGTCCCAACTTTTCGACCTCCACAAGGAGCTCCATTTTTTTGTCAGAGAGGCATTAGGTCTGCTGAAACTTTTCATCTAGAAGGTGTGAATGTGTCAGCACTGTCTCATCCTTGTGAGCAAGCACAACTAAGTGGAATAATGCACGCTCTATCGACTTCGCTTGTTCGGACAGATCCACTATATCCAACTCCTCAGCCGTGGCAGGGAGCAAGTGCTAATCAATAAATTCCCCCGCGTCAAAGGCCCTAGACATTAAGAACTTGAAGGGCGATGAGCCACTTGTACTAGAGGTAAGCTCCCTAGTTTTTCTCTTCTTCCTCTCTGTCTCAATATCGAAGATCACAACAATGTTCCATTCTCTTTCTTCAAGGTCCCGATCTTCCATGGCCTCAATTGAAAGCTCACCAACAGGCTGCTCCATAATGATCGGGGCCCCAGATGTATTTTCATCCTTGGCATGGACGGATTGCTCTGGTGTCACCTCATCCTCCTCTTTCTTAGCTTAGAAGGCATCCCTCAAAGTCGCTAAAGTAGTATGCCCACTTTCTATGCCAACTGCAAAAATCAAAAGATGAAGTCAGAAGCTGATAACATTAGCCATAAAGAGAACAAGATAAAACAAGGAAGTAACTTATAAAGAAAAAGAAGAATAGCAAAACTAAAGGCATACCAACAAGATAGTGACCGACCTCTCGATCCCCAAAACATCCCTAAGGTTGAGAGCAGTGTCACAAAATACCGCCATTAGAATGTCGATGTCCTAACTCTCTTCTAGTGACAACCTCTCGAACAATACTTTAACAAAACAGCCATCCATTGTCCCAAAATTCCAGTAAGTCGGGAACCTACGGTCTCGCTCCTAGGTTAGTTAGAAGGGATGATATCCCCCGGGCAGGTCTGACCTTAAAGTATTGTTCCTTGAAACCATGAAACAACTCCTCAAATAGATAGAAAAATTTATCATTTTTGTTGATCCTAAAACTAAATATAACCCCTCTTTTGCCTCAAACTCTCCCGATTTAAAACAGTCAGAAGAAAAAATCATAGGAAGACCTCTCACCCTCTTATGAGATTTGATAAAATTAATTGAGTTTTAACTGATGTTGTGAGTTGAGGTTAGTTGAATTTGTGAAAACTGTAAAGGTGAATATGTCCATATTTTAGGGGAGGTTATATTAAAATTTTGTCAAAATTATGGTTGAAATTAATTAGTAAAGTGTATATATATATATATATATATATATATATATATAAGGCTACAGGTTTGGTTCTCTATAATTTAAGCATGTTTTAGATAGACATGATGACAGATAAAGGTGTCACCAGTCAGCCTCATGGTTGGGATAGAGGGAAGGCGACTACTGGCTCCCATGGGACCACTCAGTCCTTGCCTTCTACCTCGGCTGCCCCTGGTTCATCACAAGATAAGCCATTTATCATAGTCCCAAACCCTAACTACGTGGGTCATGCTGTTCTACTCCCTCCACTAGGTAGTCATCGTGCTGCTTTACCAAAGTGGACTCTTCCACCTCCTCCACCCACTTAACAACCCACTACTTCAACAACGCCACCATTGGTGATGGACACCTCAGTGCCAGAATTCTCCCATGGGTTACAAAATTTTGACGTTAAATAGTTATCGGCGAGGATATTACCATCGACTTATTTTTTATGGTAAATAAATCGGTGATAAGTTTGCCGACAAATTATTTTCATAATTTTGCCTATAAATCTGATGGTATTCAATAATTTTCTTGTAGTGTCAACCTAGGATAAAATACTAAACTCTACCTACATGCTAAAAGGTGGAATGGTACCCCTACTGCACTTGTATCCTATGGTCAATCAAGTATACTATGCTCTTAAGGTGAACATACTAGTGAAAGAATGCAACGATTACATGGTGCGACAAGAAGTAACAGCAGAAACCATCACCAAAGGATGACGGTGGGCAAGGGATCACTATGGCAAACGAAGAAAGAAAAGGTGGTAGAAGTGTAGTAAAGAATAAGGATGTCAGAGAGAAGAAATAACAGAGATAACAGTTAGAATTTTCAAATGGAGCCTTATAAAGGGTGACGAAAAAGTGGAAAAAATGGAGTTTTTCCACCTTCATTTAAAACCCACTACACTTGTAGCAGTTACAACACCTTGAACAGTGCAATCGTTGCGTCAATTCAGAAGGCTTTGAACCCAAACACAGCGATGGTACGAATTCAAGAGTAATAACGGTCCATACAAAATATGAGGCGTCGCAAGTTAGCAACCCCATGTTTGGGGTACTGTTCCAGACCATGAGTCTCGATATTTTGCCACGGCCCCCAAATCGGCCCATCACTAATGGCCTGGAGATGGAAGGCCCTCCGAACCCGAGAAAGGCAAGATTCGGTCTGATATTTTTCCTGATCCTGCATTTAATCTCCTTTAAATCATGAGAGGAAGAAAATGACGAGAACCCCTTAAATCAAGGGATCCACCGCAAATTCTCATGACCATTACAAACAGGAAGCACGAGGCTCCTCTAAAGGTATGAACATAATCTTACTTTTACCTCATTTCTCTGAATACTCTCTGACTTAAGCGTTAGAGAAAACAGATCCCCTTAATTTTTTTAAAAAAATAAGGGAGTAAAGTGTGATCCCTAACCCTTCAATACTTTCTCTCTTATATTTTCTGCTTTGCATTCGATGTTGGAGTATTCAGTCCTATTCTCTCATTTATTTCATTCAGGTCAGCTGACGAACAATATTTTGTGTGTGTCTATATATGTTGTCTAACTTATTTTTAGTATATATTTTGTATTTTTTTAATATATTTTATACTAATAGCTGATTTTGATATACATTGATTACGATTGTTGTTAAAATATAAAATTGTTGTAAAATAAATAAATAAATAAGAAAGTGGTAATAAATATAAAATAAGGAAGTATAAGTAGATAACTCTAGTAGTAATATTCACCATAATTACTATCTCAATGTAACAGAGATGATTAATATATTTACTAATATATAAAGAGTGCGAGAAAAGTATTTAGAATAGTTGCAACATAAAGAAAGAGAGAGAATTATTTTTGTTGTGTATATTATTCTTCATATCATACTCTCTATTTATAGGCGTACAAAAGTTGAAGTTTCAAATGTAATTAACTTCAGTCTTCCTTTGATAATCTTAACTTTTTCACTTGAAAAAGTTAGCCGCCCAAATATTAATGGGCATCCACCTCATGCATCCTTATCACAACACTCCCCCTTAGATGACCATTTAGGATTATGCCTCGTTAAAACCTTACTAAAGAAAAACCCAATGGAAAAAATAACTTTAGTGAAGGAAAAAGAGTACAATATCCTTTGATGGGGACTGCCTCATTAAAAACATTGTAAAAAAAAACCAAATGGGAAAACACCTGACCAAGGAAAAAAGAGTACAGTCTCCCTCTTTTGTCAACATCATTTAATGTCTCAAAATCAGCGCATTCCAATCTGATGTACCAATTTTTCAAATGAGGTTTTGGAAGTGACTTTATAAATAAATCTGCCAGATTGTCACTTGAGCAGATCTGTTGGACATCAATTATTCCTTAATTTTAAAGATCATGGGTGAAGAAGAATTTGGGAGAAATATGCTTTGTTCTATCACCTTTGATATATCCACCCTTAAGTTGAGCAATGCATGCTGTGTTATCTTCAAATAGGACAGTTGGAGCTATCTTATGATCAATCAGTCTACATGATGACAGAATATATTAGATCAAACTCTTGAGCCAAAAACACTCGTGACTTGCTTCATGTATCGCTAGTATTTCAGTATGACCAGAGGAGGTTGCTGCAATCGTCTGTTTTGTGGACCTCCATGATATAGTGTACCACCATATGTGAACAGGTATCCTGTTTGAGATCTTCCTTTATGTGGATCAGACAAGTATTCTGCATCTACATACCCAACTAGTTGTGACTTGGGGGGGATAAAACAATCTCATATCAACCATTCCATGAAGATATCAAAAGATTTGTTTGATTCCATTCCAATGTCTTCTGGTTGGAGAGGAACTATACATTGCTAGTAAATTCACAGTAAATGATATATCGGGTCGTTTATTATTAGCAAGATATATTAACACTCCAATGGCTCTAAGATATAGTACTTCAGGATCAAGGATATCTTCATTTTCTTCTTTAGGACGAAATTGATCCTTTTTCACATCCAAAGATCTTATGATCATTGGGGTACTTAATGGATGTGACTTATCCAAATAAAATCTCTTCAAAATCTTTTCTGTGTATGTTGTTTGATGAATAAAGATCCCATTTTTTTGTATGCTCGATCTGCAGGCTGAGACAAAATTTAGTCTTTCCAAGATCTTTCATCTCAAACTCTTCTTTCAGAGCTTTTATAGTTGTTAAAATCTCTTCAAAAGTTCCAATGATATTTAAATCATCAATGTACACAACAATTATAATGAATCCAGATGCAGATTTCTTTATGAATACACATGGGCAGATATCATCATTCTTAAATCCGTTTTTACCCAAATACTCAATAAGACGATTATACCACATTCGTCCAGATTACTTTAGATTATATAAATATCTTTGCAATTTGATTAAGTATAACCCTCGTGAATATTCATTGGATGGTTTAGATATCTTTAATCCTTCAGGAATTTTTATACAGATATCACGATTTAATGAGTCGTATAAGTAGGTTGTTACCACATCCATTAAATGCATATGTAGTTTATGATATGCAGATAAACTGACCAAATAACGCAATGTTATTACATCTACTACAGAGGAATATGTTTCTTTATAATCTATACCGGGTCTTTGTGAAAAACCTTGCGCCATAAATCGAGCTTTGTAGCGTACAACTTCATTTTTCTCATTTCATTTTCTCACAAATACCCATCTATATCCAACAGGTTTTACATCTTCTGGTGTATGAACTACAGATCCAAAAACTTCACGTTTTGCAAGTGAGTCTAACTCAACCTTCATGGCTTCTTTCTATTTTGGCCAATCATTCCTTTGTCGACATTCTTCGACTGTTCTTGGCTCAAGATCCTTACTTTCATGCAAGATATTTAATGCCACATTATATGCAAATATTTCATTGATAATTGTCTTATTTTGGTCCCATTTCTCTCCTATAAGGACATAATTTATCGAGATCTCGCCATTTTTATAATTTTCAGGTACTTGAATGTCTTCTGACGTCAAAACTATATCAGAATTTTGGACAAATGCAGGTATCTTTACTATATTTTTTCAACAGGAATAGTATTTACCTTTTTTCTTTTTCGAAGATTTTTGTCTCTGGAACCAACCACTCTACCACGCTTCTGGCGTGAACTTGTTTCGGTGGCCACTTGTCCAATTAGGACATCAATTCAAATTAGGATATTTTTCGCTAGTATATAAGATTTGGTTATCCTCTTTGTACTGAAAAATGCATCAGGCAATTCACTTGCTATTCTTTGCAAATGTATAATCTTTTAACTTCTAGTTCACATTGCCCTGATTGAAGAGCTAAATGCATCAAGGATGATGCATTCCAATTAAGTTCTTTTTAAGGAAGTTTATTCTCTCCCCCTAATGTTAGAAATTTTGATTCATCAAAATGATAATCTGCAATTCGGGCTTTAAATACATCACCAGTTTGTATCTCAAGATACCTCACTATAGAGGGAGAATCATATCCAACATATATCCCCAATTTACTTTGGGGTCCCATTTTGGTGAAAGAATGTGGTGCAATGGGCACATATATCGCACACTCGAATATTCTTAAATGAAAAATATTTGGCTGCTGGCCAAAATCTAATTGCATAGGAGAGAACTTATGGTAACTTGTTGGCCTCAAACGAATAAGTGTTGCGACATGTAAAATAGCATGCCCCCAAGTTGAGGTTGGGAGACTTGTTCTCATAAGGGCTAGCAATTAATTGGAGGCGTTTAATAAGTGATTCTGCTAACCTATTTTGTGTGTGAACATGAGCTATTAGATGTTCAACACTTATTCTGTTAGCCATACTATAAGCATCAAAGACTTAGGAAGTAAATTCACCAGCATTATCAAGATGAATTACTCTGATTGGATTTTTCTGGAAACTGTGCTTTTAATTGAATAAGCACACATGTGACCATCTCGAAGATGCATCTATTAGGACTATAGAATATCTAAAAGATTCACATGGTGGATGAATAGGTCCACATATATTACCTTGAATCCTTTCTAGGAATTTAGGAGACTCAAATCTAATCTTTACTGGTGATGACCTTAAAATTAACTTTTCTTGAGAACATGCAGCACAACAAAATTCACTAGACTTAAGAATCTTCTGGTTCTTTAGTAAATGTCCATAGGAGTTTTCAATAATTCCCTGCATCATAGTTGTTCCCGAATGACCCAATCGATCATGCCGAGTTATAAATTCATTTGGGCTAGTAAACTTCTGGTTTACAATGGCATGTGATTCAATTGTATTAATTTTGGTATAATATAACCCAGTTGAAAATGAGGGTAAGTTTTCTAATATAACCTTTTTATTTGAATCATGAGTTGTGATACATAAGTACTCATGATTTCTCTCATTCCTAGTTTCAATATGATATCCATTTCGGCGAATATCTTTGAAGCTCAATAAGTTCCTTAGAGACTTAGTAGACAATAGTGCATTATTTATTATGAATTTTGTTCCTCCATAAACAAAATTATAGCTCTTCCGGAGCCTTCTATCACATTGCTTGAGCCAATAATAGTATTAACATATTCTTCTTTTGGCACAAGATGGGTAAAATATATATTACTTTTAAGAATGGTGTGCGAACTTGCACTATCTGCAAGGCATACATCTTCATTATATATCCTTGCTATTTTCTTCAAAGACAAATAATAATAATAATAAAATGAGTAGTAGTACATGACAGTCAAATTGAATTCTTGATTGAAATTATTTTTCTAAAAAGGTATAGTATATACTAAAAGTTTTATTATTATTATCTTGTCACATTCAGTAATTTTAAAATTCATAAATATTTTATTATACATCATACTTGAAATTCAGATGCATAGGAAATAAAACTTAACAATAAGTTTCTTACATTATTTATTTACATGAATACTCACATATTAGACTATTCCATCATTGATCAAATGACCAATATTTCCTTTGGGATCCTCAAAAAAATAAGATACATCATAATGAGTGCTGAAATTTTCAGCACCATTTGAAACGAAATTCGTCTCCTTTCCTTTGTCGTCCTTTTTCAAAAATGCTTGATAAAGATCGACTAGGTGCCTTTGGGTACGACAGGTACGCGATCAATGGCCCTTTCCACCACAACGAAAATATTTATCTTCTGTTGATTTATTTTGCCTAGTGTTTCTTTCTTTATCCCACTTCTGGTGGGATTCTTTCTTGTGAACGTAATTCTTCTTCCTTCCATATTTTTTCTTGTTACTAAAACCTTGCCATTTACCTCTTCTGGGGTAATAATTTTCCGCATTTGCATCAGGAAATGGGGCGGCACCAGCGGAGTGCGGTTCATGATTTTTTAAGAGCAACTCATTGTTGCGTTCAGCAACAAGAAGGCAAGAAATTAGCTCAGAATATTTTTAAATCCTTTTTCTCGATACTGCTGCTGCAAGAGCACATTCGATACATGGAAGGTCGAGAAAATTTTCTCTAACATATCATTATCAGTTATCTTTTTCCCACATAATTTCATTTGTGAGGTGATTCGGAACATTGCTGAATTATATTCATTTATGCATTTAAAATCCTGTAAACGCAAGTGCGCCCATTCATATTGGGCTTGAGAAAATATCACCGCTTTTTTATTATTATACCTTTCTTCAAGGTATTTCCACATATCTGCAAGATCTTTTAGTATGAGATATTCATTTTTCAATCCTTCGTCAAGATGACAACAAAGAAAGATCATGACCTTGGTTTTATCCTTTTGAGATGCATTATTTTTAGCCTTAATGGTATCTCCAAGATCCATTGAATTAAGATGGATTTCAGCATCTAGTATCCATGATAAATAGTTATTTCCAGATATATCAAGAGCATTAAATTCAAGATGAGAGAGTTTCGACATAATAAAAATTTGTTACTTGATTCTTCCTAAAATTTGATAGAGTCTCGTGCTGATAACATGTTGTAAAATAAATAAATAAATAAATAAGGAAGAGGTAATAAATATAAAATAAGAAAGTATAATTAGATAACTCTAGTAGTAATATTCACCACAATTACTATCTCAATATAATAGAGATGATTAATATATTTACTAATATATAAAGAGTGAGAGAAGAGTATTTAAAATAGTTGCAACATAAAGAAAGAGAGAGAATTATTTTTGCTGTGTATATTATTCTTTATATCAGACTCTCTATTTATAAGTGTACAAAAATTGAAATTTTAAATGTAATTAACTTCAATCTTCTTTTAATAATTTAAACTTTATTTTCACTTAAAAAAGTTAGCCACCCAAATATTAATGGAGATTCACTTCTTACATTCTTATCACTAGGGGTGGCAACGGGGCCGGTAGGGGCGGGTTTTTGCTCTACCCGACCCCACCCCGCTCAACAAAAACCCGCATCGAACCCGCCCCACTTCTACCCGCGGGTAGTAAAATGTTAAACTCTAACCCGCTCCTTCGGTACCCGCCCCAATAATTATTAAATCCAAAATATAAAATAAAATTTTAAGAATTATATAACCATTATTTACTTTCATAACAAAATTAAAATTTAAATATAATACAATATTATTAATCATTTTATTAATTATTTTATATATATTACATATATTATATATTAAAAATATATATTTATATATCTATTATATATATCAGGGCGGGTTTAACTTAAACCCGACACCGCCCCGCCCCGCCCTGCCCAAAAATCCGTCCCGCTAAAATTCGCCCCGGTCCGGGTACAAATAATTACCCGCCCCAAACGGATAAGAGGGGAGTGAGTACCCGCGGATTTGAATAGTGTTGCCACTCCTACCTATCACAACAAAAATTATAGTTATATAGAAGACCGAAACTCATTGTTTGAGCTGATGTGAGAGACATAAAAAATACTAAAATACACATCTTAAATTAAATACACTTTTTATGTTAACTTTTTTGTAATTTAATCAATGCAATGAAGGAAACATAATACATATATATTAAACAGTTATATAATAAAAATGAATTAATATATATATATATATATATATATATATATATATATATATATCGATTTAAACTAATTTTAAAGTTATATGAACTTAGTGAATTTCTCATGTTTAATTTTAAAATAATGTCACTTGATATATACATATATAATTGAGGAATAAAAAATATATAATATAAATAAAAGTTATTGAAAACTTAAAATATTTTTATTAATTGGTATATTGATGTAAATTTAATTTAATTATTAATTATTATTTTTTTCAACAGTTAAAATAATTTATTAGTTATTTATTAAATATTTAAACTAATAATAACCAAGAACAGTGAAAGTAGGTTACCCACTGGAATTCAGTAGATGTGTCCGTTCTTTGCACATGGACACAGAATGTGTGCAGATTCCTAATATCATGCATTCAAATTGCAAACCCATTAGCAATGCTTTCTTCAAAAAAGATAAAAATAAATTCAGAATTGGATAATTATTTTCAAATAATTAGAGCAGTGTACATGACATGATCGAACATATATATATATATATATATATATATATATATATATATATATATATATATATATATATATATATATATATAGTACTATACTACTATAGTAGTGACAGTTTATTTACTGATATCCGCTTACTTAATCTTCGTCACGAGAATTTTGACGGACACTATTATTGCACGTAATAGTGTGTATAATTAACACCCACTCTTAGATTGGACCACAACCACCCTCACTATTAATAATGTACGGAAACTTCATACCAAAACAAAAGAAATTATTTAGGTGTCAATAATGTGTCCTCCATCTTCCAATAGTATCAATGACCACCCAAAATTTTATGTGTCTTCTCCTTTTTTAATTTTATTGTTTCTTTATAATATATATAAAAGAATATTTTGTACATGGACTGATACACACAGTGGCGGAACCAGAAATTTCATAAGAGGGGGGCCAATTAAATATAAAATATAACAAAAAATTAACAAAATATGATTTGTAGCATATATATCAAAAAAGTAATTATATTATATAAAAGTCAATGTTCAACTACATACTTTAAGATTTTGATATTTTTAAACTTGCTCGACGATGCTTCATGGAACTAAAATCATCAATTATCATCTCTGAAGTGAATTTTGAAGCAATTTCCTTTTCAATATATACAATCATACAATCTGCTAAAAATTCATCTTCCATCTTGTTTCGAAGCCTTGTTTTAATAATCTTCATAGCTGAAAAGGCCCGTTCAGTTGTTGCTGTTGTCACAGGAAGAGTCAAAACAAGACGAATTAATCTATCAATTAAAGGATATATATTTGATTTTCCTGTCTCTGTCAATTTTTGACACAATTCAGCAAGAGTAGACAAATTCTGAAAATCTGGAGCTTTAACCACATCAAGTTCATAATGTTGTAACTCATAATCCAATTGAATCTTTTCTTGCTCAGAAAAATCTAAAGAATAGAAATTCTTTACAAGATTGCATATGTTGCAAACACTGAATAACTTGAAAGCATCTTTAGGATCTAGAGATGTACTCAGTATGAGGAGCTCGGTTGCTTGCTCACTAAATCTACTATTTAGCTCTTTCAATTGAAAATCTATCACGCTAGTAAAAATGTCAACACGATAGTGGTGTTCAACAGTGACAACATCCTTTTTACGACGAGACCGAATTATGTCACTAAAAGAAGCACCCATATCAGGTATCTGAATAGCATGATCATTGCAGAAAGAACTAACTTTCTCCAAAAGTGCTCCCCAACTACTATCTCTTAACTGTTGAATCAATGACTTTGTACTAGAAACCAGATGCATAGCATTCAAAATGTCTTGAGATTTTTGTTGCAATGCTTGACAAAGTTTATCAGTGATTCCCATGATTTCTTTCATCATATGCAAAATGAAAACAAAATCAAATGATAATAAAGATTTAAGAGCATAAGTAGCATCACCACGTTGAGAATATGTAGATCCATTAGTAGCCAAATCTTCCAGAACTGAAGTTGTTGCTCCAAACATACGTAAAAGGCTACAAATTGAGTTGAAGTGAGAGCTCCACCTGGTATCTCCTGATCTTTTTAATGTGCCAATTTGATTTGCTCCTCTTCCTGTTTCAATTTGATTAGTTGCAACTAAATGGGAAATTTCAGTTGCATAAGCAGATCGTAATTCATCATTGCGTTTGCAAGAAGAGCACACAACATTGATAATATTACTCAAACTTTGGAAAAAAGCATGAACATCAACAACTTCTTTAGCCGCAGCAACAAGAGCTAGCTGTAATTGATGAGCAAAGCAATGAACATAATATGCATAAGGACATTCTTGAATAATTAAAGCTTGTAACCCTTTCCACTCTCCACGCATATTACTAGCTCCGTCATACCCTTGACCTCGAACATTTTGAATGTTGAGATTGTGATGAGATAATGCAGAACAAATCTCTTGTTTTAGAGTAGCAGAAGTAGTATCTTTGACATGAACAACATCTATTAGCCTTTCTTTGACAAATCCATGCTTATCAACAAATCTAACAACAAGTGCCATTTGTTCTCTTCTAGATTCATCTCTAGCTTCATCAACAATCAAACAAAACTTTGCATTACCAATCTCATTGCGAATTTCATTTTGCACCTTTCTAGCAAAAACATGTAGAATTTCCTTTTGAATAGAAGGTGATGTGTATATTGCATTTTGAGGAGCATTATCCAAAACAACTGCATCCACTTCTTTATTGTAAGAAGCTAATAATTTTAACATTTCAAGAAAATTTCCTCGATTCTGAGACTCATGACTCTCGTCATGTCCCCTAAAAGCACAAGCTTGAAACGTTAACCATTTGACAGTATCAATAGAGGCTTTAAGACGCAATCTATTGCTTAAAACTTGTTGTGAGCTTTGCTTAGCCAATACTTTGTCAATGTGACATAATTGATTAAGCAAATCTTTACAAGACTTAACAGCAATATTATGAGGAGAATTAAGAGATTTACCCACATGAGATAAAAATGCACAATCCTTTCCATTATTCACTTTTTTCCAATTGCGAAATCCTCCTGATGTGAATGGACTTGATTTTCTAGAAAATAAATAGCATGGAAGACAAAATGCAGCATCCACTTCTGGCGAATGTTCTAGCCAAGAAAAACTCTTAAACCAATGAGCTTTGAAACGACGAGGATGACTTTCTAGACCACAAAGAGGGTACTCATCCATAATAAATTGATATGGTCCAAACTTTATGTATGCTCTACGGATTTCATCTTGTTGATTGATAGGATAATTCCAAATTTGCGGACGCTTTCCGGGATCACGCATCAATGTATCAATATTAACTTGATCTATTTCAGTCCTTGCTATTTTGGAAGCAGGGGGTTGAATATCTTGCTCAACAAGTTGTGTCACAGGTTGTTCAATAATATTTTGAACATTACTCAAAGAATCTGAAGCTGAATTTTGTTCATCATATATTCTCTCTTTTCTCTTGAAAAATGAGTGAATTGTTTTCATCTTTGACATTTTTAACTTAACTTGAACTATCTAACAAAAAAAAAACAAAAATAATTGCATATATATTATTTTCTTAAAAAAAAATATTAAACCTATTGAGCAATAACAAATAATTTTAGAAACACAAATATATAATAACCAAAAATAAAGTTATTGATTTACCTGATTATTTTTTGTTCCAAGTCTCACAAAAAAATAATTCTATTGAGTTTTGTCCTCACTTCAATCTTTGAACACTGTCCATTATAAAAAAAATAAATTAATTATTTTAAATAAATAATGTAAATAATACTTGACATTGTCATTAACTTAAAAAAAATTGAAATATACCTCTTTGAATCTTTGTTGTGCATTCAATGGTTAATATTTTGTTGTTCACTTCTCTTCAATGGTTTTTCTTCGTATGTCTTGTTTTGGTATGGAAAGAAAATTAGAATGAGAAGAGTAGAAGACCAAAAGTTTGGGAATCACTAAAAGAGAGAGAAAAGTGACGCTATGCCTATGATAGTTTGAAACAAATATTTGAAAAATGTACTAGGGTTACTTTAATTAATAGTATGGGCTTGGGCTAGTATAATAGAACCATTTTTATTAATTATTAGAATGGGCTATTTGTTAACAAGAGCAACAATAATTCAAATATCTAATACATAATGCAGTTTTTAGTTTTTTTAATTTATAAAATTTTGTAAGTTATATTTTTTTTAATATTATATATAAAAAAATTTAATATTATTAATTATTACTATTTACTATTTTTTTAAAAAAATTTGGGGGGGACCATGGCCACTGGATACACATGCATGCATGTTTTTAGATGCAAGTTCAAACAAAGTTTATTAGAAGACTAATAAAATTTAGGCTTAAATAAATTATGGTCTTTATTAAATATATGTTTTTTGGTTTTGGCTTTCATAATTTGTTTTTGTTTTGGTCTACTAAAATTTAAAAACTATTTAACTTGTTTCGCACATTAATACTTAATGAAACAAAAACTACCGGTCGGGATTAAAATCAAAATGTTTTAGATTTTACGATACCAATATTAAAAAAATTTACAGGAACAAAACAAAAAAAGGAATATTTTATATTGATAAAAAATTAACAACAGAAATCAAAACTAAAACTTTTAAAATTTTATTGGACCAAAACCAAAAGAAAGATTTACAAAATCAAAATCCAAAACATGTGTTTTATAAGGGGGAAAAAAACTTATTTGACATCCATCAGCAAATATTCAAAACTTTAAACTATATAATAAAGACATTTTGAATAAAATATGAGTTATTACCTGACAATATTATTCTCTCTATGTATAATTTTACACTTTAAAATTCTCCATAAAATATTAATATGAATTTTTATTCTCCAGAAAAAATATGCTCATTAACAAAGCCATATTTGACAAAAACGCTCTGATTGGTTAATCATGGTGAACAATAATGGATGTAAATTATAGGCAGAAAGAGTTAGTGTGAATGGACAAAGCACACGTAGCTTGAGGAAGTATGTCATGTGATTATGTGAGGCAGCAGAATAATTAGGCGACAAAATTGACGATTTATCCTGTAATTAGCATTTAGCAATATGCTACGGAGCTTAGGGCAGTAGGTAGTTACCCTAAAGATAGATATATAATAGGGCCTAGCTGTTCTGTACCAGCAAGATTCCTGGGGAGAGGTCTTTTCCCTATGCATGCAAATATTGCATGGTTAACTCAACCGTCCCATCCACTTCATGCATCTCCATTATATTTTCATATCATATTATCACTACATGGAGTAAAAACCAAGGTTTTGAAAATCAGACTACGGTCATTACTCTGTTTTAGTTACTAGTATACTATTCAGTATTCAACTATTTTAATCGAAATTTAATTGAAAAAATTATTTTATAATAAATAAATTATAAATAAACACTCTAAATCATAATTATAATCTAATATAAATTTTGAAATATCTTCTAAATTTAAAACATTATATAAAATATAATTAACTAAAATTTTATAATCTTATAAAAATATAAACTCAAAAATTTACTTCATCAATTTTAGTTTTATATATATATTTATACAGGGACAGAGCTAAAAAATTTTTTGGGAGGGACGAACATGAAAAATATAAGTTAAGAAGAGAAAAAAATTAAAAATTAAAAATTAAATGGGAGCTAAACTTAAAAATTAGAGGCTTGGGAGGGGCCATTGCCCCCCTTTCCACTATAGCCTGGGAGGAGCCATAGTCTGAGGAGAGGGGCATGCGCGGCTGAGCACGAAGAGCAAACGGGTTGGATTGTTCAAGAGGAGTTGGACTGTTTGAGATTTCGACCATGATAACCACTGACGAAGACTACTGGTGACGAGCTCGAGAAAGATGAAGACCACTGACGATGAGTTCGAGAAAGACGAAGACCACCGATTGTTGAATGAGGAAGAAACACAGATGTTGTGGTGCCCGAGCGCCACGGATGGCGGCAGCGACTCTTACTCCTTGCAGTAGCGGTGGGAGAGACCACTTTCCTAGGGTTTCTCACTTTCTTTTCTCCCTGTTTTGGCTTTTGGAGGAGGAAAAGCTATTTGAGAATGAGAGGGAGGGCTAGAGGCTTGAGGAGGAAACCCCATTTCTTTCTCTTTTTTTTTTCTTTAACAATGAAACGACATCATTTGAACAAAACCAGTTGGGTTTTGGTTCGATTCGACCGACCGACCGATTCTCTACCAATTTAATGATTTATGAACGGTTTTAGAATTTTTGATTTTAATCAATATACCAAACCGCATTACTATATGGTTTGCAGTTGAATCGGTTCAGTCCGATTTTTAGAACCATAGTAAAAACCAAGATTGCGAGAATCGGACCGGTCATTAAACCGGTCAAGTAACTGGTTTAATGGTTCAATGGTTCAATCGGGGTCAAACCGTGGTCGAACTGGTTTAATTAAATATACAGTAAAATTATAAAAAAATTCAATATATAATCAAAAATTGAATATAGCATTAAAAAATTAAACAAATTTTCAACTAAATAAAGACACTACTCATTAGTAATCATAATCATCATTAAGTATTCCATTGTTTCCATCATAAAGATAATCCATATTACAAAATTGAATATAACATTCAAAAATCCAGAATTACAGAATCCAAAATCCAAAATATTCTATATAACATTCAAAATAAACTAAAAAGCAGATTTTGAGTGAACATCAAATTGCAAAAGAGCCTTTTATACTTTCTGTAACAAACAAACCACACAAGCAAAGATCATCCATTGATAACTCTTCTTCCAATATCAAATCAGAGATAAATCCACAAAGATCTCAATTGCATATTGACACATTCATTCCCAGTAAAGTACCACCAACAACTCAGAATTAGAAGAATTAGAAAAAATCAGGAACCAACAACTCAAAAATCAGAATCAGTATATTTATTAGAATCCAAAAACTTCTCAGCATCCAAAGCCATTCAAAGCCAAAGAATCCAAAAAAAAAAAGATCATAATCAACACCAAGTAAACTAACACAAGTGTTCAATATTAGCTAAGATCAATTATTTGGTATTCTTCAACCCAATTAAGACATTCCCATATAAAACACAATGTTAAGGAAACTAACATTAAGTCCTATATGCTACTAAGCAAACTTACACACAGGTTCATATAACATAGAATTCCACATCTCCAAAAGAATAATAAAGTGAAGTTTCAGGGCTTTTCAACAATTTTCTAGTCTGCAGGCTATGGCTGAGGCTATGTATTTCGCAACATTGGCATAGCGAGCAAGCTTATCAGTTTTCTCATTCGGGATTTCAACTGAAAACTCTTCTTCCAGTATCAAATCAGAGCTAGATCCAGTTGAAGAGCATAAGTATCTCAATTGTGTATTGACACATTCATCCCCAACAAAAGTACCATCAACAACTCAGAATTAGAAGAATTAGAAAAAAATCAGCAACCAACAACTCAAAAATCAAAATCAATATAACAAAACTCAGAAATCAGAATCAATATAACAAAAGTTTTTAAGTTTAACTAATTTCACTCTGACACAAGCCAACAACGAGTAAATTAAATCAGAATTTAAAAAAAATAGCACAAAAATAACTCAGAAAATTACCAATAATTAATAATAATTAACCCAGAAGACAGAACAAAACAACAACAATCCATCCCTATTAACAACAATGAACAACGAAGACAATTAACTCAGAAAACAACTAATTAACCCATAAAAAATCAACAAAACATAATTAAATCTAGAAAAATAGTAATTAACCCCAAAAAATGAAACTGAAAAAGCAGTAGAGGGATGGAGGCTTACCAATGATGACAGTGACTAAGCTACGAAAAAGAGAGAGAACAGAAACGAAGCAGAAAAATGCCGACGAGAAGCGAACGTGCGTGAGCGACGGCGATGAGAGAAGTCCACGACTGAGTTGAGGCGCGCCGGTGAGAGCCATAAACGAACCAAACTTAACGAAACAGAAAAATTAGCAACTCAGGGCCGACGACGACGACTACTGGCTTGACATTTGAGAGGGCCGAGCAGACCTTCCAGAGGGCTGTCACTGTCGGCGGCGAGAATGGCAGGGGCCGGCACGCGTTCTAGAACTTGAAGGTGGCTACAGCTCTGCTAGGGTTTCCTAAGTTCGTTTGTGAATTGTGAGAGAGAACTGAGAAGAGGGGGCTTTCTGGATTCGTTTGGCTTTTTTTTTAATATATATAGTAGCGAACCGGGATGCCCAAAAATCCGGTCGGTTCATACGGTTCGCCGGTTAACCGCCGGTTCAACCAATTTTTTCCGCCGATTTTCTGTAGGTCGATTTTCAGCATCAACCGGACCGGCCAAATGACCTTAATCCGATCGAACCGGTCGGTCCGGTCCGATTTTCAAAACCATGGTAAAAACATCACCCAAAATAATAATTCACCTAAAATATTGTACATAAAAGAATACTATATATACAAAAAAATCAATCTTATAATTAATTATTATGTATTTATATATAATATATATATATATATAATATATTAAAATAGTCAAATTTACCGATAAAATTTTTAAAAATGTCCAACAATAAAAATATTATCGTCGAATTTATTAAAATATATTCGAATAATAATACGTTCGTATGTAATAGATTATTGATGAATTTTACGGCGGTAAACAACTTATAAATAATGATTCTTAGAGAGGCATTACCGTCAGAAATTAAAATATTTATATTAGATGTACACCAAAATTTAATCATAAAATTAGTTATTTATGTAAAATACATATTAAAATATAAAATACACTACATAGTAATTATTTTTTAATGTATAAATATATGTAGTATTAAACTTATTTTTAATATATAATTTTAGTTTATTACGTATTTTATTTGAATAGTTAATTTGACCGTTAATTTTTTTATATATATTGCATGATTGATTATACATTGAAAAATATTTTTTTAAATATAAATATTCTTTTATTAGAAGTAATAATGTTTTAGCATTTGAGATTTTATAATAAAGAATTATGATTCTAAAAAAATTTAAGGCGTGTCTAATTTGTATGTTTATTTTTTATTGTTATTTTTAGTTTTTTTTTTACTTTTTTATCTAAAATTTTAAAAACAAAAAATATTTAAAAAAACACACAGTCGAATCTCCTTATTAATTTTTTTATATAATTATATTAATTATACACTAAAATAACTATTAAAATAGACTATTAGTGTATAAATATAAAAATACCCCATAATATCCAAAAACTGACAAATCAATCCCACCTTGGGTGATAAGCATGGTTCTGAAAACCGAATCAGACTGGCCGGTTCAACTGAAAAACCGGAAACCGGTCACCTAACCGGTCCGGGTAAGGTCAGAAATCGTCTGGCAAAAAACCGGTGAAAAACCGGTCGAACCGGCAGTTAACCGGTGAACCGGAAGAACCGGTCGGTTTTTTACGGTTTATTGGTTTGCATATTAAACTTCAAAACGGCGTCGTTTTGAAGAAAAAAAAAAGAAAAGGGCTACACAGAAGCCACGAACCCTAATGGCTAATTCAGTCCCAATCCTCATCTCACTATCTCAGTATCTCAGTCTCAACTCTCACCCTCTCACCCTCTTAGGAACCCTAATAGCCACCACCATCGCCACCGCATCCCACAGCCCCTCTTCGCCGTCCCACAGCCCCTCTTCACCGTCGCGGAGCTCCTCTCCTCTATCGCCGTCGCGGAGCTCCTCTCCTCCACCGTCGTCGCCGAGCTCTCCACCTCCACCGTCGTCGCCGGTAATACTCTGCCTTCCACCTCGGCTCCTATTTAATCGTCGCCTACTCTGTGCTTGATTTTATAATTTTTTGATTTTTCTGTTCATGATTTGTTAAGTCTGTGTTCATCTGTTCATGTTTTGTTAGCTGTGTTCATCAGAAGTTCAGAACATGTTAATAATTTGATTTTTCTGTTCATGTTTCTATTCCTATTTGTTCATGCTGGATT
This sequence comes from Arachis hypogaea, assembly GCF_003086295.3. NCBI lineage: Eukaryota > Viridiplantae > Streptophyta > Magnoliopsida > Fabales > Fabaceae > Arachis > Arachis hypogaea. The sequence continues at coordinate 29,376,442 of NC_092040.1, read as the reverse complement.
ACATGATTTTGGTTGCTGCTTGATGTTTATCTGGATTACATGATTTTGAGTTGCTGCTTCATGTTTATCTAGATTACATGATTTTGGTTTCTGTTTGATGAATCTTCAATCTGTTTTTGGCTTTCTATTATGTTGCGTTTATTGGTGACTTGGGATTGAATGATGATCATTGCAAGCAATTGAGGCTGGGGCATTGAAGGCAGCTGGGGAATTTGTCATCCTTCTTTTCTCTGTGTGTTTATGTGTGCTTATTAATATTTATAGAGTTGTTTCTTGTTACTGTGTGTGTTTGTAATCAATAGCCAATAGTTGTGGATTTGAGAATATTTTTACTTTTTGCTGCTTCAATTTTGCTGCTTCATAAATCTGTTTAGAACTAGGGTTTTGTTGCTTCTGTTTGATTCAGTGACGAATATAGGGGTAATTCATGATTCATCCATTGTTTGCTTCTATTTTCTTGCCACTTTGTTCTTATTGCTTCTTGTCTTTGATTTTCTGATTGTTATAGATGGAACAATCACAAAGTATAAGAAGTTTGCTTGAATAAAATTTTTCTCCAATGAGCAGTTACTTTAAAAATTGGTCGAGCCTTAGAACCTTGAGCAATTGCAATGTCATCTATCTTTGTCAAAGAGAACACTCCTTCCACAACATGACTCAACCATTCAAGATGAAGCATCATGATCTTTACCTGCTCCGGAAACATTTGAAGCTTTGGAACAATAATACTCCGAAATCAATTGGTAAGGTGATAACAAAGCAGTGGCTAAATTGTTCAATGATCTTGAGAAGAACATTATCCATGAAACTTTTATTGCTGAGTATCTTTGTATCTGTATAATACTTGAATGCTTTCTGTAAACATCTTTGGCAGAGAAAAGTAGTCACACCTTTGTAATGCCAAAAAGAAAAGCTAGCAGTATTTAGTATTTACTATTGTGTCAATCACTAGTGATACTGTAGTATACTTCAAGGCTAAGCCTTGATTTTATATATTTAAAATTATTTTTAGGTTTTTTAATAATTTTATTTAATATTTAATTAAACCAGTTAAATTCCGGTCGAATCCCGGTCGAACCAATGAACCATTAAACCAGTGACCTCACCGGTTTATTAATCGATCCAGTTCTTGCAACCTTGGTCATAAGCGCTAAACTTCCTCTTCCCCTCCTATGATCTTTTAAGTCACGCTTCAAAACCAAAGTGGTGATACCGCACCAGGTGGGGATCTGACATCACACACAAAGAATGGCAGCATCACTTTGTATAAGCACTCCTCAACACTCGTGTTCCTTCTCAACATGGCCTCTCTTGGTATATCAGTGTGTTCTTCCTTATTAGCGCCGTACCCACATATATATTATTGGAAAAATTTCAAGTGTATCCGAAATACTTAAATTGGTTTAACCGTCGATTTTAATTAATATATAATATATATTTTTTATAATTCAGATTAACTGTTAAAATAACTAGAACATTAGTATTTTCGGTACATTTAAAATTTTTTCTATATTATTATATCCCTTTACTTCATTAGAAAATATCATAGGCCAATGTATGTGAATGAAAAAGTGAAAGTGTAGAAATAGTATTTTTATTAAAATTTAATCTGTATTTAATCATAAAAAAAAGTAAATAATTTCACGCTATTGGATAAAAACTCACATCATTAAAAATACAAATAATAGCTAATTAATGATTATAAATCACAAAATTTATTAGCGCATTAATACTTTTCCATAAAAAATCTCACCCGAACAAGCAATAATAAAGTCTTATTAATTAATATAAAAAACATATTGGGTAACAAAAAAATTAGTCAAAATTTGTCTAAATTATTTATTTTTGGCTTTATTTGTTAATTTTGATTTAGTGTCATTTATTTTGTTTCTTTCACGTGCATAGTTGTAATAATTTTGGTAATTACATTCATGAAGCCAACATACTATTCAAATCAGGAAATGGATTCTTTTCAGTTTTTTTAAAATTTGAAAAAATAAAATGTGATCTTTCATCATTAATTTTATAAGTGGAACTAAAATTAAATATGAGAGAGAAAACAATAAAAAATAAAAAATCATAATTGATACCATTCAATTTTTTTTTTTGAGAAGATTCACTCTCTTCAAGTCACGTAACGCAATTAATGATAAAAAAATTTCTTCAATAGATACCATTAATATACAATGCTTCAAGCAAGTATCCTTGTAACCGTTTATTTGTTAATTAATAATAGTAATTTTTTAAATTTGTAAATATTTTAATTTCATTTTAATAAGGCTCTATCGAGTTTAGAATCAGTTGATGATAAATATGGTGATGCACTTGTACCTCGAATAGCAATGAACGACAAAGTCTCAATAAGGAAAAAAAAACAAAAAAAAGAAGAAAAAGAAAATAAAAAATACTGATACTCAGATAAATAATAGAAGTAAATTAAGATTTTAAAAACCACATTAGGTATAAATATTTATTTTGCCATCTTAACTAATTGTTGTAATATTCAATTTGGTAAGGAAGATGTTATTATAGCACTCTCTATTAACTGACTCATCGTTAGAAAAAAACTTAAGAGACTAAATTAGTATTTTAATTTGAATTTAAAAGACTATTATAAAAAATTTTGCATTTAAGAAATCAAAATAGATAATTATATGAATCTCAAATACTAAAATAGAAATTTAGGTGACCAAATTTACTGTTGATACATGATCGGCCAGCATCTCCACTCTTCCTCTGACCAAAACAGCAACATTGTCAACAACAATAACTATACTATCAACTGCTATACCTCTCCGTTAGATCTATCGCGGCAACCGGTCTCCTTTCAACTCTATTATTGTCCTTTGTAGTGGCACCAGATCTTCTGAGTCTCACAAAAATGACAATAACAGTGGAACCGTCGAGGAGATGAGAGATGCGATTGATCAGAGAGAAACGATGATGACCTAAATTTTTTATTTGTTCTGGAAGGATTTTATGCGGATGATAGAATTGTGTTGTTTTATTTTGGCGCGTGAAAGATAAGTTGGGTAGCTAATCCATAAAGAGGAGTGTTAGGAGCATAAAATTAATAAAATATAAAAAAGATAAAAATTAATGAAAATAAAAGAAAATAAAATTAAAAAGAAAAAATAAATGAAGAACGAACGAAAAGTCTTAAAAGACTCGTTATACATGACAAAAACTTTATGTTCTTGGATAGATCTAAAGGAAACTAAGAGCTTTTTTTTTTTTACTATATCCTTTTGTTTTTCCTTTGTTTCTCTAACCCTACTAAACTTTTATATTCCCAAATAGCCAAATATGTATTATGAAAGAGTATGACGGAGGAAAGGGCCCATAAAGTTAATAAAAAATTGGAGGAGTCTGACGAAGATAAGGCTAATACGGCTCGTCTTTAGGTGTCCTCTTAAGGATAGCGTCATTTAAATAACGAGAGTCAGCACAGCGTTAAAAAAAAATCGGAAATGAATTTTCTGGAGTTACATAAGCCCAATTTGCGCGCTCTCTATTGCGTTGGAAAGTAGACATTTTGAGCTTTTCAGCTGTTTTTTTTTAATTACATATTTAATTTTTTTATTTATTTAAATTTTAATTAATGTTTATTAGATCTGCTGATGTTTTGTCTAATTAAATTTGTTGATTAATTTAAAAGTTATAGCCGATCTATAACCATACAAATTGGATAAACCGATGCCTATCTTTATCCATAATCAAACAAACTGGGTCTAATTTATTCTATATTTGTGAAAAAATAGAACTATCCAATGAATCGACTATTTCACAAAATGGATAGAGGCCCAACCACTAGTCAAAATAACGTCGCACAAGGTAAAAGGTTGAATTGGTTACCTTTTAATTTTAAACATTATAAATTTATTTATATTATATTCACATATAAAAAGTTGAAAATTTTTTTCATAAATATCCAATTAACAAAAATTTAAAAAGTTTAAATTTTTAAAATTAATTTATTCTATATTTGTGAAAAAAATAGCACTATCTAATGAATAAAAAAATATTCTTGACCAGTAAATTTTGTAATTTGTAGTCATTAATTAGTCATTATTAATATTTTTAATGGTGTGAGATTATATCTAAATTACTCATTTTTTATGATTAAATATTGACCAAATTTAATAAAAATACTGACCTCTTAAATTTTCTTATATTATATTTAGTTACATACCTATAAAATACATAAATATATATAGTGACTAATTTTAATATATAAATAGTATTTTTAAATACATAATAATTGATTTTAATTATTAATTTTAGTGTACAAATATTTTTTTTCCATATCATGACTCATCCGAAATCACTTTAATGAACGAAAAGCAATATATCTAGCACCCCAACAAATAGACTTGTTCTTCTATATCTATTTTTCTCTTTTCTTTCATTTTTACTTTTTTCCTTTTCTTTTTCTCCTATTCATCAATAAAATCACTCGCGTCTAGAATTTTTTACCAAAATCAGTTCATCCATCCCAATCTAACAAAATCTAATAAATAAAGTTTGAATCTCGCTCCCAACAAATTAAAACGTTTACCCCTTCCTTTGTATATGTGCAATGATTCTAGGCAGCTCACCAAAATAATGATGGTGACTATGCCTAATAACATGTCTCATATCTGAATTTTCAGGGATACCAACAAAACATCTTCATTTATTCATGCTATTGAATTCCAAACTAAATTTTACTTTAAATAATATTAGAAATTGATTATTTTTACTATTTTATTTTTGGAATTTAAGAAAGTTAATGTATCTAATTACCTAAAACATAAAAGAAACATGTATCTTGAGAAGGAGATGGAGTATTGCCATTTATGAGTTTAGGTGCACCATGAATTTGTGTTTGGTATTGGTGCCTTTCATTGTTAATTCAAATTCAATAATAGTATTTAGAAGGATTTTCAGAGTTTAATTGATACAATAGTCAATTCAAAATGAAGAGAAGCAATTCAAAGGTTGTTGCAAAAGGTGGGTACGTTGTCGTCCAAAATTTAATAATTTCAGATCTTCCTCTTTTTCTTTCCAACGAAGATTATGATAGTAATATAGTGCTAATAGTAGTAGCAGTATTCATATACTATATGTTAATGACTATAAATTAAAGTAATGAGGAGAGTCAGGCAAAAATATTTAAAATGTCGTTAAAAAAGAATATTTGATATTGTTCATTAAATAAATTGTCATGTATTAGATTTTTGATACATGACATAAATTAAAAGTATTTTTTATTAAAAAATAGTGTTATATTTTTTAAATTGTATGTTATTTTAGGTTTGATATTAATTTAAATTTTTAATAAAAAATTTATTAGAGAACTATTTTATCTTTTTATTATTTTATATAAATTTATTAATAATATTATTTTTCTACTTCTATTTCATTATTATTTTAATATTTTTTATTTTACAAATTTAATAATATTTTACGTGTTAAATTTTTATTTATAATTTATATAATTTTTTAAATATTTTTTAATTTTTAAAGATCTATATTTTAATCTATCGATTCTTATTGCTAATTGTTTTATTTTTAGTCTAACAATTTTTATTTATTTTTGAATTTTTTAAATAAAACTTATTATAAAATTGAATTTTGAAAAAATTATTTTATATTAATTAAAAAAATTCAGTATCATTTAATATTAGTTAAAATTATTAATTTATCGTCTATTAATTTACATAATTTAATTATTTTTTAAAATTTTTAATATAATTTACTTGTTTTCAATTTTATTCATAATGTACGCTTTTATTATTAACTCACATGTTTTAGAACATATTTTTTAACTGTAACTAAATAAACAATTAAAAAAAAAATTGTTTTTGTCGTCTTTATATACTCGAGTGGTGGTTTAAACTTTATAAAGTAATTATAAACATCATTACAAGTCTTGTTTGAAAGCTTTTCTCGAGCTGATAACCTTTAGGTTTGACCCCTTTATCATAAAAATGATGGTATACGAATCATTTTGATTATTATTAAACTAACCATGATGATTAACCGAACATGACAAATTAGATTATTTTTGTTAGAATAATACTACGCAATTAAATTTTTTTATAAACTAAATTCAATCAAATTAAATAATAAAACTTAGAATAATATTATTTATAATTAATTTTTATTAATATTAAACTAATTTAATTAAACTTAATTAATAAAAAAATTGAAATATATAGCATTATCTTTTTTATTAATATAAAATATTTAATTTTTTAATAGCTAATAATTTTATTATAAAAATATTAAAAATATGTGTAAAATAACACAGAAAAATATCAGACCATCATTTTTAATAAAAAATAAAGATTAATAAGTATTGATTTAAATATGAGACAAATACAAAAAAAATTGTTAATTTTCTAATATATATACACGGTAGTAACTAATTTTATTGGCGATAAAAGAATTGTTTTTATAGGAACTATATATATGGTTGTGACTGATTTTATTGGCAATAAAAGAATTGTTTTTATAGGAACAAAGCTAATATTTAAATAGTTGTAAAATCTATCTGAATAGAATAAGTAAGAAATTATTTTGTTTTATCTTCTAACGTGAAAAACTAAAAAAGAGAAGAGAAAGAAAAGTAATACAAATATATATCCTGGTTCAGCTATTCAGTACAATATAGCCTACATTCAGTCTCCATCACAATTATGAGGGAATTTTACTATCTTTGAACATGATTGTATTCACCAATTTTTCTAGAATTCTATCCAATTCTATATGGGACAAACACAATTTTTACCCCAAACCAGATTTGACTAAGAACTCACCCTAACTTTTAACAGCAAAGTGCTTACCCAACTTGTAAGAGAATTCCCTCAAGATCATGACAATAAAACAGAAATTTATACAAAGAATTTCTGAGATAAACATAGAGTTTTTTCTCCGAAGTCTAACTCTTTTCACCTATTTTTATTACTCAATGTTTTTTTCATACATTCTTCACTGTATTGTCTTTTACCATTGAAAAAAAAGATTAAATTAAGAAAACAGAATATTCAATAAGAACCATGAAGGAAAAGAATGGTAATAGCTCTATAAGTTATGAAAACCCAAACGTTATGTTTTCACTTCTTATTTCAATCCTTAGCCGTTCACTCCTTTATAGAGGAGTGAAGCTTCCGAAGTTTAAAACTTTGTTTTAGCACGTTGGACTTCTTCTCCCAAAAAATCAGTAGCAGTAGCGACGTCACAGAAGAGAGATAGAGTAGAGATAGTGACTGAATCATACATGCATTCATACCTTCTATCTTCTTTTTCATCTTTTTTTAAATTGTTTCTTGAAACTAAACCCTTCATTCTTACTTTGCCTCCAAATTTGATTCTTGAACGTTGATTCAGAGCAGAGTTTCATTATCTTTAACTTCTTCAACTTTTCACTTCTGTTTATATAAGGAGAAGATTTTCTCACCGAATTTCAATGAAGCATAAATGTAAAAATATTTTTTGTGATTTGTCCTTCGGATGTGATCTTTGCATTTAGCCCTAACTTCTTTTAACTTTTTTCTTCGATTGAAATAGGTAATCCACTTTTTGTACTTTGATTTTGTCCAAATCAAAGTTTCTCATTTTTGTTTTGCTTTGCTTCTAAGAAATCACGTAGGTAATAAAAAAGAAAGAAGAGATAGAAGAGAGAGTTTGGTCTCGGTGGTGTGATATTTAGTTCTGATGAGAGTGAATTTTAATTTTTTAGTTGGCTATTAAATTAGAAAAGAAATGGACTTGAATCACCTAGATAGGCTTGTGATTGTTGTTGGGAGAGATTCTTTCTTTTCTTTTTTCTTAAAGATTATCAACTCTTTTTTTGAATTAAACATGCCGATATAAGTACTTTGTTTAAACTGAACTAATGTTGAGCTTCATTAGTTTGTTGGGTCAATTTTCTTGTTCTTTGGACCAGTGTGATTAAATTAATTTCTTGCACATTAAACAAACTAATCACATATCTAATTAAATTTTTTACTCCAATAATAATGTTTAATCATCTATCATCTATAAAATATTGTTAGTTTTTTAAACTCAACAATAAATATATAATTTTAAATATTATATACACAAAATTATAAAAGTTAAATTAAATAAAATAATTTTAAATTATTTTCTCCTTAACATTATTACCCTTAAGTATTATTAGTGTACTACATATATCAACAGCAAAGGCTAGTAAGGTTATGAGAAAAATGCAGTTGAATCTGAAAACTAATGTTGATGATTTTCATCCTTTCTATCTTTTAAACACTTTTTAGTAATTTTAAATTGGATACACTCAGTCACCAAAAAAAAAAAATAATAATAATAATAATTGGATACACTCTCTTAAAAAAAGGTTAATACGTAGCTGAGAATTACGATTTAAACTTTGAGAAAGATAATTGTTAGGCAGCTTTTCTCTTAAACACTAGTCCAAGGATAGTGATTAGAATTGGAAATAGCACATAACCGACCAGATTTTATTTTAACAGCAGGTTAAACCTACAATAAAGTTTATTGGTTTAGAATTTGCTATAAATTATTTATTAAATAATAAATCTAACCTGTTGTGTAGTTTGATTTAAAATTTATTAAAAATCTAATAATTTTGAAAAGCAAACAATATAAAATAAAATAAAAGATATTATATACCAACAGCATAAGTAACCTAGTTGATAAAAATGTCTTTAAATATTATAAATACAAGCTCAAAATCTCACTATTCCATTTTTATTATATAATAAAACACTATATATCTATTTTCGCATGTCCATGCCGACTTAATATTTCATAAGTCTGAATTTAGTATATTAAACAATTTAAACTTTTAAAATAATTTAAATTACGTTTATTTTCTGTTAGTTAGGTCAGACTAGGCCAAACACGTAGATCGTACTGTAGGCTCTTAGCACGGTGGTTGATCTTTTATTTCCTGCTCCTAGTGGTGATTTATTTGTGAAAAATATACAATACTATCTAATTACAATTATTAATTAATATATTGCATATGACAAATGATTCAAAATAAGAGAAATGTCTAGTTCTAAAATATCTTGTTAGATCAAATATTTATCACTGGACAAAAAAGTAAATATACAAATCTTCTTACTTGATTTTAACTGTGTCTTAGCCTTATTAAAACAATTTACTTATTAATTACCAAGATACATAATAATTTCACAACAATGTTTGTGGAACCTTACAAAGTTACAATATAGGACAATATCTTGCACCATGGTTTATTTATACATTGGACCAACAACACCAATACAGCAACAAGCCAACAATTGAGCAAAGAAGACAAACATGTTTTTTAAGATTAATTTACGCTAATAAATGAATAAATATTAAAAAAATATAGATATCCTAACTTAAAATTGATTACACATCCTGGCTTAAATATTTTTATATAAATTGAATTAATTTGATTCGATTTACATTATTTACATATAAATTGAATTAAATTAAATCGAATTAAATTGATTTGATCAATAATAAATCGAATTAACTTGATTCGATTTATTATATATAATAAGTTTATTTGATTTATTATTAAATATATACGGTATCAATAATAAATGAAATCAACTTAAATTGATTTACTATTTGAATAACATATATATAATAAATCGAATCAACTTAATTCAATTTATATAAAAATATTTAGTACATGGCCTATAGCTAACCAATTTTTATTTAAGATATATGCATAATTTATTTTCTATTCATTTTATTAGTATAAATTACCCATATTTTTAAGGATTCATTTTTTTTATATTATAAATAATTTGGTGATATGCATTGATATTTTAGAATTATTATGTTTTATTCTACTATGATTCTGACTCAATTTTTTGAAACACATTTTGTGGATGAACAATAATTTTTATATAAATAAAAACAAAACGGCGTCAATGTTTTGTTTTAAAAGAATTTTTTTAATTTATTTATATATAAAATGGAAGTTACGTTTTGCATGATTATTATTTTTTTAATTGACAAAAAGAAAAATGGCGGTGACCGTTTGTGGCACCGTCAGAAACTTCCACAACGGCGTTAAACACGAATTTTTGACCATTTTTGTGCGTTAAGACTCCATCCACAGTAAATAATGTATCTCACATATTTGAAACTTTATTTTATTGTAAATAACGGGAAATTTTTTTCATTCTTTTTTCCTGTAAAAGAAGAATGTACTGAACTGAAATCATCAGACACAGGACATAAAAATAATAAAAAAAAATAAAAAATCCTGCACATTCATTGGAACCTGATTCTTTTTCCATAAAAGACAATAGCTTCTGCTTTTTTTTCCCCTACCTTCCTTACCATGTTTCATCAGAATTTCAGGTATTCAGAGATTCACATTACTGTTCATGATGATAAATAAATTAATTTTGGAAGCACTTTTTCTTGGATGGTTTATTTTGTTTTGTGTGATTGGGGGAAAGAATGTGGAGAAAGCAACTCTTGGCTTCATGTCCTTCATAACAACAAAAGAATTATAATAGTCCCTACCACCACCACCAAGAGCCTTTGAGAGTCCAATGTTTGGTTTGGTAGGAAGATTTTAAATTAAAAAGGGGAGAATGTTTACAAGCCAAGGTACAATACAAAACCAGTTTTTCTTTCTTTTATTTTTTTATTTTGACAAAGTAAAAACACCATTTATCATTTAGATTTTATTAGAAAAAAAATTTACCATTAAAAGTAATTTACCTTGACTCATATTTCATGAAATGAATATCAATTTCTCAACCATTTTTGTTAATTTAATTCTGATGCATTGATAATGTAAAACATTTTACATAGTCATCTAATCGCATCTATTCGTTTGGATAATCATTTACGTAGTTAATGTAAAATAAAAATTATTTTTACTGATGTAACAATACATAATTAGATGTATGTGTAAAATTATTTTACACTAATAATGCATCAAAATGACTTTTTTTCAAAATTCAATTTATAATTCCTAATTAAGAGATTAAGATATTCCATTTGTTGATAGTAGATTGATGTACAAAGCCATATATATATTACAAGAGCTTAATTTGGCACCCCATACAAGTTGCATATATATATATGAATGAGTATAATTGAGGTAGATTTCCATCAACTACAATATTTAAAACATGTCTTTTTCATTAGAATATTTTTTTCATACCCCAATTAAATAAGAAACGGGTAGATGCCATATTGATTTTCACATAGGACTAAGACTACTATATATAAAATAATAAGACTCATAAGAACCTATATAATAAGAAATAACATGAAGAGTGTAGTCCCCTACAGGGGTCATGTTTGAACAAGAAATAGTCCTTTCAATATTTAATATTTGAGGCAAAGTCACACCAACAGCTCACATGGCTTGTATAGACTGACATTTAAGGCAGAGATGTTTATACATGTGAATATCAAAGGAGAAATTTCAAACCTTCTTGGGGCAACCGTAGTTAGTTTAAGCAAAATATACTATATCAGATTTCTTTACAAGAATCAAAATCTTTCTTCAGAGAGATTTAACTCTCTTGTCCTGGCTTCAATGAGCATTGTTCATCCCAAGATATATCTATTTATATAGACAAGTTATTGAGCCAAAACATATAGAAAATGGTTATGCTCTATGCCAACAATTTTTCGGCTACATCATATATGTGGGGATTACATGTTGACAAAATGAAGACCCTTCTAAATTAAGGATATGACCCCATAAAAGAAGCATAAGTAGCAAGTTCTGTGTTATGACAGTACCCCAGAATAAATATAATTAAATGCAATATAAAACTAAAGCATATGCTTTCTTCCTAATGAACCATAGTGTTATGACAAAATGTTGGAGGTTTTTTTCCCCCCTCGATGAATAAATGCTTAGGTGCGATGGTCACCTTTTGACTTTGTAAAATTAGAACATATTTTAAATTTAATGAATACTTATATAAACATTTAAATTTTTTTTATTACAATAAGAAGAGAGAGGCTATTGTCAGAGACTGTTCTAAGTATATTGTTATGGAAGCAAGTGCCTCTATTATAATTAAAAAATTTTTTTAAATAGTAAATCACAATAGTATTTATTTACTTTTATTAAATTATTAAATTTGATTTCATAATAATATTTTATTTAATTTTTGATACTTAACTGTCAACTTTTTTTTTATATACACATAATATTTTTATTAAAATAATTATTGTCATGTTATATAGACTTTATCCTCACTGTAAAAATTTTATAAATCTACATACTATTGCTACATTCCTTTTATTAACTCTTTTATATACTTTTCCTAATGTATCCTTTTTTTGTATAACGAAATCATTCAAATGAATAAAGAAGCAATAATTTAATATCTTTTTCATTTTTATAGATTTGGATTGTAATGTTTATGTTGCTCTAAACTTAATATATTAATTAAATTTATATTTAATCCAATTAATATAAAATTTAGAAAAAATTTCACTTCTTTCCATTGAATTTTGAGAGATGCTAAAATAATATTTTCCTCTCTTTTATTTGTAAAATGTACATTTTTCTCTCTTATAATTTTTAAAAAACTTTTTCTTTAATCCATTTTAAATATTTTGTGTTAGCTAATGTTAATTTTATATATTTTTAAGAAAAAATAAATTATTTTTTACAAAAATATCCTTTAATAAAAATTTTATTTTTTTTTCATTAAATTTTGCTTACCAAAATATCCTTTAATAAATTATTTTTTATTGATTAAATTATATTTTTATCAAAATATTTTTTAAAAAAATTAACAATTAAATTATTTTTTTCTAAGATATCCTTCAATAATTTTTTATTATTAAATTATAATTTATCAAAAAAAATTTTAACAATTATTTTCATATTTTATTATTAATTTCTAATGCTAATATATATATTTTTAATATTAAATAAAAAATCTAACCACTATTAATATATATAACCATTAATATTAATAAATAATTTATTTCATAAAACTATTAAAAATTATTAACAACTTTATCAAAAGGATATCAAACCTTATTATTTGAATTAATAGTAACAGCGATGATTACACAAAGCTATGCAACAATGACAGCACCTAGGTAGCAATGATAGACAGGAGGAGGAGACAAATAAAAAAAATTGGAGAGATTAAAAGAGAAATAGCACAGGAACGATAATAGGTAAACAGATAATAGAGCGATTGCGAGAAAATTGGAATCCTGATTCTTCAAAAATTGAGTTTAGTTAGTAAATAAATATAAAGGAATATTATGATAAATTAAAATATTAATTTTATTGAATAAAATATTTAATTTTTTAAATATAATATTCTGTTAACATTTTTAATTGTGTTAACCAAATGAATTAAATTGTAAATTTAATAGAACAGAGAAAAGTGTTATTTTAATATCTCTCAGAAAAGGGGAGTAGAATTTTTTCTAAAATTTATGATTATTTAATTTTTAAAAAATATTTAGTGCCTTCACAACAATATAAACAAAAATGACAAATAGAAAAAAATGTTTTTATAGAGTTGTGCAATTAAAAGAAAAAGGTTAAATTAAATGAAATAAATGTGACAATAACTATATATGGTGTGACAGTAGTCTCTATCTAAAAATAATAACTCAAATCATGTTTTTATGAGACATGTTCTTAAGCTTTGTGCTTTCATGACCAATGAGTACTTAAGATTGTGGAGAAATAATGATACAGTATTATATTGTTAAAAAAAGAGGGGATAATTTCTAGTCAAAGTATACAAGATAGGCTCAAAAAACTTTGCTACATAAATCAATGAGGATTCTCAAAACCATAATTTGTTATTCATAAAGGTAAAGGAGTTTGTGAGTGAGTGATGCATCAGATTGTCATTAGCTCCAAACTACTAAATTAATAGTAGATCATCTTTTTCTCCAAAATGCAGATTATGATTAATGATGAACACTCTTTAAGAAGCCGTCTAAAAACATTTGTTTATATCAATGATAATACAATTAATTAATTGTCAATGGTTTATAGTGATTTGGTCTAACCCACTTTCAACAACACTATTAAGGATAAAGCTTAATTAAAGCGAATTTATTCAAACAAAGTAAAGTTTGCTAACTATATGTTAAAATTAGTTATTAAAATTAATTATTAGTATAAAATATATATTTAAAATAAATTAAATAATATATATTTATTCCTAAATATATAGTGATTAGTTTTAGTAATTAATTTTAATGTATAAATAATATTTTTAAAAATCTGCAATGGTTGCACACACATATACACTCTCACTCACACACAGTATATTTTATGCAATAATCATATATGATAATATGAATAACTAATAACAATATCATCAATTACTTGCCACGGCATAGGTCACTATGAAGCTACTTAAAATTTTATTGAACTTTGAAGCGCTCAAGAAAAGTTGTGAAATTTAAAATAGCTTTCTTAATATTATTCCCACAAAGATAATGGTGCCTTTAATTTTATTACTCTGTCACTATAGTAGTAAAACTGAGCACTAATCTTCCATGTACCAGGGAATAGTTGCATACATAAAGTTAGAAATGAAAATTTGGCAACATTCAATTTTCTAAAATAATCTTACTTTCCCATTTTCTCTATTTTTTTTCTCTTATATTTTCTAGGCAACCAAAACACTAAACAGGACATGCAAGTTTTTGTAAGGCGGATAAGATGGTGCTGTGTCCTTGTCTATCGCGTCCACTCAAAAGAATCTCTTTTTTTTTTCTAATTTTTTTAAAGCAAAAGTTAATTATACTTTATTTTAGTTTTAGAAATTTGTATAAAAAGATAAAAAATAAAATTTTATTATTTTTACCTTTAAAAAAAATTAAAAACAAAAATATTAGAAATAAAAAACATTTTGACAAACTAAAATGTTACCAATTATGGTAACCGTGCTAACTCCTTGATAAAGGAAGCAAAAGCTTGTTGAAACGCACGCTTTGATAACCCAATACTTTTTTCCATTATGAAAATTATTTTATTTTTAGTAGGAAGTAGCAATGATAATATGTAAGTCCCATTTGTCTTACCTTAAATCTAATGCTTGACCCCGTCGACATCGCCGAACACATCCGTCCAATTTCCCTCTCCTCCTCGTCCCTCCACGTGGCATTTCCACCATTCTTTACAGGCCGGTGCCGGTGCCAATCACTCCTTCCTCAACATTAAATTACATTAAATTAAATAATAAAAAAATTGATCTTGCAAAATTGCAAACATTATCTCTAACTAGATTGAACAATTATTAACAACAACAACAACGTACACACACTCTCATAACACACAATATTTTTTTATCATGCCCCTCTCTACCCTCCTCCTATGCAATTTAAAGGTCAATCCGTTAGCTTAAATTGACTTGCCTAGCATAAGATGAGTTAGTTGAGAGAAGAAAACAAGGTTATAAACATAGTGAGTTTTTATTTTCATTGTGGGGTGCTACTAGGAGCTGTATAGATAGAGACCTTTGCTTACTACTACCTCATTCCTTCTTCCTTCCTTCCTTCCTTCCCTCCCTTCATTCATTCATTCATTCTCCCTTATCTCCTCAGCCATATTTTCCCTTCATCTTTGTGAACCTTAGAGAACAGAAACAATTAGAAAGGACTATTGGATGGGGAATTGCCAAGCTGTGGATGCTGCAGTTCTTGTGATCCAACACCCTTGTGGGAAGATTGATAGGTTATATTGGCCAGTAACTGCAAGTGAGATTATGAGGAGTAACCCAGGTCACTATGTTTCTTTGATAATACCATTGCCAGTTCCTCCACCACCACACAGACAAGAACAGAATAATAGTAATAATAATAATAATAATAATCATAATAGTAATAATCAGGAGCAGCAGCAGCACCACAAGACTGTGAGGTTTACACGTGTTAAGCTTCTAAGGCCTAATGAGACTCTCAATCTTGGCCATGCCTACAGGCTCATCACTACTCAAGGTACATACATATATATATATGTGATGTGTGTATGCATATGTGTGATGATAGTACCATCAAATCTTTCTTATGAATCAAAGAAGGGTGACTTCAGTGTTTTAGTTTGTTGTTCTGGAAGAGTGATGAAATCTTGTTCTTGTTGTTCTGGTTTCAGAGGTTATGAAGGTCTTGAAAGCAAAGAAGAATCCTAAGAGCAGAAAGCAACAGGTTGAGGCAGTTGAGAAGAAGCTGGAAGAAAAGAAGATTTCAGCTACTGAAACAGGAGGGGAGTCTGAGACAGGAAATACATATCAGGTATATATGAGTATATTTTATTGTCAATATTACTTTTCTTTCCTCTTTCTTTTCTTTCCCTTTTGGTTTTTTGTACTACTACTCCATGAAAAATATTCTGGTAGCAAGTTTTAATTAATCCTTTCCAAAAGGTGAATCCATTGAAGAATTTGATCTACAACTTCACATGGTCTTGTGACCATAAGTGCAGATTCTCTCTCTGGTGGATTCATCTTTTTGAAAAGAAATAGGTACTCATAGAATCATGGCATTAGAAACAAAGATTACTCAGCAAAGAAAATAAGTCATCATAACCAAATCAAATATAATCCACAGTAGTCTTTTGAACAATAGTTTACTAGAATTGAATTTAAACTTTGATCTTCTTTTCATAAGTTTGGATAGTCATGAGTAATCATCAATTAGTATTGATGTGTTATTGCATAATGAAATCCAGGCAATGAGAGCAGAGAGACATAGGCCTCGGACGGCGGCATCGGTAAATCCAGCAGCACTAAGGTCAAAATCATGGCGCCCCTCTTTACAAAGCATCTCAGAATCCGCAAGTTGATTGGGGTTCTGTTGTGACATGCATAATGTTTCACAGAATAGAACATAATTCAACTGCCTCTTTGATCTTGCAAGTTTTCCATTTGGATGATTCATAGTAAATGAGCATGGAAATTCAACCAAGACTTGAAGCAGGATTTCTATTGCATCACCAATCACACCCTAAGGCCTCAATGGCAAAGGCATGTTTCAGTGATAGCGTATTTGTATAGCACTGAGAAGAGAAGCAAGGGAAAAGGGAAAAAAAATTTGAAAAAGTAAAGAAAAGAAAAAGGAGCAATGATGTATAAATCTATTAGAAGTGAGTAAAAGAAAAGAAAAAGGAGCAATGATGTATAAATCTATTAGAAGTGAGTTTTGTTATTGATATAGTTACAGCATCCAGTCATCCACATCTTCCTTTTTGTTATGATTTAATAAGCAAGTTATACCTATAACTTGGATCAACCTTGTAAAAAGGAAAAATTAGAAGACTATAAGTGTAAATCCCTGTAGTTTTGAGTTCCAAACTTCCCAGCTAATCAACATAAATTTAGGATCAAAATACTCACACCCTTGAAGACAGGTATTCTTGGTAATTACCTCTTCCTCAGAGGAACCAACATAACTATGAATAGCTTATCACAATGTCCCAGGACCTTCACACTCCTTGTGCAATAATTCACTAAATTCCTGTTTTTTTAACCAAGACTGGTTAAAAGTTAAAATATAATAACTCTATGCTGAAGATCAAATTCAAATATTCCATTCTTGGCTTCATTGCAGAAGAAGAATCAAACAACAGTAGCATGTCAAAACACTGTTAGCTTTGAGCCAAACATGTCAGAAAATTTAAAATAGTTTTATAAGTTGTCTAAAAATATGTGCTTACTTTGTAGTACAATTTTTATATTTTATACATGTTGGGATCAGTTATTGTACCAGCTGATATGAGGTCTGCCATCCGATTGAAAAGAAAGTAAAATAAGTTCCTTATTTCAGAAGCAAGCATTTATCTGATTATGGAAAGCTTAAATTAGGAAAAGGTTTCTATAATTTAAGGGCTTTCGTGCACAAGCTTAGATTCTCCAGTTGGTATTCGATATTAGATATATATCATCAGAATACTTCTTAATTCTTTCTCTGTCCCTGCATGACAAGAACATGATGACACATAAAACTGACTGTTAATCAATTATGCAGTGGGAAACTAATGCAAATAAGTGTCTATTGTTACCTAATTGAATCTCTAATATGTAGAATCTCAATTTGGCCCTGAAATTTGAAGCCGAACTCAAATTGATCTCTAAAATTTCAATTGACCCAAATTGAATCCCCAAATTTACAATGGTAACTTGCATGAGCTCCTAAACTCATTTTCGTTAACGTTGTGCTAATTTGACACATTAATTTGTCACACCGAATAAGACAAAACATCTTTTCATATTGGCGCCTACTCTTCAATGAAATGACATCGTTTTACACAAAACACATCTCTTTCCCATTAGTGATGATTATAAAATGATGTTTTTTAAACCTATTTGTGTGAAATGACGTCATTTTGTTGAAGATTAAGCGCCAATATAAAACGATGTTATTTTATTTTATCCAGCATGGTAAGTTAATGTGTCAAATCAACACGCATTAACAAAGATGAGTTCAGGAGCTAACGTGAGTTACGATTGTAAATTTGGGGGTCCAATTTGAATCAATTGAAATTTTATAGGTCAATTTGAATCCAACCTTAAATTTTAAGGCCAAATTGAATATTAACTCCTAATATGTATGTCCTAGCAAAATTCTAACCATGATTATATTAAAAAAAGCTGATGTCCATTCGATTTTAGTTGATATTCTGAGGGAATGAGAATGACTTAATGCACCAAGTTGTGCATGATAAACCAAGATAATCCAATGGTATAAAATGGTATAGATCTATTATGTATACCGTTGGATTATCTTAAATCTTAATGCTTTACTTGGTGTATGTATCATAGCATTTTAGGTTGTCCTCTAACTAAATTGTATTATCATAGCATTTTAGGTTGTCCTCTAACTAAATTGTATTTATCCTCAACCACGATTTACTTGCAAAAAATAGGAATATGACAGAAATTCCAGCCAGATCCATCAAGATCTGCAGGGACCTGACTTCATAGCTATTGAGAACTAGCATGGGCCTACTCCATCAATAACCAACTTGGAAGAACATGCTAATGTGAAACAACATGCAAAATGGACTCTAAATCATCTTTTTAATACCATTAATGGATGTCACCATTAATTTTCTTAGATGGACTTACTATTTTCTGATCCTTGCCAGTTGCCAACTGTATTTAAAAAAAAAAAAAGAAAAGAAAAAAAAAGAAAAGAAATAAGTCCATGTAACTTAATTCACAATTTTCCAAATTCGAATTTTGAATTATCAACATAACTAGCTTTCATCCTCCCCATCATCCAAAGAAACTGTATAGACACATGAATAGTTCCAGATCAGACTGCCTTAACAGATTGAGGTCCACAATAATCAAACAGGCAAACCTAACTAGGATTTTTTTTTTCTTGCAATCATTGACCGGAAATCCAGTAATAATAACATTCTGCCAACTTAGGACCACAGATCAAATCTACAATAAATTCTCAATGACTCCGAAAGGGATAAGAAAAGGTACACATAACATAAAGGCACGTGCAATTGGGGCCATGTTGTGACATATCATATCAGTAAACATTTGTGATATCCTTATTAAATATTACAAGATTTCCTCAAGGGAAAGAATGTTGGCCAAAAACATTAATGAACAAACTCCTTTATATGTACGAATTCTGGCCACAAAAATTATGATATGGGAATGTTCTTAGTGAAGGTGTGGAAATCAAACAATGGTATTAAATGCAGTACCTTCGACTTGGTTTTAAAATTATTTGTGATGACTGATAAGTGATTAAATTCCCATTTCCCAAGCCCCTGTGCCCCCAGTCCCTCTCCCTCCTATAAACATCTCTCCATACTGAAAGTTGAAGTAATCTAATGTGTGTTTGATATGAAACAATATTAGGCCAAGTTTAACAGGTCAACAATCAAATTCACAAGAAAGAAAGACATATCTTCATTCAAGCATTTTCACAAGCACGTGGCGCCAATGGGACACCCACATTGACCACCTTCACAACAAACGTATGAACTAAGTGAACCAAAGGAAACCATGACATCGAAAAGCATCTTTTAACCGAACTCTGAACCATATAACCATGGAACATTGTCATGCGTAACTAACATATGAAATTTCAGATAGAACAATGAAAAGGGAAAGAAATCCTTAAAAGCCTTGGCTTTCTAATAAAGTTTGGTTGTTTAGTGGGAAAACGCATTCACCTGAGAGCACTAAGGTCTACGACGACTGGTTCTGATGGGGCATTGAAGGTGTTTGTAGAAATGTGTCTGACGCGAAGAAAGGGACAGTGGCAACATAGGCGCAGGATAAGAGTGTCCGAGGTAGGTGTGTTGGTAATAAGAAAAAAACGGTTAGGTGGTTTGGCGGGAAATACCGGTACCAGGAAGATTAAAGGATAATCTAATGCTTTATATTTTAGGCACATTCTCAAGTCTCATCAAAGTTAGTGGGAGCTATAAACAAGGTTGGCACAGGATTCGGTGGTTCAGGAACTGTTTTTAGAGTTTTTTTTATCAATTGTTACGTAGTTTTTGAACTAATTTTAATTACAAATCAACTCCATATATTTTATTTAATTATAAAAATAGTTTTTTATTTTATAAATTATTATTTTATCAATTATCTATTATATTTATTAACAATCAAATACAAAAATAACAACCAATTATATCCTTCATTCATCCTAATAATTCCAATTGATTAAAAAATTAACTTTGATCTCGTTACGTTCGTCTATGGCTTCCAAATCGTGTTTCCTTGAAATTCAATCGATTGGTTTTTCAAAACAATCGATTGAATGATAACTCAATCGATTGGTTTACACTATATCATAAAACAATCGATTGAAAGTTGTAAGGTAGAATGGTAAAAAGCTTATACCAATTGATTGTTTATACTTTCCAATCGAATGAATGCCTCAAAACAATCGATTGAATTCATGAAAACAACATCGATTTGCCAAATACAATCGATTGGAAAGTGATGACATTGAAGTTTTAGCCAAATTCAATCGATTGGTAATATAATCCAATCGATTGGAATGTGATGAAGTTGAATGTTTTGCCAATTTCAATCGATTGGTAATGGTACATAAAATTAATTTATAGATTGGTAATTTATAAAATTAATTTTGCCGATCAATAGTACCTTTTGCTTTTATTCAAGTAAGGCAGAGTAAAAAATACAAAAAGTATATGATATTGATAAGGTAGCAGCGTATCAAGTAGTAAGTATGCTTAATTTATTTATTTGTGTTATGCACAAATTTAGTTTCGTTAAAATATTAGTAACCAGTGCTCTAATTTTTGTAAATATGTTTTGGGATAAGTGTTTGCAATTAGTTAAATGTTAGAATATATTGAGTAAATTCTTTTAATATATTTAGAGTTAATATAAAACTGAGGGTAAAAAACGTATTTAAGCCGAGGAGAGAAGTTTATTACGCATATAAGCCAAACAAGAATCTGTACAAGAATTCACCAAAGCACACTTTAATGTAATTCGAAACAACTTTATTCGAATTACATTCCTTAATAATTCAAATCAATACAGCTCCAATTATTCCCAACCATTGCATACAAGTAATTCGAATCAACTTAGAACGAATTATAAAAGCATAATTCGAATTGTATCAATCCGAATTGGTAGGAACACGTGAGTAGGAGGAAGTTCGAATCAAATTGATTCGAATTACTCACATTTCGAACCAAATGGTAATTCAAATTACACATTGTACAATAAGATACTAGAAAAAATACTATATAATATAAAAAAATATACTAAAAGAAGTATAAAATAAAATTATAGTAAATTAATTTTAGTATAAAATTATTAAATATAAATTAATTTTAACTCCTATTAGTATATTGAATTAAAAATAACATATAAAAATGTACTTGTATTTATTAAATTTTAATAACATATAAAAATTTAATGACTTTTTAAATATTTTTTTATAATAGGAGTATATTTTTATATACTTTAAATACTTTATATGAAAATGTACTTATATTTATCATACAAAAATAAAGTGTTGTGCCAATATAATAACATTATAATATTTTAAATCAATTTTTTTCTAGGATTTTAGATTAAAAGCAGCACATGAAAAAGCATTATTGGTATTTTAAAGCTAACTTAATTAAAAAAGATAGAACTGTATTTTTTAGGATTTTATGTACATAATTAGGCTAATTTTTTTTAATATTGATCAAAGATGTGTGTTACACTATGTTATTTGGTTTCAACTAAGTTTTACTCTACTATAAATTTTTTTTTTACTTTTCATAAGACACAAATCTAAAAAATTTTATAAATTAATTTTAAAAAAATATCATTGACGTTTTATAAATTTTATGTACCATTACCAATCGATTGAAATTGGCAAAACATTCAACTTCATCACCTTCCAATCGATTGGATTACATTACCAATCGATTGAATTTGGCTAAAACTTCAATGTCATCACTTTCCAATCGATTGTATTTGGCAAATCCATGTTGTTTTCGTGAATTCAATCGATTGAGTAACAACAACAATCGATTGTTTTGAGGCATTCATTCGATTGGAAAGTATAAACAATCGATTGGTATAAGCTTTTACCATTCTACCTTACAACTTTCAATCGATTGTTTTGTGATATAGTGTAAACCAATCGATTGAGTTATCATTCAATCGATTGTTTTGAAAAACCAATCGATTGAATTTCAAGGAAATACGATTTGGAAGCCATGGACGAACGTAACGAGATCAAAGTTAAATTTTTAAATCAATTGGAATTATTAGGATGAATGGAGGATATAATTGGTTATTATTTTTGTATTTGATTGTTAATAAATATAATTGATAATTGATAAAATAATAATTTATAAAATAAAAAACTATTTTTATAATTAAATAAAATATATGGAGTTGATTTGTAATTAAAATTAGTTCAAGAACTACGTAACAATTGATAAAAAAAACTCTAAAAACATGTTTTCTACTTGGACCACTAAGTGGTCCAAAAGTTCCTGGACCACCGAATCCTGTGCCAACAAGGTTAACAAGCAAGTAATAAAGTATAGCTTAAACAAAGTTAATGAATTTACTACTCTTATATTTATCTATTAAGTTTAAATTTGAGACCTTAGATTTATGTCCATACAAGAATATATATATTTTTTATATTTCTATCCAATTTAATAATATTCTAAAACACTATTTATTAAGCTTGAGACAAGTTAATTGGAAGAAAATCATGATTAAATTAAGTACGGCAATTAAGGTAACTAGTACAAATTAAATTGGTTTTCTAAAAGAGAAATATTAGAGAGTTATTAAAATTTATTGTTTTAGTTATCAGTTAGTCATTAATATTTAAAAATATGAGATAAAATATATTGTTAGATTTCTAAACTAAAGGAATTAGACTAAAAAAATTAAATTAATAATTACATAATAGCCAAAACAAATAGATTCTGATGGTCTCCTAATATTTCTCTTCCTAAAATGTTATTTTGGTGACAACTTTAAAAACTTAAGACTTTTGTAACACAAACTTAGAAAAAACTAAAAGAAATAAATTAAGGAGTATTATTATGGATATTTTATCATAGAGTATTATCATACATAATAAAGTATGAAATATTATCAATTATAAATGTTCTATTATAATGGAGTATAGAGCATTATCAATTAAAGAGAAATTAGTTTTCATGTGTTTCCACTAATTAGTGAGTTACATAAATAACACTCTACTATTATTTAATTCAAAATCTTTAATTATAAATAGATTCTAAAGAAAAGATTTCAAGACACACTAAAAATAACACATAGTAGAGAACACACATATTTACTTATCTTAAGTAGTGTTTTGGCTCTTTTGAAAAGAATATTGTATATACAATATTAGTGTGGATGCGTTATATTGAATGATACATATTGAGAATTTTCTTACTCTCATAATTTTCTAACTATATTTCTATTTATTCATCTTAATTTCACATCACATTATCAGTATAAAAACTCTTAAGGTAATAAATTTTAATTATATCAAATCTATTTTCATTTGAAATTTGTACCACTTCATATTTTTTAAAAATATTTTTGAAATTAATCGTAATTTAATGGGTATCGATAGTGCCATTAAGGCAAACAATAATATAATGCTAAAGAATTGCGTTACCGCAAATATTTTTCTCCATTATTGTTTTGACGAAAGATTGAAAAATGAATATCTTACTATAAAAAATTCAACAGAACTACCAAAGAGTCTATGCCCAATATGAATAGTTACATTTGCGGTTACAGGATTTTAAATCCATCGCTAAATATATTTTCACAATATTCGAAATAACCTCACAATTAAAATTAGGTAGAAAAAATATTACCGATAAAGATATATTGGAGAAAATATTTTTAACGTTTTATATCCCGAATCTACTACTGCAATAGCAATATCGAGAGAAGGAATTTACAAATATCTTAAATTAATTGTATGCCTTATTATAGCAGAATAGAATAACGAATTGCTCATGAAAAATATGAAGCTCGTACTTCTGGTTCTACTCTATTTTCTAAAGTGAATGTAGCACATTGTAATCCCAAGAATGATAAATATCACTATTTTGATAACAAATATAACAAAGAAAAAAAACAACAAGATTATTCAATAATAGAAGATCCTACAAAAATGGGATAATAAAGAAAAGAAAAATAGGCACAATAAAAATATAGAAAGTAGATATCATCGTTGTGGTGGTAACGCTCATTAGTCACGTACTTGTTGTTCACCAAAAAATTTAGTTGAACTTTATCAAACATCTTTAAAAAGGAATAAAAAAAAGATAGAAACTAATTTTTATCTCAAAAGATGCTTCTACCACAACTCATTATGATGTATTTGATTTCTTTAAAGATGTTGAGAAAAATATTAGTTATCTAATCAATAATAAAAATGATGAATAATTTCTTTCTGTTATATGTTTGATTTTTGATATATTAATATATGTTTTTATTTATTTATTTGAATTTATTTATTTTTAAATTTGTCCTTCTAGATAAGTTTCAAAGAATCAATAAAATAGTGAAGGTTATTGATGAGCGGATAATTTATACGCTTTTTGGTATTATTTTTAGGTAGTTTTTAGTAAGTTCAAGCTACTTTTAGGGATGTTTTCATTAGTTTTTATGTTAAATTCACATTTCTGGACTTTACTATGTGTTTGTGTGTTTTTCTGTGATTTCAGGTAATTTCTGGCTGAAATTGAGGGACCTGAGCAAAACTCTGAGAAGGAGGCTAACAAAGGACTGCTGATGTTGTTAGAATCTGACCTCCCTGAACTCGAAATGGATTTTCTGGAGCTACAGAACTCCAAATGGCGCTCTCTCAACGGCGTTGGAAAGTAGACATCCAGAGCTTTCCAGCAATATATAATAGTCCATACTTTATTTGGGAATTGACGACGTAAACTGGCGCTCAACTCCAGTTCCATGTTGCTGTCTGGAGTTAAACGCCAGAAACACGTCATGATCCGGAGTTGAACGCCCAAAACACGTTATAACTTGGAGTTCAACTCCAATAAAAGCCTCAGCTCGTGGATAGACCAAGCTCAGCCCAAACATACACCAAGTGGGTCCCGGAAGTGGATTTATGCATCAATTACTTACTCATGTAAA
This sequence comes from Arachis hypogaea, assembly GCF_003086295.3. Taxonomy (NCBI): domain Eukaryota; kingdom Viridiplantae; phylum Streptophyta; class Magnoliopsida; order Fabales; family Fabaceae; genus Arachis; species Arachis hypogaea. The sequence goes on along the minus strand of NC_092040.1, from coordinate 29,350,829 downwards.
CCCTAGTAGCTAGTTTATTATAAATAGGACTTTTTACTAGTGTATTAGTCATCTCTGGACGCCTAGTCCTTAGACCTTCATGGGGGCTGGCCATTCGGCCATGCCTGAACCTTTCACTTATGTATTTTCAACGGTAGAGTTTCTACACACCATAGATTAAGGGTGTGGAGCTCTGCTGTACCTCAAGTTTCAATACAATTACTATTATTTTCTATTCAATTCTCTTTTATCCTTATTCCAAGATATACGTTGCACTTCAACTTGATGAATGTGATGATCCATGACACTCATCATCATTCTCACCTATGAACGCGCGTGACTGACAACCACTTCCGTTCTACTTTAGGTCGAGCGCATATCTCTTAGATTCCCCAACAGAATCTTCGTGGTATATGCTAGATAGATGGCGGCATTCATGGGAATCCAGAAAGTCTAACCTTGTCTGTGGTATTCCGAGTAGGATTCCGGTATTGAATGACTGTGACGAGCTTCAAACTCCTGAAGGCTGGGCGTTAGTGACAGACGCAAAAGAATCAATGGATTCTATTCCAACCTGATTGAGAACCGACAGATGATTAGCCGTGCTGTGACAGAGCATTTGGACCATTTTCACTGAGAGGATGGGATGTAGCCATCAACAAGGGTGATGCCTCCAGACGATTAGCCGTGCAGTGACAGCGCATAGGACCATTTTCCCGAGAGGATGAAAAGTAGCCATTGATGATGGTGATGCCCTACATACAGCTTGCCATGGAAAGGAGTAAGAAGGATTGGATGAATGTAAGAAGAAAGTAGAGATTCGAGAGGAGCACAGCATCTCAATACGCCTATTTGAAATTCCCACTATTGATTTACATAAGTATTTCTATTCCTTTTTATTTTATTTATCTTTATTTATCCAATCTAATCACATTTGACTTTATGAGTCCACTTAACTGGGATTTACAAGATGACCATAGCTTGCTTCATACCAACAATCTCTGTGGGATCGACCCTTACTCACGTAAGGTTTATTACTTGGACGACCCAGTACACTTGCAGGTTAGTTGAACGAATTTGTGACTTCAAATAGAGCCAATTATTAAATTTCATACAAGTACAAAGAATATGGATCACAATTTTGTCCACCAGTTATAGAAGGCTTAGAGAAGGAGGGTTGAATCTATGACTATCTTTTACTTTAATGAACTTAGTCTTTAATTACAAACTTTCACTTAGAACCTGGTTGAACTGTGCAGCGAGAACTTTATGAGACAATTCCATTTTGTCTCATAAATATCAGAAAACATAACTCAGAGAAAGAGAAGAGAAATAATACAGGCATGTATCCTGGTTTAGTTGCCTTTTACAATGCAACCTACATCCAGTCTCCACCACAACAGTGGTGGAATTTTCACTATAGTTAAAGTATTACATACACCAATTTGTTAGGATTCACCCAATCCTTTCTCTTTCAAGTTTTCAACTAAACATGACTTGGTTATGCTAATACCTAACTCTTCACTCTAAGTACTAATCCAACTTAGAAAGGGGCACCTCACAAGTACAAGACACAAGACACATGAAACAACCTAAAGAAATATGAAATTACTCTAGACTTTTCTCTCAAGTGTTTCACTCAGCCTTTTATCACTCATAGACTTTTTCTTGATTTATCTCTTTTAACCTTTTACCTCTCAAGAAATTACAGAAAGATATATATTGAAAATGAAATACAAACTGTAAAACATGAAGGAGATTCATGCTTCAACAGCCTCTGTTGCTATAAGTTGAACCGGGTTCAGCTGACTCTGATTATGTTCTTCATCTTGGCGGAATACTTTTTTTGACTTAAAAAACAGTGTCCAAGATTGATGAACTCTTCAGAACTATACTCAAAATCTGGTTCTCTCTCCTTACCCTTCATAAAAATGAAAATTTTCATATTCGTATCTTTTTCAAAATTGCTGTCTTTCTTTGGAGTCAACTCCTTGAGCTGTGTGCTTCCCAAACTTGTCATTTCACTTTCTTCAATTAACCACCAAATTAGGGATTTCAAAGCTATCTTCTTGCTTGACCGAAGACCTCAAATTAGCAAAGAGAAGTGTTTCAATGGTAAACCTAAATCTGAACCTTGAGCAAGTACTTTGTCCCTAAAAAATAATTTTAGCCTTTGATTCACAGCAGTGATTATCAGAGAACCCTTTCTCCATTTATACCAAATTAAAGTTGTAAAAAATTGGAGAAGAAGCAAAGAAAGTAAATTGGAAATAAATCACCTTTATCCTCTGAATTAGCTTAGCTTTCTTTGATTTGGGTGATTAGACATTAGCTTTTTGTGATTTACCTTTCTCTTTCTTTCTTTTCTGATGAATGAACAACAAGAAGAATGAAGCTCTCTCTCTTTCTTTCTGATTATGACCGAAGCAAGCATGTGAGGTGCTTTGGAAGGCTTCAACTTGATGGTATCTCCTTGGATTTGGGTTGAATAATTTCCATTCAGCCCAGCTAGTTTCTTTGCATTATTCTTCTTTGGACTTTGACTGTTAGGAGGCCCATCAAAGATCTTGTTTCTGTTTTATTTGTATGGGCCACTGCAACTTTGATTTTTGGCCTGCATCACTTAATCAAATGCAATAAAAACTAATTGCGTGTTTAACCCAATTCATAAATGTTTATCATCATCAATTAAGTTAGTTATATACTTAACTCAACAATCTCCCCCATGATGACAAAAATAATTGATTAATCAAAGGGATTGAATTTAATAAGGTTAAAGTACTTCTCTTTAGGTGATTTTGCTTGCTTTTGAATTGCTCCCCCTTTCCTTTCTAAGAGTTGCTCCCCCTGAATTTGTGTTCTTCTTTTCTTTCATGTTTACATATTCACATAGGAAACACAATAATATACTATATACAATTTATTGTCCATGGTTGAAGCATTTAGCAAGATTTTCAAACAATTTCAACAGAGCCAAAAAATGTACCAAAAATAGTAATACCAGTTAGCCCAAATAAAACAGAGCAACACAAATGAGCATACAGACATGATACAAACTTAATACCAATACTACTCCCCCTTTTATCATCAAGGGAGGAAATAAAACCAAAACCGAACCTGCAAAAGAGCTGTTAGTGTGCAAAGTCCATAAAACTAAATGAACCAAGTGTAAAATAAACAGTTGTTAAACGGTTTACAGTCATCTAAGACAAATAATGAAAGTCCAAAACAAATTACAAGTGTTTCATGAGACAAAATAAAGAGGACATAATAGAGACTAAAAAAGGAGACATTCTCAGGCATCCGAACCATCCTCTTCATCAGAATCAGCAAGATCTTTAGGGTCAGTGGCCATGGTTTCATCCTCTTGAAGATTATCAATGAACTTCATGGAAACTGCCACTCTATCTCTGGATTTTCTAAGGAATTTTTCATGTTTTGCAACAAGTTTTCTTTGTTCTTTGCTCATTACAATCATATGGTTGGATTGAGAGACAAATTCCTGGACTACATCTTTCACCACTCCATATAAAAGAGATTTGTGGCCAGTAGAAGCTGAAGTCCCAGAGGCAGATGGAGGAGGGGATCCTTCTGGTTCATAGTCATCATCATCATCATCAAGAACTACCCTTTCAGTTTGAGTTGGTCCCTTTTTCTGCTGTTTCACTGAACCACCTCTTTTTAGATATGAGTGTCTATGTTCATATGTCTCATTTAACAAATCAACACCAAAATGTTCAAAGATATAGGTTAAGAACGCCATAAGGAAGAGCTTTATCTTTCTCATTTCTAACACAATCAAATATATACTTTACCATTAAGTAAGCAAAAGAAATTTCAGTTTTTGTGAGATTGGCATACAAAACCAAAGTATCACAGAAGGATGCCCTTTGATATGAGCTACTTTGAGGAAGGATGATATAGTTCACTATGCGATGTAACTGAGCACGAGTTAACCAAGAGCTTTGTGAGTTGGAGTGATGCCATCAATCAAAGATATGTGTTCACATACATAAGCCAGAGCATCATTGTAAGAGAGACCTACCCCTTCATCCCACTTACCCAAGGTGTATGCACAAGCACCAACATCAGTGTATTTCAAAGAATCACTGATGGTTTCATCATTTAGAATATCTCGGCCTTTGATATAGGAATGAATACTGCCCTCATGATAGGTCATGTTTGCATAAAACTCTTTGACTAAAATAGGATAAACTGGTTTTTTTATTTTAAAAATATGATTCCAGCCCAGAAATTTAAAATTTTTAGCATAAACAAAACCTTTCTTTCTCAGATTTGGTAAATCAACCAAAAAGGTGGGACATATGGTACGATAAGCAATAAAGCCTTCACAGAAATCATTGTTCATGGCATATCGAAAATAGTAAGGATTGTAGTTTGAGTGAGAGGTCATGAAGTGTGATTTGTGTGCAAAAGGATCAATGGAGGGCTCTTAACAGATTTGAGAGGAATGCGAGGGTTACCTCTTTGAGGACGAGAAGGAGCAGACCTAGGTTTAGGTCTTGTAGGTTCAGGCGCAGGTTCTTCTACAGCAGGGCGCTTCCCTTTTGAGGTGCTTGGCTTAGAATGAGCACTAGGTGGTGCGGTTGGCTTGGAGGAAGATGGAAACCTCGAAGGGTTCTTCGTTCAAGCATGGGGTCTGTGCGAAGAGGAGAGGTAGGAGGAGAAGGAGAGGTGTAATGGTCTGGTCTTGGGAGCGAGTAGATAGTCTTGGCTTCTTTAGAAGTTTGAGGATTTTTTTCCTTGGACTCTTTTGGATCATGGTTTTCTTCCTCATTGGATTAAACTCAGGTTTTGAATGAAACAAAACACTAATGTTAGTGGGGAGGAACCGAAGAGGTGGAGGAAGGAGTTATTAAGAAAGAATTTTGGTAACTGCACCAAGAAAGGAGGTTTCTTGAAACATGCAACTACATCACTTATGACTAGACCTTAAGAAGACTTGACATCATGGAAAAAGCTGATTTGATTTTCTTAACAAATAAAACAAAATATATTTAAATGAAACTTTTTCACTAAAAGACAAAACACACAAAAAAATCACATGGATAATGTAACACTCATTGGGCCCAGAGATGGTAGTGTTTAAGGAAACATATTGGACCAACGTAGTTCTAAACTGATGGGTTGGCCCAAAAGATTCAGATCGTGCAACATAGCCCAGAAAGAGAATATTCAGGAAGATGGTTGATAAATCCATATTTCATGAGTTCTTTTGTGCTTAATTTGAGTGATTTATTCAATCCTTCACCTACTTATTCACATTAATTGCATGATTTTACTTTCCCTTCCTTATTATGTCATATTGTGAAAAACATGTTTCCTAAGCTTTAAAATTAATTGTTTTAATTACCTTTATTTCCATTCGATGCCATGATTAGTGTGTTGAGTAGTCTCAGGTTTTCTAAGGCTGAATGACTTAAAGGATGAAAAAGAAAACATACAAAAAAGGAAGGAGAAGGCAAAATGGAGCTTTAAGGAAACTGGTATCCACGCGATCGCATGGACGACGCGATCACGTGCCAGAAGCGAAGAAGCAGCGACGCGGCCGCATGACTGACGCGACCGTGCGCCTCAAGTAGAACACCCATGATGCGGACGCGTGACCGACGCGACCGCATGGCAAGGAAAAGCTCCAGACGACGCGGCCGCGTGACCCACGCGGACGCGTGACAGAGGCCACGTATCAGAATTCACAAAATACGCCCCAGCGATTTCTGAAGCCCTTTTTGGCCCAGATCCAAGCACAGACAGCATAGATTAGAGGTTATAAAGTGGAGGAATGCATCCATTCAGGGAGAGCTCGCCAATTTCTAGTTTTCATGATTTAGATTTAGTTTAGAGAGAGATTCTCTCTCTCTTTTTAGGATTTAGGATTTCTTCTTGTTTTGAGAGTAACTCTGGATCCAGGTTTAATGTTCTTTTATTTTCAGTTTACTTTTATTTATTTATTTGCTTTTAATATTTGAATTGATTTATGAATTATTCCATGTTACAGATCTCTATTTTGAATTAATGATATTTGAAGTATTTTCAGTTAAGATTGTTCTCTTTGATTTAAGTTACTATTGCCTTCCATCTAAGGTCACCTCTATTATTCTAGCAATTTTACTTTTTTCCCTTTTGGTTTTGGTTAAGAAATCAGTAACTCAACAGTTATTAAACTCAACATATTTGATAATCGTTATCTTGCTAATTGAGCTGAACTTAAGTAATTCCAACCTTTTCTTAGAAAATAAATAGGTTTCAAAGTTCAATTTAATTAGTCCCTTGACTTTCCTTTGCTTTAGTAAAGGTTGACCAAGTGGAGTTTAGATTCAACTTTGCTTATAGTTGAGAGAGATAACTACGTTGGATCTCCAATTTCTCATACCTTGCCCAAAAGTTTACTTTACAGTATTTATTCATTTTTAATTGCCATTTAAATTATTTGTCATATAACATATTCCCACTTTACTTTCAAAACCCCAATTTACAAACTCATAACCAATAATAAGAACATACCTTCCTCGCAGTTCCTTGAGAAGACGACCCGAGGTTTAATACTCGGTTATCAATTTTAAAAGGGGTTTGTTACTTGTGACAACCAAAATGTTTGTACGAAGGGATTTTTGTCGGTTTAGAGACTATATCTACAACGCGACTGTTTTTATGAAATTCTTTACTGGCAAAAATCCTAACGTCAATGGTTCTTCATGTGCCCAGAATTGTCTCATCCCAACCTGAGAGACAAAAACTTCAACAAACACATCAGTAATGCGCAAATAATGAATCATGACTTAAAATCCCTAGATTAGTCCTAAGCTTGCAAAATCTGTCTTCAACTAGAGGTTTGGTGAAAATATCTGCTAATTGATCTTCTGATTTAACAAATTAAATGCTAATATTCCCTTTTTGAACATGTTCTCTTATTGAGTGAAATCTCACCTCAATATTTTTAGTTTTAGAGTGTAAGACTAGATTTTTGAAAATATTTATGACACTCATATTGTCATAACAAGAAAATATTTTCAGCATTTAATTTATAATCAGCAAGTTGTGCTTTCAACCAAATAAGTTGAGAGCAACAAGAAGAATCAGTGATATACTCAGCCTCTACAGTGGATAATATCACTGTGGACTGCTTCTTACTTGACAAGACGTTTAGGGACTTCCCAAGAAAGCAGCAAATGCCTGATGTACTCCTTCTATCCACTCTATCTCTAACAAAGTCTGCATCACAATAACCAACTGCAGAAAATTTATCAATCTTATAATACCATAAACCATAATTGGATGTGCCATGAACATATCTAATAATCCTTTTAGTTGCTGAAAGATGTGATTCTTTTAGTTTTAATTGGAATCTTGAACACATTCCAACACTTTGCACTATGTTAGGTCTAGAGGAAGTTAGGTACATAAGAGATCCAATCATTCCTCTATACCTAGTCTCATCAATATCTTTCTTAGTTTCACCCTTTTTTAATTTTGAATTAGGGTGCATGGGAGTTTCCATGGGTTTGGCATTTTCCATACCAAATTTCTTAACTAGTTCCTTGACATACTTCTCTTGGTGAATAAAAATGCCATTTTCAGTTTGCTTAATTTGAAGCCCAAGGAAACAAATTAAGTTCACCCATCATACTAATGTTAAATTCACTTGTCATGGGTTTTTCAAATTCAGTATAAAGGGTCTCATTTGCTGATCCAAATATAATGTCATTAACATAAATTTGGACTAGAATCTTAGAATTTTTAAAAAATAGAGTAGTGTCTGTGGTGCCTCCTTGAAAATAATTTTTCAAAAGAAAAGAGCTAAGTCTTTCATACCAAGTCCTAGGAGCTTGTCTTAACCCATAAAGGGCTTTTGAGAGTTTGAAAACATGATTAGGAAATTTTTCATTTTTGAAACCAGGGAGTTGTGCCACATACACTTCTCTATCTATTACACCATTTAGAAAAGCACATTTCACTTTCATTTGATACAATTTGAAACCACAATCAACAACATAAGCTAGAAGAAGTATTATGGCTTCCATTTGGGCAACGGGTGAAAAGGATTCATTAAAGTCTATCCCTTCCTCTTGATCATATCCTTGTGCCACTAGTCTTGGTTTGTTTCTAACAATGCTACCATCCTCTCCCATCTTTTTCCAAAATATCCACTTGATGCCAGTCACTTTCTTTCCAATTGGCTTTGGAACACGTGTCTAAACTTGATTCTTTTCAAATTTACCAAGTTCTTCCTCCATAGCCTTATCCAAAAAGGGTCAGTGAGAGCTTCATGAATGGTTTGAGGCTCCATTTGAGAGAGAAAAGCTAGATTTGTTTCTTCATTTGCTTTTCTTATAGAAGAATAAGTCTTGACACCTTGAGAGACATCTCCAATAACAAATTTTTGTGGATAATTCTTTAAAAATCTCCACTCATGGGGTTTTGAAGACTTAGGAGTAGTTTTGGTTACTGTATGATCCAAAGAAGTCGTTTTGTCAGAAATTTTGCCAGATTCATGAGAAAAAATGGAATTGTCTCTTGCAGCAGCTTTATCAGATTCAGTTGGCCCAAAAATTTCTTTCTCTTGATTTTGGGATTCTCCAACTTTGTCTTGAACTTGATTTCCTGCATCACAGTCTTCCAAGATACTTTGAACCAAGTTAGTGTCACAAAAAGTAATATGTATGGACTCCTCTATAATTCTAGCATCTTGATGATAAACTTTATATGCTTTTGTAGTTGTGGAATATCCTACAAACAAACATTCATATGCCTTTGGATCAAACTTTCCTAGATTTTTTTTGTTATTTAGGAGAAAACATTTACATCAAAAAATATGTAAGTAATTCAAGTTTGATGGACGACCTTTCAAAAGTTCATAAAGAGTTTTCTTCAAAATTTTCTTATGATTGTTTTCTTCAAAGTATGGCATGCTGTGTTAATAGCTTCAGCCCAAACGAATTTTGGAACATTGCTTTCACAAAGCATAGCTTTGGTCATTTCTTGAATGCTTCTGTTTCTTCTTTCAACAACATCATTTTGTTGCGGTGTTCTTGGACAAGAGAAATTGTGTGATATCCTAAATTCCTCACAAAAGGATTCAAATAAATTGTTTTCAAATTCAGTTCCATGATCACTTCTTATTGAGGCAATCTTTAAATTCTTTTTGTTTTGATTTTTCTTACTAAAAATCTCAAAAGCCGAAAATGCTTCATTTTTGTGTGAAAGAAATAAAATCCAACCAAATCTAGTGTAGTCATCCACAATTACTAAACCATAATGTTTACTACCTAAGCCTTGAGTTCTTGTTGGACCAAATAAATCAATATGTAACAATTCTAGTGGTCTTTTAGTAGAGATGTCTTCTTTTACTTTAAATGAACTCTTTGTTTATTTTCGCATTTGATAAGCATCACAAGTGATATCTTTGTCAAATTTTATCAAAGGAAGATCTCTCACTAATCCTTTCTTGACAAGTTTGTTTATTTGAAACATGCTAGCATGACCCAATCTCTTGTGCCATAGCCACTTTTCAGATTCTTTAGAATAAAAATAAGCTACATTTTGATCCTTTAGTTCATCAAGAGTAAGTCCATACACATTATCACAATGCTTAGCAATAAACAATACATCATTTGTCTTTTCACTCACAACACAGCATTCCAATCTTTTAAATATCACCAAGTAACCCAAATCACATAATTGACTTATGCTCAAAAGATTATGTCTCAAACCATTAACCAAAAAGACATCATCAATGAAAGTGGAATGATTGTTACCTACTTTTCCGACAGCAACTATTTTACCTTTTCCATCATCTCCAAAGGTCATAAAACCTCCATTATACTTGTTGGGTTTGATGAAGAAATTTGACCTTTCAGTCATGAGTACCACATATCTCTCTTCTTCTTGGATGCTAGGCAAATCTGCATAAAATTTCAAGCACCCTTAGGTATCCAAATTAATTTGGATCCTTTGAAGTTAATCCACCTTGGTTGCCCAAGTACATTAAAGTTACAAACAACATTATAAGTTTGGTTTCCTACTTTTCTTTTTTCAATGAAGCATTATAAGTAAGAGTGACCAATTTTCTTACAATTAACACAATGATTTCCTGATGCTTGTTGCTGAAATTGATTTAGATTTTTATGCTGGAAATGATTAAAAGGTTGGGGTTTTCTGGTTTTTGGAAAATGATCATTTCTCATGACAAATTTATTTTTGCTGTTTTTGTTTCCTTTTTCAGATCATTCGAATTTGAATTTTTGAAAGCATATGGGCTTCTTGAATAAGAGGTTCCTTTGTGAAACTGTGGAATTTTGAAAACAACTTCATTATTTGAGACATAGCCCAAACCTGACTTGTTTGATATAGGTTCAATTCTTGAGTATGATGCAGTTTCATAAGAATAAGAATTTTCAAATTCCTCTTCACAAGAGGGAACATGTCCTAAACCAGATTTGTTGATGATAGATTTTGTTTTTGAAGAAGAGGCCATGAATTTTGTAGAAGAACTATAAAAAACTGCATTATCTTTTGTTACATATCCTAAACCAGATTTTTCAAACAATGGTCTTTGATTTGCGAGTAATTTGTCCACGTTGCTAGAACTTTGAGCAAATTTTGCTAAATCATTATTCAATCTTTTAATCATTTCATTTAATCTTTCATTTTCAGCAACAAGCTCTTGAGAAGGATCCTTAATGTGCTTTCCTTTTAGTTTCTCAAGTTCAGATTTCAGAAATCTATTTTCTTCAATAATATCTAAAGCACATTCAGTTTCCTTCACCTTTTCTCTCAAAAAATCATTTTCAACTTTCAGCATTTCTTTTTCAGATTTGCATTTATTGTATTTGTTTAGCAGTATTTTAGAATTCAAAGTGAGATCATCTATGGATAGGTCATAGTAATTTACCTCATCAATTTGATCCTCACCAGCCATAAAACAAATTTGAGCTTCACATTCGGAGTCTTCTTCCTTATCCAAATCATTCTCAAGATCCTCCTAAGATGCCATGAGCACTCTCTTCTTTTCTTTCTTTCCTTTATCCTCCTTTTTGAGTTTTGGACAGTTGTACTTGAGATGCCTGATGACATGTCACCATGTCATTTTTTTCTATGCTTTTTCATACAATAAATTGATGATTAGTGCTTAAATATTGCATTCTTTTGTGCTTAATTGGAATATTTCCTTGATCTTTTAGTTTTATAAATCTTGTAGGAAATAAGAAGAAAAAGAAGCAAAGAAGCACAAAATAAGCTAAAGAAGAGAAAAAAGAGCTTTGGGCACACTTTGAAGTTGGAGCACACTTTGGAGCCTTAGGCCACGCTTTTAAAAGCGTGGCCCATGACCAAATCAAAGAAGGAAGTAACCAGCACACATAATGCTCCACTCTTGCCAAGAGCAAAGCATTATCGTGATGAAAAAAATGAGCTTGGAAGCAAAATTTCCGCTAAGTTAAAATCTGGGCACTCACAACATTACCATGCCTTCTTCAAAGGGCTATAACTCGAGCTACAAATGTCTGATTGATGTGCTTTCAGTTGCGTTGGAAAGCTGACATTCAGAGCTTTTCAACGATATATGGAAATCCATATTTGGCATGAAATTGAGGCACAAGTGAAAGGCATCTTTAAGAATAAAAAACAAGCAAAAAAATCAGCCAATGCTTCCACCAAGGTTTGAAGCTGGAGCCTCACTCCAAAGCAAAGTAGCGCTCTCAAGGAGAGCAGAGTGCTCTCTTAGAGAGCATTGTCGTGCTCTCTCCGAAAGAAAATGCAAGGAAATTGGGCAAGAATGCAACCCCCAAGGCTTGAACACAGGTACCTCACCAAGGAAGCCAATGCTCCGCTCCCCACAAGAGCAGAGCACTCTCCTGATGCCTCACAGCCTTGGCGCGCAACAAAAGGATCCCCACACAAGGCACCAATGTTCCACTCTCCACAAGAGCAGAGCATCCTCCTGGGAGTGTCATCCATGGGCCAAAATTCAACCAAAAATCCATTTAAATTCAATTCTTCACCAATTGAACCAAGGCCATCTAGATCTTCAAATTCAAAGCAAGCTAAGCCCACATCATCACTCAAAGGCACAAGAACAAGCTAGAGTTAGGATTTTCATTTAATTTGTTTTTCATTTCAATTTCATTTTATTTTGTAAAAAGCCTATATAAAGGCATCATTCTCATTTTCATAAGAGGGCTAGCTCCAATAGGGAGTTTTGCACTCTTTAGTTTTCATTTTTCTCTCTCTTTTAGTTTTTATTTTTGTTTTGAATCTTGGGTGGAGATTGGAAGGAATTCTGTTTTCATTCTCCATCTGCAACTTCTCTTGTTATTTTTCTGCATAATTCAAGAAATTAAGGATTTGAATCAAAACTATCTTTACTGCTTGCTTCTATATTTCTTCTGCAATTATTTTCTATTGGATCAAGGAAGGATTTGAGATATAGACTTGTTTTCTAGTCTCACTGAATCCCTGAGATCTTCAACCTCTCCTTTAGATTCTACAATTGACTTGAGTTCTCTGCTGTTTAAATTTGCTGCACTTATTTCATCTTCCACTTCTCTATTTGATTGCTACTTATGCTCTCTTATTTAATTTCTGAAATCCCAGCACCCAATCCCCTTTTATTCTTCAAGTAATCTACATTTCTTGCACTTTAAGTTTTTACAATTTACTTTTCTTTCAATTTAAGTTTCGGCTCTTTTACTTTCTTGCTCTTTAAGTTTCAACAATTTAATTATTCTGCACTTTTAATTCCCTGCCATTTACTTTCTGTTGGCTACATTTCATCCAATTTCACTTCAATGTTAGCTTGACTAAACTAATCACCCACTAAAGTTGCTTGATCCATCAATCCCTGTGGGATCGACCTCACTCTTGTGAGTTATTACTACTTGATGCGACCCGGTATACTTGCCGGTTAGATCTATGTGTTTGGAAATTTATTTTTCCACAGAAACACCATCAACGCCTAGCCTCCGTGCAGTTGTGACAAACCACTTTGCTCATGTACTTTTTGTACTCCTTTGAGCTTGAGCCCTTGTACTTGCCTTTGTTCCTCATTAGCCTTCTAAGTCTCCTAGCGAAAAACACAAGTTCATCATTTGAAAAACTGTCACTAGACTCACTTTCTTTTAATTCAACTTTTGACTTAAGGGCTATTCCTTTTTCTTTGACTCTTAGCTAGTGTGTGTGGTTTTATAAGCAAGAAGTTTCCCTCTCAGCTCATCATATGTTATGGGACTCAGGTTATTACTCTCGGCTAGGACAATGGCTTTTGTTTCCCATTCCTTTGGGAGGCTTCTAAGGACTTTTTTCACTAGGGTTTATTCTATGTGAGTTAAACCCATAGCATCAAGACTGTTTATTATGATTGAGAATCTCTCAAACATTTTATCAATACTTTCTCCATCCTTCATGTTGAACATTTCATACTCTTTTTGCAGCATATCTGATGAGCGGATAATTTATACGCTTTTTGGCATTGTTTTTAGTATGTTTTAGTTAGTTTTTATTATATTTTTAATAGTTTTTAGTTAAAATTTACTTTTCTGGACTTTACTATGAGTTTGTGTGTTTTTCTGTGATTTCAGGTATTTTCTGGCTGAAATTGAGGGACCTGAGCAAAAATATGATTCAGAGGCTGAAAAGGACTGCAGATGCTGTTGGATTCTGACCTCCCTGCACTCAAAGTGGATTTTTTGGAGCTACAGAAACCCAATTGGCGCGCTCTCAACAGCGTTGGAAAGTAGACATCCTGGGCTTTCCAGCAACGTATAATAGTTCATACTTTGCTCGAGATTTGATAGCCCAAATAGGCATTCCAAGTCAGCTCAAGAATTCTGGCGTAAAACGCCGGAACTGGCACAAGAATGGGAGTTAAACGCCCAAACTGGCACGAAAGCTGGCGTTTAACTCCAAGAAGAGTCTCTACACGAAAATGCTTCAATGCTCAGCCCAAGCACACACCAAGTGGGCCTGGAAGTGGATTTTTATGTCATTTACTCATATTTGTAAACCCTAAGCTACTAGTTCTCTATAAGTAGGACCTTTTGCTATTGTATTTTCATCTTTTGATCACTTGAATCTTTTGATCACTTTAGATCTCTAGATCATCTTTGGAAGTCTAGTTCTTAGATTATTGGGGGCTGGCCTCTCGGCCATGCCTAGACCTTGTTCTTATGTATTTTCAACGGTGGAGTTTCTACACACCATAGATTAAGGTGTGGAGCTCTGTTGTACCTCGAGTATTAATGCAATTACTATTGTTCTTCTATTCAATTCAGCTTATTCTTGTTCTAAGATATTCATTCACACCCAAGAACATGATGAATGTGATGATTATGTGACGCTCATCATCATTCTCACTTATGAACACGTGCCTGACAACCACTTCCGTTCTACAAGCAAACAAGGCTTGAATGTTTATCTCTTGGATTTCTTAATCAGAATCTTCGTGGTATAAGCTAGAATTGATGGTGGCATTCAAGAGAATCTAGAAGGTCTAAACCTTGTCTGTGGTATTCTGAGTAGGATTCAAGGATTGAATGACTGTGACGAGCTTCAAACTCGCGATTGTGGGGCGTTAGTGACAGACGCAAAAGAATCACTGGATTCTATTCCGACATGATCGAAAATCGACAGCTGAATAGCCGTGCTGTGACAGAGCGCGTTAAACATTTTCACTGAGAGAACGGGACTGTAGCCATTGACAACGGTGATGCCCAACATACAGCTTGCCCTGGAAAGGAGTAAGAAGGATTGGATGAAGACAGTAGGAAAGCAGAGAGACAGAAGGGACAAAGCATCTCCATACACTTATCTGAAATTCTCACCAATGAATTACATAAGTATCTCTATCTTTATTTTATGCTTTATTCATAAATCATTTATAACCATTTGAATCTGCCTAACTGAGATTTACAAGATGACCATAGCTTGCTTCATACCAACAATCTCCGTGGGATCGACCCTTACTCGCGTAAGGTTTATTACTTGGACGACCCAGTGCACTTGCTGGTTAGTTGTGCGAAGTTGTGATAAAGAGTTGAGATTGCAAATGAGTGTACCATGTTGATGGCGCCATTGATGATCACAATTTCGTGCACCAAGTTTTTGGTGCCATTTCTGGGGATTGTTTGAGTTTGGACAACTGACGGTTCATCTTGTTGCTTAGATTAGGTATTTTTCAGAATTTTTAAGAATGAATTCTAGTGTTTCAAGGTGATGTTCTTATCATCACCAAAGCTGATTGATCTTTATCAATTTAGCTCTTGAATGCAATGTCCTGTTGAAGCTTGGCTAGCCATGTCTAATTCCTTTAGACTAAAGCTTTAGACTAACATTGCATGATTCCTAGAATTCTTATTAAAAATTTTGAATTTCTTTATTTTCTTCTCCATATAATTTTCGAACAAAAACCAAAATAATTACAAAATCATAAAAATAAAAAATATTTCTTGTTTGAGAGTAGTGTACAAACTTCTAAGTTTGGTGTCTTGCATGCATTGTTTATTTGATTTTAGTTGCATTTTGATTTTTCCTCATCATTAAAAATCCAAATATTTTTTAATTTGTGTCTTTTCAAGTCAATAATACAAATAATTGAAGATTCAAAACATTCAGTAGAGGAATTACACAGAAAAAGCTGGGCGTTCAAAACGCCCAGTGAAGAAGGAAAACTGGCGTTTAAACGCCAGCCAGGATACCTGGCTGGGCGTTTAACGCCCAAAAGGGTAGCATTTTGGGCGTTAAACGCCAGAATGTATACCATTCTGGGCGTTTAACGCCAGGATGGCACAAGAGGGAAGATTTTGTTTTTAATTCAAATTTTTTTCAAGTTTTCAAAATTTTTCAAAATCAAATCTTTTTCAAATCATATCTTTTCAATCATCTATTTTCAAAATCAATTTCTTTCCATTTTCAAAAATACTTGCTAACAATTAATGATTTGATTTAACATTTCAAGTATGTTGCCTTTTCTGTTGAGAAAGGTTTAATGTTTGAATCATATGTTTTCTTGTTAGCCAAATCATTGATTTTAAAAATCAAATATTTTTAAATTGTTTCTCAATCATATCTTTTTAAAACTATATCTTTTCAATCATATCTTCTTAATCACATCTTTTTCAAAAATAGTTTTCAATCATATCTTTTTGAGTTCTAATTTCAAAATCTTTTTCAAAAAACACTTTATCTCTTTCCCAATCATATTTTTTCGAAAATCATTCTTCAATTTTTCAAAATGTTTTTAAAATGTTTTTAAATTTATTTTCAAAAATTTCTTCCCCTCTTCTCACATCCTTCTATTTATGGACTAACATGTACAATTCGAACTCTATCTTTCTAAGTTCGAATTCTTCTACCTCTTCCTTCTATTTTTCTTTTTCCTCTGACACCTCAAGGAACCTCTATACTGTGACATAGAGGATTCCATATTTTCATGTTCTCTTCACATGAGCAGGAGCAAAGACAAAAGCATTCTTGTTGAGGCTGACCCTGAACCTGAAAGGACCTTAAAGCGAAAGCTAAGAGAAGCTAAAGTACAACTTTCTGTAGAGGACCTAACAGAATTCTTCAAAGAAGAAGACATGGCAGCCGAAAACAACAACAATGCCAACAATGCAAGGAAGGTGCTGGGTGACTTTACTACACCTACTCCCGACTTCTATGGGAGAAGCATCTCTATCCCTGCCATTGGAGCAAACAACTTTGAGCTTAAGCCTCAATTAGTTTAATGCAACAGAATTGCAAGTTTCATGGACTTCCATTGGAAGATCCTCATCAGTTTTTAGCTGAATTCTTGCAAATCTGTGACATTGTCAAGACCAATGGGGTTGACCCTGAGGTCTACAGACTTATGCTATTCCCTTTTGCTGTAAGAGACAGAGATAGGATATGGTTGGACTCACAACCTAAAGAAAGCCTGAACTCTTGGGAAAAGCTAGTCAATGCCTTCTTGGCAAAGTTCTTTCCACCTCAAAAAATTGAGAAAGCTTAGAGTGGAAGTCCAAACCTTCAGACAGAAGGAAGGTGAATCCCTCTATGAAGCTTGGGAAAGATACAAACAATTGATCAGAAAGTGTCCCTCTGACATGGTTTCTGAATGGAGCATTATCTTCTATGATGGTCTGTCTGAACTGTCCAAGATGTCATTGGATAGCTCTGCTGGAGGATCTCTTCATCTGAAGAAGACGCCTGTAGAAGTTGAAGAACTCATTGAAATGGTTGCAAATAACCAATTCATGTACACTTCTGAAAGGAATCCTGTGAACAATGGGACGAATCAGAAGAAAGGAGTTCTTGAGATTGATACTCTGAATGCTATATTGGCTTAGAACAAAATATTGACTCAGCAAGTCAATATGATTTCTCAAAGTCTGTCTGAAATGCAAGCTGCACCAGGCAGTACTAAGGATGCTTCATCTGAAGAAGAAGCTTATGATCCTGAGAACCCTTCAATGGAAAAGGTGAATTACATGGGAGAACCCTATGGAAACACCTATAATCCTTCATGGAGAAATCATCCAAATCTCTCATGGAAGGATCAACAGAGACCTCAACAAGGTTTCAACAACAATAATGGTGGAAGAAACAAGTTTAGCAATGGCAAGCCTTTTCCATCATCTTCTCAGCAACAGACAGAGACTTCTAAGCAGAACTCCTCTGACTTAGCAACTATAGTCTCTGATCTAATCAAAACCACTCAAAGTTTCATGACTGAAACAAGGTCCTCCATTAGAAACTTTGAGGCACAAGTGGGTCAGCTGAGCAAGAAAGTTACTGAACTCCCTCCTAGTACTCTTCCAAGCAATACAGAAGAGAATCCAAAAGGAGAGTGCAAGGCCATTAACATGACCTACATGTCCGAATTTGGAGAGGAGGAAGAGGCAGTGAGCGCCACTGAGGAATACCTCAATGGACGTCCACTGGCCTCCAATGAGTTCCCTAATGAGGAACCATGGGAATCTGAGGCTCACACTGAGACCATAGAGATTCCATTGGATTTACTTCTGCCATTCATGAGCTCTGATGAGTATTCTTCCTCTGAAGAGGATGAAGATGTCACTGAAGAGCAAGTTGCTAAATACCTTGGAGCAATCATGAAGCTAAATGACAAGTTATTTGGTAATGAGAATTGGGAGGATGAACCCCATTTGCTCACCAAAGAACTAGATGACATGACTAGGCAGAGATTACCTCAAAAGAGACAGGACCCTGGGAAGTTCTCAATACCTTGTACAGTAGGCACCATGACCTTCAAGAAGGCTCTGTGTGACCTAGGGTCAAGCATAAACCTCATGCCTCTCTCTGTAATGGAGAAGCTAGGGTGGTGGACGAAATTGTGATCACATACTCTTTGTATTTGTATGAAATTTAATAATTGGCTCTATTTGAAGTCACAACTCCGTTCAACTAACCAGCAAGTGCACTGGGTCGTCCAAGTAATACCTTACGTGAGTAAGGGTCGATCCCACGGAGATTGTTGGTATGAAGCAAGCTATGGTCATCTTGTAAATCCCAGTTAAGTGGACTCATAAAGTCAAATGTGATTAGATTGGATAAATAAAGATAAATAAAATAAAAAGGGATAGAAATACTTATGTAAATCAATAGTGGGAATTTCAGATAGGCATATGGAGATGTTGTACTCCTCTTGGAACTTTACTTTCTTATTGCATTCATCCAATCCTTCTTACTCCTTTCCATGGCAAGCTGTATGTAGGGCATCACCGTTGTCAATGGCTACGTCCCATCCTCTCAGTGAAAACGTTCCTATGCTCTGTCACAGCACGGCTAATCATCTGTCGGTTCTCAATCAGGTTGGAATAGAATCCCTTGATTCTTTTGCGCTTGTCATCACGCCCAGCCTTCAGAAGTTTGAAGCTCGTCACAGTCATTCAATCCCAGAATCCTACTCGGAATACCACAGACAAGGTTTAGACTTTCCGGATCCTCATGAATGCTGCCATCTATCTAGCTTATACCACGAAGATTCTGTTGGGGAATCTAAGAGATATGCGCCCGGCCTAAGGTAGAACGGAAGTGGTTGTCAGTCACGCGCGTTCATGGGTGAGAATGATGATGAGTGTCATGGATCATCACATTCATCAAGTTGAAGTGCAACGTATATCTTGGAATAAGAATAAAAGAGAATTGAATAGAAAGTAATAGTAATTGTATTGAAACTTGAGGTACAGCAGAGCTCCACACCCTTAATCTATGGTGTGCAGAAACTCTACCGTTGAAAATACATAAGTGAAAGGTTCAGGCATGGCCGAATGGCCAGCCCCCAAAACGTGATCACAGGATTCAAAATACAATCCAGGATGATAATATGATAGTAAAAAGTTCTATTTATAATAAACTAGCTCCTAGGGTTTACATGAGTAAGTAATTGATGCATAAATCCACTTCCGGGGCCCACTTGGTGTATGTTTGGGCTGAGCTTGATCTATCCACGAGCTGAGGCTTCTCTTGGAGTTGAACTCCAAGTTATAACGTGTTTTGGGCGTTCAACTCCGGATCATGACGTTTTTCTGGCGTTTAACTCCAGACAGCAGCATGTACTTGGCGTTCAACGCCAAGTTACGTCGTCAATTTCCGAATAAAGTATGGACTATTATATATTGCTGGAAAGCTCTGGATGTCTACTTTCCAACGTCGTTGAGAGCGCGCCAATTGGAGTTCTGTAGCTCCAGAAAATCTATTTCGAGTGCAGGGAGGTCAGATTCCAACAGCATCAGCAGTCCTTTTGTCAGCCTTTTTCAGAGTTTTGCTCAAGTCCCTCAATTTCAGCCAGAAATTACCTGAAATCACAGAAAAACACACAAACTCATAGTAAAGTCCAGAAATGTGAATTTAACATAAAAACTAATGAAAACATCCCTAAAAGTAGCTTGAACTTACTAAAAACTACCTAAAAACAATGCCAAAAAGCGTATAAATTATCCGCTCATCACAACACCAAACTTAAATTGTTTCTTGTTCCCAAGCAACTAAAAATCAATTAGGATAAAAAGAAGAGAATATACTATAAATTCCAGAATATCAATGAATATTAATTATAATTAGATGAGCGGGACTTGTAGCTTTTTGCTTCTGAACAGTTTTGGCATCTCACTTTTTCCTTTGAAGTTCAGAATGATTGGCTTCTCTAGGAACTTAGAATTTCGGATAGTGTTATTGACTTTCCAAGTTAAGCATGTTGATTCTTGAACACAGCTACTTTTGAGTCTTGGCCGTGGCCCTAAGCACTTTGTTTTCCAGTATTACCACCGGATACATAAATGCCACAGATACATAACTGGGTGAACCTTTTCAGATTGTGACTCAGCTTTGCTAGAGTCCCCAGTTAGTGGTGTCCAGAGCTCTTAACCACACTCTTTTTGCTTTGGATCACGACTTTAACCACTCAGTCTCAAGCTTTTCACTTGGACCTTCATGACACAAGCACATGGTTAGGGACAGCTTGATTTAGCCGCTTAGGCCTGGATTTTATTTCCTTGGGCCCTCCTATCCATTGATGCTCAAAGCCTTGGATCCTTTTTACCCTTGCCTTTTGGTTTTAAGGGCTATTGGCTTTTTCTGCTTGCTTTTTCTTTTTCTTTCTATTTTTTTCGCCACTTTCTTTTTTTTTCGCAAGCTTTCTTTTTCACTGCTTTTTCTTGCTTCAAGAATTAATTTCATGATTTTTCAGATCATCAATAACATTTCTCTTTGTTCATCATTCTTTCAAGAGCCAACAATTTTAACATTCATAAACAACAAGATCAAAAATATGCACTGTTCAAGCATTCATTCAGAAAACAAAAAGTATTGTCACCACATCAATATAATTAAATTAAATTCAAGGATAAATTCGAAATTCATGTACTTCTTGTTCTTTTGTATTAAAACATTTTTCATTTAAGAGAGGTGAAGGATTAATGGATTTATTCATAACTTTAAGACATAGTTACTAACTACTAATGATCATGTAATAAAGACACAAGTATAGATAAACATATAACATAAAAAAAATGAAAAGCAGAAGAAAAATTTAAGAACAAGGAATGAGTCCACCTTAGTGAGGGTGGCACCTTCTTGAAGGACCATTGATGTCCTTGAGCTCTACTATGTCTCTGAATTATTGTAATTTAGTTTCTCTTAGTTTCCTCTTCAGAGTCCTTTCAGGTTCTGGATCAGCTTCAACAAGAATGCCTTTTTCCTTGTTCCTGCTCATATGAAAGAGAAGAGGAAAAGAAAAGGAAGAGGAATCTTCTATGTCATAGTGAAGAGGATCCTTATTATTAGTAGAAGAAGAAAGGGGATAATGGAAGGAGAGGGATGAATAGTCTGTATAAAGAGTAAGGATAGGGGAGGTGATAAGAGATGAAGAGAAGTGTTAGTAAATAAATAAATAAATAGAAGAAGATGAGAGAGGGATTTTCAAAAATATTTTTGAAAAGGAGTTAGTAATTTCGAAAATTAAAGATGAATTAAAATTAAAATTAAAACTTGAAACAATTAGTTAATTAAAAAGAATTTTTTGAAAAAGAGGGAGGTATTTTCGAAAATTAGAGAGGGAAAGGTAGTTAGGTGGTTTTGAAAAAGATAAGAAACAACCAAAAAGTCAAATTTGAAAAAGATAAGAAAATAAGTTAGATAAGATATTTTGAAATCAAATTTTGAAAAAGATAAAATTTTAAAAAAGATAAGATAAAAAGATAAGATAATTAGATAAGATAAAAAGATATGAAAAGATAAGATTAAAAAGATATTTTTTTTGAAAAGATATGATTTTAAAAGATATGGTTTTAAAAATATATGATTGAAATTAGTTTTGAAAAAGATTTAATTTTTAAAATTAAAATTAATTACTTAACTAACAAGAAACTAAAAGATAAGATTCTAGAATTTAAAGATTGAACCTTTCTTAACAAGAAAGTAACAAACTTCAAATTTTTGAATCAATCACATTTACTTGTTAGCGAATTTTCGAAAATATGATGTAAAAGATAAGAAAAAGATTTTGAAAAATATTTTAAAAAAGATTTCGAAAATTAATAAAAAAAAGGAAAAGATTTAATTTTTGAAAAAGTTTTGAAAAGATAAGATTTTTAAAATTGAAACTTTGACTTGACTTGTAAGAAACAACTAATTTTTAAAATTTTTGACTAAGTCAACTCAAATTTTCGAAAATTAGGAGATAAAAAAGGAAAAGATAATTTTTTTATTTTTTTGAATTTTTTTATGATGAGAGAGAAAAACACAAAAATGACCCAAAACGTAAAGATTTTGGATCAAAACACAAGATGCATGCAAGAACACTATGAATGTCAAGATGAACACCAAGAACACTTTGAAGATCATGATAAACATCAAGAACATAATTTTGAAAAATTTTTGATGCAAAGAAAACATGCAAGACACCAAACTTAGAAATCTTTAATGCATGGACTCTAACAAACGAAAAATGCATATGAAAAACAACAAACAACACAAAACAAGAAAACCTCAAGATCAAACACGAAGACTTGTCAAGAACAACTTGAAGATCATGAAGAACACCATGAATGCATGAATTTTCAAAAAAATGCAAGAAAAAAATTTTAAAGCATGCAATTGACACCAAACTTAAAAATTGACTCAAGACTCAAACAAGAAACACAAAATATTTTTGGTTTTTATGATTTTATGATTTTTTTTGTATTTTTATTATTTTTTTCGAAAATATTTTTGGAAAAACGAAAAATAAAAGAAAAATTTTTGAAAAAGATTTTTGAAAAGAAAATTACCTAATCTGAGCAACAAGATGAACCGTCAGTTGTCCATACTCGAACAATCCTCGGCAACGGCGCCAAAAACTTGGTGGACGAAATTGTGATCACATACTCTTTGTATTTGTATGAAATTTAATAATTGGCTCTATTTGAAGTCACAACTCCGTTCAACTAACCAGCAAGTGCACTGGGTCGTCCAAGTAATACCTTACGTGAGTAAGGGTCGATCCCACGGAGATTGTTGGTATGAAGCAAGCTATGGTCATCTTGTAAATCCCAGTTAAGTGGACTCATAAAGTCAAATGTGATTAGATTGGATAAATAAAGATAAATAAAATAAAAAGGGATAGAAATACTTATGTAAATCAATAGTGGGAATTTCAGATAGGCATATGGAGATGTTGTACTCCTCTTGGATCTTTACTTTCTTATTGCATTCATCCAATCCTTCTTACTCCTTTCCATGGCAAGCTGTATGTAGGGCATCACCGTTGTTAATGGCTACATCCCATCCTCTCAGTGAAAACGTTCCTATGCTCTGTCACAGCACGGCTAATCATCTGTCGGTTCTCCATCAGGTTGGAATAGAATCCCTTGATTCTTTTGCGCTTGTCATCACGCCCAGCCTTCAGAAGTTTGAAGCTCGTCACAGTCATTCAATCCCAGAATCCTACTCGGAATACCACAGACAAGGTTTAGACTTTCCGGATCCTCATGAATGCTGCCATCTATCTAGCTTATACCACGAAGATTCTGTTGGGGAATCTAAGAGATATGCGCCCGGCCTAAGGTAGAACGGAAGTGGTTGTCAGTCACGCGCGTTCATGGGTGAGAATGATGATGAGTGTCATGGATCATCACATTCATCAAGTTGAAGTGCAACGTATATCTTGGAATAAGAATAAAAGAGAATTGAATAGAAAGTAATAGTAATTGTATTGAAACTTGAGGTACAGCAGAGCTCCACACCCTTAATCTATGGTGTGCAGAAACTCCACCGTTGAAAATACATAAGTAAAAGGTTCAGGCATGGCCGAATGGCCAGCCCCCAAAACGTGATCACAGGATTCAAAATACAATCCAGGATGATAATATGATAGTAAAAAGTTCTATTTATAATAAACTAGCTCCTAGGGTTTACATGCGTAAGTAATTGATGCATAAATCCACTTCCGGGGCCCACTTGGTGTATGTTTGGGCTGAGCTTGATCTATCCACGAGCTGAGGCTTCTCTTGGAGTTGAACTCCAAGTTATAACGTGTTTTGGGCCTTCAACTCCGGATCATGACGTTTTTCTGGCGTTTAACTCCAGACAGCAGCATGTACTTGGCGTTCAACGCCAAGTTACGTCGTCAATTTCCGAATAAAGTATGGACTATTATATATTGCTGGAAAGCTCTGGATGTCTACTTTCCAACATCGTTGAGAGCGCGCCAATTGGAGTTCTGTAGCTCCAGAAAATCCATTTCGAGTGCAGGGAGGTCAGATTCCAACAGCATCAGCAGTCCTTTTGTCAGCCTTTTTCAGAGTTTTGCTCAAGTCCCTCAATTTCAGCCAGAAATTACCTGAAATCACAGAAAAACACACAAACTCATAGTAAAGTCCAGAAATGTGAATTTAACATAAAAACTAATGAAAACATCCCTAAAAGTAGCTTGAACTTACTAAAAACTACCTAAAAACAATGCCAAAAAGCGTATAAATTATCCGCTCATCACTAGGGATCTTTGAGGTACAAGCTGCAAGAATCTCACAAGAGATGGCAGAAAATTCAGGAAAACAAGCTTATGGACTTGTAGAGGATGTTCTGGTAAAGATTGAAGACCATTACATCCCTGCTGATTTTATAGTCCTAGAGACTGGGAAGTACATGGATGAATCCATCATCCTTGGCAGACCCTTCCTAGCCACAGCAAAGGCTGTGATTGATGTTGACAGAGGAGAATTGATCATTCAAGTGAATGAAGAATCCTTTGTGTTTAAGGCTCAAGGATATCCCTCTGTAACCATGGAGAGGAAGCATGAAGAGCTTCTCTCAAAACAGAGTCAAACAGAGCCCCCATAGTCAAACAGAGCCCCCATAGTCAAACATCATAGGTATCTTAGAGTTTGACTATGGGGGCTCTGTTTGACTCTATTTTGAGAGAAGCTCTTCATGCTTCCTCTCCATGGTTACAGAGGGATATCCTTGAGCCTTAAACACAAAGGATTCTTCATTCACTTGAATGATCAATTCTCCTCTGTCAACATCAATCACAGCCTTTGCTGTGGCTAGGAAGGGTCTGCCAAGGATGATGGATTCATCCATGCACTTCCCAGTCTCTAGGACTATAAAATCAGCAGGGATGTAATGGTCTTCAATCTTTACCAGAACATCCTCTACAAGTCCATAAGCTTGTTTTCTTGAATTGTCTGCCATCTCTTGTGAGATTCTTTCAGCTTGTACCTCAAAGATCCCTAGCTTCTCCATTACAGAGAGAGGCATGAGGTTTATGCTTGACCCTAGGTCACACAGAGCCTTCTTGAAGGTCATGGTGCCTACTGTACAAGGTATTGAGAACTTCCCAGGATCCTGTCTCTTTTGAGGTAATCTCTGCCTAGTCAAGTCATCTAGTTCTTTGGTGAGCAAAAGGGGTTCATCCTCCCAATTCTCATTACCAAATAACTTGTCATTTAGCTTCATGATTTCTCCAAGGTATTTAGCAACTTGCTCTTCAGTGACATCTTCATCCTCTTCAGAGGAAGAATACTCATCAGAGCTCATGAATGGCAGAAGTAAATCCAATGGAATCTCTATGGTCTCAGTGTGAGCCTCAGATTCCCATGGTTCCTCATTAGGGAACTCATTGGAGGCCAGTGGACGTCCATTGAGGTATTCCTCAGTGGCGCTCACTGCCTCTTCCTCCTCTCCAAATTCGGACATGTAGGTCATGTTAATGGCCTTGCACTCTCCTTTTGGATTCTCTTCTGTATTGCTTGGAAGAGTACTAGGAGGGAGTTCAGTAACTTTCTTGCTCAGCTGACCCACTTGTGCCTCAAAGTTTCTAATGGAGGACCTTGTTTCAGTCATGAAACTTTGAGTGGTTTTGATTAGATCAGAGACTATAGTTGCTAAGTCAGAGGAGTTCTGCTTAGAAGTCTCTGTCTGTTGCTGAGAAGATGATGGAAAAGGCTTGCCATTGCTAAACTTGTTTTTTCCACCATTATTGTTGTTGAAACCTTGTTGAGGTCTCTGTTGATCCTTCCATGAGAGATTTGGATGATTTCTCCATGAAGGATTATAGGTGTTTCCATAGGGTTCTCCCATGTAATTCACCTTTTCCATTGAAGGGTTCTCAGGATCATAAGCTTCTTCTTCAGATGAAGCATCCTTAGTACTGCCTGGTGCAGCTTGCATTTCAGACAGACTTTAAAAAATCATATTGACTTGCTGAGTCAATATTTTGTTCTAAGCCAATATAGCATTCAGAGTATCAATCTCAAGAACTCCTTTCTTCTGATTCGTGCCATTGTTCACATGATTCCTTTCAGAAGTGTACATGAATTGGTTATTTGCAACCATTTCAATGAGTTCTTCAACTTCTACAGGCGTCTTCTTCAGATGAAGAGATCCTCCAGCAGAGCTATCCAATGACATCCTGGACAGTTCAGACAGACCATCATAGAAGATACCTATGATGCTCCATTCAGAAACCATGTCAGAGGGACACTTTCTGATCAATTGTTTGTATCTTTCCCAAGCTTCATAGAGGGATTCACCTTCCTTCTGTCTGAAGGTTTGGACTTCCACTCTAAGCTTTCTCAATTTTTTGAGGTGGAAAGAACTTTGCCAAGAAGGCATTGACTAGCTTTTCCCAAGAGTTCAGGCTTTCTTTAGGTTGTGAGTCCAACCATATCCTAGCTCTGTCTCTTACAGCAAAAGGGAATAGCATAAGTCTGTAGACCTCAGGGTCAACCCCATTGGTCTTGACAATGTCACAGATTTGCAAGAATTCAGCTAAAAACTGATGAGGATCTTCCAATGGAAGTCCATGGAACTTGCAATTCTGTTGCATTAGAGAAACTAATTGAGGCTTAAGCTCAAAGTTGTTTGCTCCAATGGCAGGGATAGAGATGCTTCTCCCATAGAAGTCGGGAGTAGGTGTAGTAAAGTCACCCAGCACCTTCCTTGCATTGTTGGCATTGTTGTTGTTTTCGGCTGCCATGTCTTCTTCTTTGAAGAATTTTGTTAGGTCCTCTACAGAGAGTTGTGCTTTAGCTTCTCTTAGCTTTCGCTTCAAGGTCCTTTCAGGTTCAGGGTCAGCCTCAACAAGAATGCTTTTGTCTTTGCTCCTGCTCATGTGAAGAGAACAAGAAAATATGGAATCCTCTATGTCACAGTATAGAGATTCCTTGAGGTGTCAGAGGAAAAAGAAAAATAGAAGGAAGAGGTAGAAGAATTCGAACTTAGAAAGATAGAGTTCGAATTGTACATGTTAGTCCATAAATAGAAGGATGTGAGAAGAGGGGAAGAAATTTTCGAAAATAAATTTAAAAAGATTTTAAAAACATTTTAAAAAATTGAAGAATGATTTTCGAAAAAATATGATTGGGAAAGAGATAAAGTGTTTTTTGAAAAAGATTTTGAAATTAGAACTCAAAAAGATATGATTGAAAACTATTTTTGAAAAAGATGTGATTAAGAAGATATGATTGAAAATATATAGTTTTAAAATGATATGATTGACAAACAATTTAAAAAGATTTGATTTTTTAAAATCAATGACTTGGCTAACAAGAAAAGATATGATTCAAACATTAAACCTTTCTCAACAGAAAAGGCAACATACTTGAAATGTTGAATCAAATCATTAATTGTTAGCAAGTATTTTTGAAAATGGAAAGAAATTTATTTTGAAAATATATGATTGAAAAGATATGATTTGAAAAAGATTTGATTTTGAAAAATTATGAAATCTTGAAAAAAATTTGAATTGAAAACAAAATCTTCCCTCTTGTGCCATCCTGGCGTTAAACGCCCAGAATGGTATACATTCTGGCGTTTAAGGCCCAAAACGCTACCCTTTTGGGCGTTAAACGCCCAGCCAGGTGCCCTGGCTGGCGTTTAAACGCAAGTTTTCCTTCTTCACTGGGCGTTTTGAATGCCCAGCTTTTTCTGTGTAATCCTCTGCTGTATGTTCTGAATCTTCAATTCTCTGTATTATTGACTTGAAAAGACACAAATTAAATTTTTTTTGGATTTTTAATGATGAGGAAAAATCAAAATGCAACTAAAATCAAATGAACAATGCATGCAAGACACCAAACTTAGAAGTTTGTATACTACTGACACTAACAAATTGAGAATGCATATGAGAAACAACAAAACACACAAAACAAGAGAATTTAAAGATCAGAGCAAGTAAATCATCAAGAACAACTTGAAGATCAATGAAGACACATGAATGAATGCAAGAAGAACAGAAACATGCAATTGACACCAACTTAAAGTGAAACACTAGACTCAAACAAGAAATATTTTTGGTTTTTATGATTTTGTAATTTTTTGGTTTTTTTCGAAAATTATATGGAGAAGAAAATAAGGAGATTCAAAATTTTTAATAAGAATTCCAGGAATCATGCAATGTTAGTCTAAAGCTTTAGTCTAAAGGAATTAGACATGGCTAGCCAAGCTTCAGTAGAACATTGCATTCAAGAGCTAAATTGATGAAGCTCAATCAACTTTGGTGATGATAAGAACATCACCTTGAAACACTAGAATTCATTCTTAAAAATTCTGAAAAATACCTAATCTAAGCAATAAGATGAACCGTCAGTTGTCCAAACTCAAACAATCCCCGGCAACAGCGCCAAAAACTTGGTGCACAAAATTGTGATCATCAATGGCGCCACCAACATGGTACGCTCAATTGCAATCTCAACTCTTTATCACAACTTCGCACAACTAACCAGCAACTGCACTGGGTCGTCCAAGTAATAAACCTTACACGAGTAAGGGTCGATCCCACGGAGATTGTTGGTATGAAGCAAGCTATGGTCATCTTGTAAATCTCAGTCAGGCAGATTCAAATGGTTATAGATAATTTATGAATAAAGCATAAAATAAAGATAGAGATACTTATGTAATTCATTGGTGAGAATTTCAGATAAGTGTATGGAGATGCTTTGTCCCTTCCGTCTCTCTGCTTTCCTACTGTCTTCATCCAATTCTTCTTACTCCTTTCCATGGCAAGCTGTATGTTGGGCATCATCGTTGTCAATGGCTACAGTCCCGTCCTCTCAGTGAAAATGTTCAACGCGCTCTGTCACAGCACGGCTATTCAGCTGTCGGTTCTCGATCATGTCGGAATAGAATCCAGTGATTCTTTTGCGTCTGTCACTAACGCCCCACAATCGCGAGTTTGAAGCTCGTCACAGTCATTCAATCCTCGAATCCTACTTAGAATACCACAGACAAGGTTTAGACCTTCCGGATTCTCTTGAATGCCGCCATCAATTCTAGCTTATACCACGAAGATTTCGGTTAAGAAATCCAAGAGATAAACATTCAAGCCTTGTTTGCTTGTAGAACGGAAGTGGTTGTTAGGCACGCGTTCATAAGTGAGAATGATGATGAGCGTCACATAATCATCACATTCATCATGTTCTTGGGTGCGAATGAATATCTTAGAACAAGAATAAGCTGAATTGAATAGAAGAATAATAGTAATTGCATTAATACTCGAGGTACAGCAGAGCTCCACACCTTAATCTATGGTGTGTAGAAACTCCACCATTGAAAATACATAAGAACAAGGTCTAGGCATGGCCGAGAGGCCAGCCCCCATAATCTAAGAACTAGACGTCCAAAGATGATCTAGAGATCTAAAGTGATCAAAAGATTCAAGTGATCAAAAGGTGAAAATACAATAGCAAAAGGTCCTACTTATAGAGAACTAGTAGCTTAGGGTTTACAAATATGAGTAAATGACATAAAAATCCACTTCCGGGCCCACTTGGTGTGCTTGGGCTGAGCATTGAAGCATTTTCGTGTAGAGACTCTTCTTGGAGTTAAACGCCAGCTTTTGTGCCAGTTTGGGCGTTTAACTCCCATTCTTGTGCCAGTTCTGGCGTTTTACGCCAGAATTCTTGAGCTGACTTGGAACGCCTGTTTGGGCCATCAAATCTCGGGCAAAGTATAGACTATTATACATTGCTGGAAAGCCCAGGATGTCTACTTTCTAACTCAGTTGAGAGCGCGCCAATTGGGTTTCCGTAGCTCCAGAAAATCTACTTCGAGTGCAGGGAGGTCAGAATCCAACAGCATTTGCAGTCCTTTTTAGCCTCTGAATCAGATTTTTGCTCAGGTCCCTCAATTTCAGCCAGAAAATACCTGAAATCACAGAAAAACACAAAAACTCATAGTAAAGTCTAGAAAAGTGAATTTTAACTAAAAACTAATAAAAATATAATAAAAACTAACTAAAACATACTGAAAACAATGCCAAAAAGCGTATAAATTATCCGCTCATCAATATCAATCCTCATTTCTTTGACTTGCTTGGTGCCTTTGTGTGTAACCTGGAGTTTCTCCCAGATTTCTTTGGCCGTCTTGCATCTTGACACCTTTCGATACTCCTCAAATCTAATAGCACAGTGTAGAAGGTTGATGGCTTTCGTGTTCAGCTCCACTTTCTTTTTGTCATCATCGTTCCATTCAATTTCTTCTTTTAGAGTCACCACTCTATTAGCACTTGTCTTTGTTGGAATCTTGGGGCTGCTCACAATAATATTCCATATGTTGTAATCAATGGATTGGATGAAGATTTGCATCCTCTATTTCCAGTAGGCATAGTTCTTCCCGTTGAAGAATGGAGGCCTGCTGTTTGACTGTCCTTCTGTTAGAGTGTAGGCAACTGTGGTTATGCCCAAGTTGTTCACCATTGGACCTTCCCTCAAAGCGGTGAAACTTGATTCTTGAGACATTGGCTTTGATACCAATTGAAGGTTATAGAAGGAGAGTAGAGGGATTGGATCTATGGCCTTCTTTTACTTTAATGAACTTAGTCTTTAATTACAAACTTTCACTTAGAATCTGTGTGAACTATGCAGCGGAAACTTTATGAGACAATTTTGTTTTGTCTCATAAATATCAGAAAACATAACTCAGAGAAAGAGAAGAAAAATAACACAGGCATGTATCCTGGTTCAGTTGCCTTGTGCAACGCAACCTATATCCAGTCTCCACCACAACAATGGTGAAATTTTCACTATAGTTAAAGTATTACATACACCAATTTCTTAGGATTCACCCAATCCTTTCTCTCTAAAGTTCTCAACTAACTTGACTTGGTTATGCTAATACCTAACTCTTCACTCTAAGTGCTAACCCAACTTTAAAAGGGGTACCTCATAAGTACAAGATACAAGACACATGAAACAACCTAAAGAAATCTAAAATCACTCTAGGCTTTTCTCTCAAGTGTTTCACTCAGCCTTTTATCACTCATAGGCTTTTTCTTGATTTCTCTCTTTCAGCCTTTTACCTCTCAAGAAATTACAGAAAGATATACATTAAAAATGAAATACAAACTTTAAAACATGAATGAGATTGATGCTTCAACAGCCTCTGTTGCTATAAGTTGAACTGGATTTAGCTAACTCTGATTGTGTTCTTCATCTTGGTTGAATGCTTCTTTGACTTAGAAAATACTGTCCAAGATTGATGAACTCTTCATAGATAAACTCTTCAGAATAATACTCAAAATCTGGTTCTCTCTCCTTACCCTTCAGAAAAATGAAATTTTTCATATTTGTACCTTTTTCAAAATTGTTGTCTTGATTGCTTATGAGTCAACTCCTTGAGCTGTGTACTTCCCAAACTTGTCATTTCACTTTCTTCAGTTAACCCCCAAATTAGGGATTTCAAAGTTGTCTTCTTGCTTGATCGAAGACCTTAAATTAGCAAAGAGAAGTGTGATGAGCGGATAATTTATACGCTTTTTGGCATTGTTTTTATATAGTTTTTAGTAAGTTTGAGCTACTTTTAGCGATGTTTTCATTAGTTTTTATGTTAAATTCACATTTTTGGACTTTACTATGAGTTTGTGTGTTTTTCTATGATTTCAGGTAAATTCTGGCTGAAATTGAGGGACTTGAGCAAAACTCTGAAGAAGGCTGACAAAAGGACTGCTGATGCTGTTGGAATCTGACCTCCCTGCACTCGAAATGGATTTTCCGGAGCTACAGAACTCCAAATAGCGCGCTCTCAACGGCGTTGGAAAGTAGACATCTAGAGCTTTCCAGCAATATATAATATTCTATACTTTATTCGGAGATTGACGACGTAACTTGGCATTGAACGCCAAGTACATGCTGCTGTCTGGAGTTAAACGCCAGAAAAACGTCATGATCCGGAGTTGAACGCCCAAAACACGTCATAACTCGGAGTCCAACTCCAAGAGAAGCCTCAGCTCGTGGATTAATCAAGCTCAGCCCAAGCATACACCAAGTGGGCCCCGGAAGTGGATTTATGCATCAATTACTTACTCATGTAAACCCTAGGAGCTAGTTTATTATAAATAGAACATTTATCTATTGTATTAGATATCTTTTGATCACTTTAGGTCTTTGATCAGTTGGTCTTGTGACCACA
Source organism: Arachis hypogaea (assembly GCF_003086295.3). Classification (NCBI taxonomy): domain Eukaryota; kingdom Viridiplantae; phylum Streptophyta; class Magnoliopsida; order Fabales; family Fabaceae; genus Arachis; species Arachis hypogaea. The sequence goes on along the minus strand of NC_092040.1, from coordinate 29,318,450 downwards.
TGGGGGCTGGCCATTCGGCCATGCCTGAACCCTTTGCTTGTGTATTTTCAACGGTGGAGTTTCTGCACACCATAGATTAAGGGTGTGGAGCTCTGCTGTACCTCAAGTATTAATGCAATTCTATTTTCTTTTATTCAAATCTCTCTTATTCTTATTCCAAGATATTCATTCGTACCCAAGAACATGATGAATGTGATGATAAGTAACCCTCATTATCATTCTCACTTATGAACGCACGTGATTGACAACCACTTCCGTTCTACCTGCAACAGAGCTTGAATGTGTATCTCTTAGATTCCCCAACAGAATCTTCGTGGTATAAGCTAGATAGATGGCGGCATTTATGAGGATCCGGAAAGTCTCACCTTGTCTGTGGTATTCCGAGTAGGATCCTGGGAATCCGGAAAGTCTAACCTTGTCTGTGGTATTCCGAGTAGGATTCCGGTAATGAATGACTGTGACGTGCTTCAGACTCGCAAGTGCTGGGCGTTAGTGACAGACGCAAAAGAATCAAGGGATTTTATTCCAGTAGGAGCGGGAACCAACCAGTGATTAGCCGTGCTGTGACAGAGCGCGTGAGCGTAGTTTTCACTGCGAGGATGGGATGTAGCTATCAACCATGGGTGATGCCTCCAGACGATTAGCCATGCGAGTGACAGCCGCAGAGGATCATTTTCCCGAGAGGATTGAAAGTAGCCACCGCTGATGGTGAACCCCTATACACAGCTTGCCATGGAAAGGAGTAAGAAGGATTGAGTTGAAGCAGTAGGAAAGTAGGCGTCCTTGAGCCATACAGTATCTCCATTCGCTTATCTGAAATTCCCACCAATGAATCTGCATAAGTATTTCTATCCTTTTTATTATTATTTCTATTTTCTTAACTCTATTTTCGAAACCATAAATCAATTTAATCTGCCTAACTGAGATTTACAAGGTGACCATAGCTTGCTTCATACCAACAATCTCTGTGGGATCGACCCTTACTCACGTAAGGTTTATTACTTGGACGACCCAGTACACTTGCTGGTTAGTTGAACGGAGTTGTGTCCACTCGTGCCAATTTCAAATTCCATAATTTACAATGAAAACAACTTAAAGAATAGTGATCACAATTTCGTCCACCAAGTTTTTGGCGCCGTTGCCGGGGATTGTTCGAGTATGTACAACTGACGGTTCATCTTGTTGCTCAGATTAGGTAATTTTCTTTTCAAAAACTTTTTCAAAAATTTTTCTTTTGTTTTTCGTTTTTCCAAAAATGTTTTTCGAAAAAAAAAAATTTAATAAAAATACAAAAAAAATTAGAAAATCATAAAAACCAAAAAATATTTTGTGTTTCTTGTTTGAGTCTTGTGTTAATCTATAAGTTTGGTGTCAATTGCATGCTTTTAAAATTTTTCTTGCATTCTTTTCGAAAATCTCATGCATTCATAGTGTTCTTCATGATCTTCAAGTTGTTCTTGATAAGTCTTCTTGTTTGATCTTGATAATTTCTTGTTTTGTGTTGTTTGTTGTTTTTCATGTGCACTTTTGCATTCATATTTTCCATGCATTAAAGATTTCTAAGTTTGGTGTCTTGCATGTTTTCTTTGCATTAAAAATTTTTCAAAATTATGTTCTTGATGTTCATCATGATCTTCAAAGTGTTCTTGGTGTTCATCTTGACATTCATAGCATTCTTGCATGCATTCATTGTTTTGATCTAAAAACTTCATGCATTGAATATTTTTGTTGTTTTTCTCTTTCATAATTAAAAATTCAAAAAATCAAAAAAATATCTTTTCCTTATTTTCCTCCAAATTTTCGAAATTTTGGGTTGACTTGGTCAAAAATTTTTAAAATTAGTTGTTTCTTACAAGTCAAGTCAAAATTTCAATTTTAAAAATCTTATCTTTTCAAAATCTTTTTCAAAAATCATATCTTTTTCATTTTTTTTTATAAATTTCGAAAATTTCAAAAATATTTTTCAAAATATTTTCAAAATCTTTTTCTTATCTTTATATCAAATTTTCGAAAATTAGCTAACAATTAATGTGATTGGTTCAAAAATTTGAAGTTTGTTACTTTCTTGTTAAGAAAGGTTCAATCTTTAAGTTCTAGAATCTTATCTTGTAGTTTCTTGTTAGTTGAGTCTTTTTAAAAATTAAATCTTTTTCAAAATATCTTTTTATTAAAATTTTTATCTTATCTTTTTATCTTTTATCTTATCTTTTTCAAAAATTTTATCTTTTTCAAAATTTGATTTCAAAATATCTTATCTAACTTCTTATCTTCTTATCTTTTTCAAAATTTGATTTCAAATCTTTTTCAATCAACTAACTAACTTTTTGTTTGTTTCTTATCTTTTTCAAAACCACCTAACTACTTTCCCCTCTCTAATTTTCGAAAATTTTCCCTCTCTTTTTCAAAAATTCTTATTGTTTCAAGTTTTAATTTTAATTTTAATTCATCTTTAATTTTCGAAAATACTAACCCCTTTTTCAAAAATTATTTTCGAAATTTCTCTTCTCTTCTCTTATTCTATTTAATTAATTAATTACTAACACTTCTCTTCACCTCTCTTCATCTAAGAATCCGAACTTCTTATATCCCTTGTATTTGGATTCTTCTACCCCTTTCTTCTTCTACTAACACAAAGGAATCTCTATACTGTGACATAGAGGATTCCTCTTTCTTTTCTTGTTTTCTTCTCTTTCATATGAGCAGGAACAGGGAAAAGGGCACTCTTGTTGAAATTGATCCAGAACCTGAAAGGACTCTGAAGAGAAAATTAAGAGAAGCTAAATTACAACAATCCAGAAACAACCTTTCAGAAATTTTCGAACAAGAGAAGGACATGGCAGCTGAAAATAATAATAATAATGCAAGGAGAATGCTTGGTGACTTCACAAAGCCAACGTCCAAGTTTGATGGAAGAAGCATCTCCATTCCTGCCATTGGAGCCAATAACTTTGAGCTTAAGCCTAAACTAGTTGCATTAATGCAAAAACTGCAAGTTTTATGGACTTCCATCTGAAGATCCTTATCAGTTTTTAACTGAGTTCTTGCAGATCTGTGAGACTGTAAAGACGAATGGAGTTGATCCTGAAGTCTACAGACTCATGCTTTTCCCTTTTGCTGTAAGAGACAGAGCTAGAATATGGTTGGATTCACAACCTAAGGATAGCCTGGACTCCTGGGATAAGCTGGTCACTGCCTTCTTGGATAAATTCTTTCCTCCTCAAAAGCTGAGCAAGCTGAGAGTGGATGTTCAAACCTTCAAACAAAAAGATGGTGAATCCCTCTATGAAGCTTGGGAAAGATATAAGCAGTTGACCAAAAGATGTCCATCTGACATGTTTTCAGAATGGACCCTATTAGATATATTCTATTATGGTCTCTCTGAATTTTCGAAAATGTCATTGGACCATTCTGCAGGTGGATCTATTCACCTGAAGAAAACGCCTGAAGAGGCTCAAGAACTCATTGACATGGTTGCAAACAACCAATTCATGTACACCTCTGAGAGGAATTCCGTGAATAATGGAATACCTCAAAAAAAAGAAGTTCTTGAAATTGATGCTCTGAATGCCATATTGGCTCAGAACAAAGTGTTGACTCAACAGGTCAACATGATCTCTCAAAATCTGAATGGGCTGCAACATGCATCCAACAACACTAGAGAGGCAGCTTCTGAAGAAGCTTATGATCCTGAGAACCCTGCCATGGTAGAGGTTAATTATATGGGTGAACCTTATGGAAACACCTATAATCCATCATGGAGAAATCATCCAAATTTCTCCTGGAAGGATCAACAAAAGCCTCAACAAGGCTTTAACAATGGTGGACGCAATAGGCTAAGCAATAGCAAGCCATATCCATCATCTTCTCAGCAACAGACAGAGAATTCTGAACAAAACACTTCTAATTTAGCCAATATTGTCTCTGATCTGTCAAAGGCCACTTTCAGTTTCATGAATGAAACAAGATCCTCCATCAGAAATTTGGAGGCACAAGTGGGCCAGCTGAGTAAGAAAGTCATTGAAACTCCTCCCAGTATTCTCCCAAGCAATACAGAAGAAAATCCAAAAGGAGAGTGCAAGGCCATTGATGTGATCAATGTGGCCGAATGCACAAGGGAGGAGGAGGACGAAAATCCTAGTGAGGAAGACCTCCTGGGACGTCCCTCAAGCAAGAAGGAGTTTCCTATTAAGGATCCAAGGGAATCTGAGGCCCATACAGAGACCATAGAGATTCCATTAAATCTCCTTCTGCCATTCATGAGCTCTGAAGACTATTCTTCCTCTGAAGAGGATGAAGATGTGACTGGAGAGCAAGTTGCTCAACATTTAGGAGCTATCATGAAGCTGAATGCCAAGCTGTTTGGTAATGAGACTTGGGAAAGTGAACCTCCTTTGCTCATTAGTGAACTAGATACTTGGATTCAGAAAACTCTACCTCAAAAGAAACAAGATCCTGGCAAGTTCTTAATACCTTGTACCATTGGCACCATGAGCTTTTTCAAAGCTCTATGTGATCTAGGGTCAGGGATAAATCTTATGCCACTCTCTGTAATGGAGAAGTTAGGGATCATTGAGGTACAACCTGCCTTGTTCTCATTGCAATTGGCAGATAAGTCATTGAGACAAGCTTATGGAATAGTAGAGGACGTGCTAGTAAAGGTTGAAGGCCTTTACATCCCTGCTGATTTCATAATCTTAGACACTAGGAAGGAAAAGGATGATTGCATCATCCTTGGAAGACCTTTCCTAGCCACAGCAGGAGCTGTGATAGATGTCAACAGAGGTGAATTAGTCCTTCAATTGAATGGGGACTACCTTGTGTTTAAGGCACATGGCCATCCCTCTGTGACAAAAGAGAGTAAGCATGAAGAACTTCTCTCAGTTCAGAGTCAAGAAGAACCCACACAGTCAAACTCTAAGTTTGGTGTTGTGAGGCCACAACCAAACTCTAAGTTTGGTGTTAAGACCCCATATCCAAACTCTAAGTTTGGTGTTGGGACTACACTAACATTGACCTGATCACCTTGTGGCTCCATGAGAGCCACTGTCAAGCTATTGACATTAAAGAAGCGCTTGTTGGGAGGCAACCCAAGTTTATTTATCTAATTTTTATTATATTGTTATTTTGTGTTTTATTAGGTACATGATCATGAGGAGTCACGAAAAAAATCAAAAAAATTAAAAACAGAGTCAAAAACAGAAGAAAAAAATTTTTCACCCTGGAGGACGCACGGGCTGGCGTTCAACGCCAGTAAGGTGCATTTGGCCGGCGTTCAACGCCAGAACAGAGCACCATTCTGGCGCTGAACGCCAGAAACAAGCAACATCCTGGCGCTGAACGCCAAGAATGTGCCCAGAGAGGAAAAACTGGCGCTGAACGCCAGTAACAAGCATGAAACTGGCGTTCAACGCCAGAAACATGCTTTACATGGGCGTTGAACGCCCAGAACGTGCACCAATGGGCGTTTAAACGCCAGAATGGTGTGCCAAGGCAATTTACATGCCTATTTGGTGCAGGGATGGAATTCCTTGACACCTCAGGACCTGTGGACCCCACAGGATCATCTCAGGATCTGTGGACCTCACAGGATCCCCACCTACCTCGCCCTCTCTCTTTCCATTCATGGTCGTTCCTTCTATTTTTCATTCACCACCTACATCTATCCACTCTTCCCCATACACCCCACCTACCTTTACAATTCAACTTCTCTTTCCCACCCAATCCCACCCATATAGCCGAATCCATCTCCCCTCACTCACCTCCACTTTCTTCTTCTTCTTCTTCCTCTCTTCTTTCTTCTCTTGCTCGAGGGCGAGCAATATTTTAAGTTTGGTGTGGTAAAAGTATAGCTTTTTTGCTTTTCCATTACCATTAATGGCTCCTAAGGCCAGAGAAACCTCAAAGGGAAGACAAAAGCTTCCACCTCTGAGTCTTGGGAGATGGAAAGACTATAAGCCGTCATAGCTCAGTGGTAGAACATGTGGCTGCAAATCAAGAGATCCCTGAGATACCTCAGGGAATAAGTTATCCTCCACACAAATATTGGAAGCAACTAAGGGTAGAAACACCAAAATTACTAGGAATCATTCAACAGAAGCAAGGAAGAGACATAGAGGAGCTCAAAAAGCACCATTGGACCTTCAAGAAGGCGCCACCCTCACTCAGGTGGATTCATTCCTTGTTCTTTATTTCTTTCTGTTTTCGGTTTTTAATGTTGTGTTTATCTATGTTTTGTGTCTCTACTTCATGATCATTAGTATGTAACCATGCCTTAAAGCTATGAATAAAATCCATTAATCCTTCACCTCTCTTAAATGAAAAATGTTTTAATTCAAAAGAACAAGAAGTACATGAATTTCGAATTTATCCTTGAATTTAATTTAATTATATTGATGTGGTGGCAATACTTTTTGTTTTCTGAATGAATGCTTGAACAGTGCATATTTTTGATCTTGTTGTTTATGAGTGTTAAAATTGTTGGCTCTTGAAAGAATGATGAACAAAGAGAAATGTTATTGATGATCTGAAAAATCATGAAATTGATTCTTGAAGCAAGAAAAAGCAGTGAAAAAGGAAGCTTGCGAAAAAAAAAGTGGCGAAAAAAAAAGTGGCGAAAAAAATAGAAAGAAAAAGAAGGAGCAGTAGAAAAAGCCAATAACCCTTAAAACCAAAAGGCAAGGGTAAAAAAGATCCAAGGCTTTGAGCATCAATGGATAAGAGGGCCCAAGGAAATAAAATCCAGGCCTAAGCGGCTAAATCAAGCTGTCCCTAACCATGTGCTTGTGTCATGAAGGTCCAAGTGAAAAGCTTGAGACTAAGTGGTTAAAGTCGTGATCCAAGGCAAAAGAGTGTGCTTAAGATCTCTGGACACCACTAACTGGGGACTCTAGCAAAGCTGAGTCACAATCTGAAAAGGTTCACCCAGTTATGTGTCTGTGGCATTGATGTATCCGGTGGTAATACTGGAAAACAAAGTGCTTAGGGCCACGGCCAAGACTCATAAGTAGCTGTGTTCAAGAATCAACATGCTTAACTAGGAAAGTCAATAACACTATCCGAAATTCTGAGTTCCCAGAGACGCCAATCACTCTGAACTTCAAAGGAAAAAGTGAGATGCCAAAACTATTCAGAAGCAAAAAGCTACAAGTCCCGCTCATCTAATTAAATTAATATTCATTGATATTCTGGAATTTATAGTATATTCTCTTCTTTTATCCTATTTGATTTTCAGTTGCTTGGGGACAAGCAACAATTTAAGTTTGGTGTTGTGATGAGCGGATAATTTATACGCTTTTTGGCATTGTTTTTATATAGTTTTTAGTAGGTTTGAGCTACTTTTAGGGATGTTTTCATTAGTTTTTATGTTAAATTCACATTTCTGGACTTTACTATGAGTTTGTGTGTTTTTCTGTGATTTCAGGTAAATTCTGGCTGAAATTGAGGGACTTGAGCAAAACTCTGAAGAAGGCTGACAAAAGGACTGCTGATGCTGTTGGAATCTGACCTTCCTGCACTCGAAATGGATTTTCTGGAGCTACAGAACTCCAAATGGTGCGCTCTCAACGGAGTTGGAAAGTAGACATCCAGAGCTTTCCAGCAATATATAATAGTTCATACTTTATTCGGAGATTGACGACGTAACTTGGCGTTGAACGCCAAGTACATGCTGCTGTCTGGAGTTAAATGCCAGAAAAACGTCATGATCCGGAGTTGAACGCCCAAAACACGTCATAACTCGGAGTTCAAATCCAAGAGAAGCCTCAGCTCGTGGATTAATCAAGCTCAGCCCAAGCATACACCAAGTGGGCCCCGGAAGTGGATTTATGCATCAATTACTTACTCATGTAAACCCTAGGAGCTAGTTTATTTTAAATAGAACATTTATCTATTGTATTAGATATCTTTTGATCACTTTAGGTCTTTGATCAGTTGGTCTTGTGACCACATGGGGGCTGGCCATTCGGTCATGCCTGAACCCTTTGCTTGTGTATTTTCAACGGTGGAGTTTCTGCACACCATAGATTAAGGGTGTGGAGCTCTGCTGTACCTCAAGTATTAATGCAATTCTATTTTCTTTTATTCAAATCTCTCTTATTCTTATTCCAAGATATTCATTCGTACCCAAGAACATGATGAATGTGATGATAAGTAACCCTCATTATCATTCTCACTTATGAACGCACGTGATTGACAACCACTTCCGTTCTACCTGCAACAGAGCTTGAATGTGTATCTCTTAGATTCCCCAACAGAATCTTCGTGGTATAAGCTAGATAGATGGCGGCATTTATGAGGATCCGGAAAGTCTCACCTTGTCATTGGTATTCCGAGTAGGATCCTGGGAATCCAGAAAGTCTAACCTTGTCTGTGGTATTCCGAGTAGGATTCCGGTAATGAATGACTGTGACGTGCTTCAGACTCGCAAGTGCTGGGCGTTAGTGACAGACGCAAAAGAATCAAGGGATTCTATTCCAGTAGGAGCGGGAACCAACCAGTGATTAGCCGTGCTGTGACAGAGCGCGTGAGCGTAGTTTTCACTGCGAGGATGGGATGTAGCCATCAACCATGGGTGATGCCTCCAGACGATTAGCCATGCGAGTGACAGCCGCAGAGGATAATTTTCCCGAGAGGATTGAAAGTAGCCACCGCTGATGGTGAACCCCTATACACAGCTTGCCATGGAAAGGAGTAAGAAGGATTGAGTTGAAGCAGTAGGAAAGTAGGCGTCCTTGAGCCATACAGTATCTCCATTCGCTTATCTGAAATTCCCACCAATGAATCTGCATAAGTATTTCTATCCTTTTTATTATTATTTCTATTTTCTTAACTCTATTTTCGAAACCATAAATCAATTTAATCTGCCTAACTGAGATTTACAAGGTGACCATAGCTTGCTTCATACCAACAATCTCTGTGGGATTGACCCTTACTCATGTAAGGTTTATTACTTGGACGACCCAGTACACTTGCTGGTTAGTTGAACGGAGTTGTGTCCACTCGTGCCAATTTCAAATTCCATAATTTTACAATGAAAACAACTTAAAGAATAGTGATCACAATTTCGTCCACCAAAGTGTTTCAATGGTAAACCCAAATCTGAACCCTTAAGCAAGTACTTTGTCCCTAAGAAATAATTTTATCCTTTGATTTACAACAGTGATTATCAGAGAACCCTTTCTTCATTTATCCCAAACTGGAGTTGCAAAAAATTGGAGAAGAAGCAAGCAAAGAAAGTAAATTACATACAAATGGAAATAAATCACCTTTATCTTCTGACTTTGCTTAGCTTTCTTTGATTTAGGTGATTAGACATTAGCTTTTTGTGATTTACCTTTCTCTCTATTTCTTTCTGATTATGACCGAAGCAAACATGTGAGGTGCTTTGGAAGGCTTCAACTTGATGGTATCTCCTTGGATTTAGGTTGAATAATTTCCATTCAGCCCGGCTAGTTTCTTTGCATTATTCTTCTTTGGGATTTGAGTGTTAGGAGGTCCACCAAAGATCTTGTTTCTATTTTTATTTGTTTGGGCTGCTGCAACTTTGATATTTGGCCTGCATCACTCAGTCAAATGCAATCAAAGCTAATTGGGTGTTTAACCCAATTCATCAATATTTGTCATAGTCAATTAAGTTAGTTATATGCTTAACTTAACAAATAGCTATGCAAGTAAAAATATGATTGAGTTATGAATTTTAAAAGGAAATTAACTTTAAAGGTAATCATACATTGAATTGTATTTTCACGTATTATTTATTCTTTCTTGTGAAGAACATGATGAAGGTACAAGGAAAAGAAATTTGTCTTTTTGAATAGTGCAAGCACATATTCTCTAAAATAAAATTTATTTTGCCAACTTTGTACATGAAGAGGCAAGTGTTTCTACCATCATTGGTATAAGTAAAATGATTGATGGCATTGTTATTTTGTTTCCTCGAGGAACAAAACTCATTATAAATAATGGGTTATTATTTACAAAGTTTCAAAAGAACTTGTTGAGTTTTAAAGATATCCATAAAAATGAATATCATATATCATATTGAGACAGTAAATGAGAATAACAATGAGTTTCTCTTTATTACAAGCTGTGATTCAGATAAAAAAGTCATAATGAAAAAAAATTGCATATGCTTTCTTCGGGTATATATTATACTCATATTAATGCAATTAAATAACATGTTAAAGTAAACAAGAAGCTTACTAGCCTAAATGAATTCACCATTTGACATGATTGATTATGTCACCTTTAAACAACACTGATGTGAAGCATTAATGAAAACTCACAAGAACATTCATTGAAAATCATAAGATTCTTCAATCCAATAAGATATGTTATGCTGTATGTTCTTAAGGAAAACTGATTATAAGATCATGATCAGCAAAGATTGAATTTAAATCTCTTATATTCTTTAAGCAAATTCAAGGTGATATATCTGGACTAATTCATCCATCATGTGGATCTTTTAGATTTCTTATGGTCTTAATAGATGCATCTCAAGAGATCTCATGTGCACTTATTATCATCTTGCAACTTGGCATTTGCGAGACTACTTGAACAAATTATAAAATTAAGAGCACAATTTTTTAAAAATTAAAAAAAAAATAATTCTTATTGATAATGCTGGTGAATTTACTTTTCAAGCCTTTGATGCCTGATGAGTCCATATTTGATGAGATATTTTGACTTGATTTGGATGGATTTCATCACATAAACTCACACTTATTCACCTAAATAGCATACTTTTGTGCTTCATCTCTAAATTGATCTTAAATATGAAAACATGCATTTTTGTACTTAAATTAGTGATTTTAATTCCACTCTTATGCCACTCGATGCCGTGATATATTTTGTGAGTGATTTAAGGTCATTGAGGCAAGTTTGGCTAAGCAAAAGTAGAAGAAAGCATGTACAAGGGAGAACACATGAAGAAAACAAGGAAAAGCACACACAATCATGTGTGTGTGCGCACAAGAAGAAATTAGCATGTGTGCGTGCGCATAACCCCCTGTGCGTATGCACAAGTGGCAAAATAGCAAAGTGTGCGTACGCACACACCTGTGCGTGCGCACAGGACCCAGCGCGTGACTTCATTAATGAAGCGCGTGGCTCGCGATTTTGGGGCCCTTTTGTCCCAGTTTTGGAAGGCTGAAGCTGCAATTGTGATGCTATATCAAAGGGGAATGAAGACATATGAAAGAGAGCTTTCATTAGGACTTAGAACATAATTTTAGGAGTAGGAGTAGTGTAGATTAGGAAATTCTCTCTTAGGGTTTATGTAGTTTTCATGTAGCATTTTATAGCAAGTTTGATCTTGGATTTTGCTTCTTTAATTGTAAGTACTCTCAATTTTCACTTTAATTATAGTATCTTTATTTTTATTTCCTCTTGGTTCAAGTGTTTTATTCATATCTCCAATTTTGAGTTCTTGAAGTTTTGATTGATGCATTTAATGTTTTATGCTTTCTTTATGTTTGTTTGGATGTTTATTGTTAATTTTGTGAATAGTTGGTTATAGTTTTTCATCTATGTTTTGGTTTTATGCCCACAAGGTGATTGTGAAAATGCCAACTTTAGATTTTGAGTAGATTTTCACACCTTGACTTGGAATTTGTGTTCCCAGGATACTAGAGTCATAATATCCAACATTTAGTGGCAATTCTTGGGTACTTAGCTAACTCTTGTTTCCATTGACGCTAACTTTTTACCAACTAGTTTAGTAAGTTAGTTAGGACTTATGGATTAAGGTCAATTATGCTTGCTTGACCTACTCCTCGATGTTAGGGGTTACCTAGGCGAGATTGACTCATCATAATTACCATAGTTGTGGTCATGACCATGATAGGATTCCTTGGATCCTTATTCCCAAGTCAAGACTTCTTTATGCATTTCTAGCATTTTCACTAGTTTTGCCCTTGTTTCTCTTTTTACTTACATTAATTACAATTTTGATCATTGCTTAGCTCTTTTATTTCTTTAGTTCTTTTAATCTTTAGTTTTTTCATTGCAAAACCCCTTTTTTGTCCTCCACAACCAAAAGAGTAACACTTCAATCGCGTCCTAGCGAAGACGACCCGAGAGTCTAAATACTCTTGGTTATTTGATTTGAATTGTGACTTATCTTTTATTTAAACTTTGATTGATGGTCAATTTTTGGGTTTGGACTATACTTGCAACAGAGAAATTCTATTTTTGAGAGAAATTCCAACCCCGCTTTAGGCCAACATCAAGTTTTTGGCGCCGTTACCAGGGATGCAATTGGTATTATATCTTAGGTTGTTGTAAATATGTCCATAGTATGAATATCTTATTTTTTTGGTTGCTTGCTTCTTTTTGCTAATACTTAGGTGTTTTTGTGTTTCTTGTTTATTAATGTCTTTTGAGTTTATTTTCTTTTTTTTTTTGTGAGATATCACCTTTGTTGCTTGGTGCTTGGTTGTGTGTATTTTGTAGGGTATGATAAGTTCAAATTGGGATAGCATCATGGAATGGGAGAAGCGATGGAGGGAGGAGCAATCTTTCCCATACTACAATGAGGGAAATCCTCCCCCAAGCCCTCCCCAATGTGCATACCAAATCCAAAGATATGAAAGATACCCCATGCACAACCCCAACCACCAAACCTTCAAGTACCACACCATCCACCTCCATGGAATCAAGATGTCTATACACCTTTTTACCAACTATATGAACCATCACCCCCTTATACACCACCTCAATACCCTCATCCACATGACACACCTTCCAACTACACAACCTTTCTCCCAACCTTTGAACCTTCTCTTCCACCTAAATGTGAAGTTTTCCAACCCTTACCCGAAGAACAATAAGACCTTCAAGCATTCTTCTAAGAGCAAGAAGGGTTCCGAAGAAAGCAACGGGAGTTCATGGCTACCATAGCCGAAGCGGTGAACCGCTTGACCCTACTACGCTCAAGCAATCAAGACATTCCCTTAGAGAAATGTGGAGGAGCAAAGGAAGATTGTAGAAAGGAGAAGAATACGGAGCCTCAAGGGAAATAAGAAGAGCTAGCACAAGAATTGCAAAAAAGGAGAAAAGTAGAACTAGTGCACCAGAAGAGGTAAATGGAGAGTTGAAGGAGTTTGATCAAGAAGTGGATTGCATCATCAATGATTTTTTGTCCACCTTGGTCAACCCCCTCAATGATCTTGAAGAAGCTTTTCCCTTGGAGTTTGAGAAAGATAGGAAAGAGCTAGAAAAGAGTGGTGAGGAAGAGGTAGACACCCAAGAAGTGGAAGCAATTGTGCAAGAGCTTAATAGGATAACTCCACTCCAAGGACAAATTGAGTGGGTGATAATTTCCTCAATGCGCTTCATCATCAATGATTTTTTGTCCACCTTGGTCAACCCCCTCAATGATCTTGAAGAAGCTTTCCCCTTGGAGTTTGAGAAAGATAGGGAGGAGCTAGAAAAGAGTGGTGAGGAAGAGGTTGACACCCAAGAAGTGGAAGCAATTGTGCAAGAGCTTAATAGGATAACTCCACTCCAAGGACAAATTAAGTGGGTGATAATTTCCTCAATGAGCTTCATAGGCCACATCAATTTGCTCTCTTGGAAACAGATTATCAACTTAGGGCACTTCTTGGACTGTTAAATCATGAAAGACTAGTTGTTGGTTGCCAAAAGAATTCAAGGCATAAATGGTGCAAGGCTCAATTAGGAGGATTCCAAGGATTATTTGGGTGCTTCAAAGGTGATTCGAGAGGTTGTTCATCCAAGGGCACAAGTGAAAGTCAACAAAAGAATGATAGAGAAACTAAAGTATGGGATCCCGGTATAAGTTCCAATGATCAACAATTTTGGGTCCCAATTGCTTGCTTGAGGTTGCTTGAGAGCTTAATGTACTTCGTTTGGGATCCCGGAGGATTTTGGAAGAGCAAGCATGGTTGGCAACTCAAGAATGGATGGAAGTACAAGCCTCCTTGATGAGAGCTCCAACCAAAAGTCCAACTTGAGGACTTTAAACCAAAGTGCTAGGTGGGAGACACCCCACCATGGTAATATCCTTCTAACCTTCCTTCTTTTAGCTTTTATTTCTTGAATAATTGGTTATGTTGCTTGGTTAGTTTGGTTGCATTTTTATGTTTGTTAGGTAATTTTAATGGAATAATGTGTCTTTGGAGTTTTGACATGTTTTGGACTTGAAAACCTGTTTTGGATGTCATGATTGATGCCTTAGAGGCATAATTTTTGTTGCAGGAACAGAGACCTATGCGTACGCACGCACCTATACGCGCGCACACGTCTCCTGTTTTTCATTACCTGCGCGCTCGCACACTTCTAAACACCCCTTCTGTTCAGAGCACTCGCATCAGCTGTGCATGTGCACCTACCCTCTTTTCCTTCTGTGCGGCCGCACACTTTACGTGCGCACGCACACTTTACATTCTTTATTCTAAAAAAAAAACTCTCTTTGTGCATGCGCATAGCCTTGTACGCATGCACACCATTTAGCAACCCCTCTATTCGTGGTGCCCGCACATAGTGTGCGTGAGAACATCCCTATCTTTTCCCCTTCGCATGCGCACGCACAGGCCTTGTGCGTGTTCACAAATTTTGCCACCCATTCTGTTTGCAGCGCCCACGTGTCTATGTGCACGCGCATACCCTTCTTTTTTTTCCTAGTGTGCGTACGCACAAGATCCCTTTCGAACGTTAATTCAGAAAGGGGACTATTGCGCTTCAGATACCCACCCCAACTTTTTCTTCTTCTTCTTTCTCTGAACCCCAACCATCTCCAACCCCTCAACTTAGCCCAGACCACCACTTCCGACCTCCGTCCGCCTGAAACCACCACCGGCGACCACACCACCGTCTCCCACCCTCTCTCTTCCTTCTTATCTTCTCTCTTCTTCTCTTTCTCCTCTTTCGTCCCCTTTTCTCTTCTTTCTGCGCTGTACCCCTGTCTCTGCGCACAAGCCTTAGTCCGCACCTGGTGGACGAAATTGTGATCACTATTCTTTGTGCTTGTATGGATTTATTCAATAATTGTCTTTATTTGAATTCACAACTCCGTTCAACTAACCAGCAAGTGTACTGGGTCGTCCAAGTAATAAACCTTACGTGAGTAAGGGTCGATCCCACAGAGATTGTTGGTATGAAGCAAGCTATGGTCACCTTGCAAATCTCAGTTAGGCAGATTAAAATGGTTTATGGGTTTTTGAAAATAAAGATAAGAAATAATAAAAAGGATAGAAGACTTATGCAGATTCATTGGTGGGAATTTCAGATAAGCGAATGGAGATGCTGTAAGGCTCAAGGACGCCTGCTCTCCTACTGCTTCTACTCAATCCTTCTTACTCCTTTCCATGGCAAGCTTTGTATAGGGGTTCACCATCAGCTGTGGCTACTTTCAATCCTCTCGGGAAAATGATCCTATGCGGTTGTCAGTCGCACGGCTAATCGTCTAGAGGCATCACCCATGGTTGATGGCTACATCCCATCCTCGCAGTGAAAACTAATGCTCACGCACTCTGTCACAGTACGACTAATCACTGGTTGGTTCCCGCTCCTACTGGAATAGAATCCCTTGATTCTTTTGCGTCTGTCACTAACGCCCAGCAGGTTGCATGTTTGAAGCACGTCACAGTCATTCATTACCGGAATCCTACTCGGAATACCACAGACAAGGTTAGACTTTCCGGATTCCCAGGATCCTACTCGGAATACCACAGACAAGGTGAGACTTTCCGGATCCTCATAAATGCCGCCATCTATCTAGCTTATACCACGAAGATTCTGTTGGGGAATCTAAGAGATACGCATTCAAGCTCTGTTACATGTAGAATGGAAGTGGTTGTCAATCACGCGCGTTCATAAGTGAGAATGATAATGAGGGTTACTTATCATCACATTCATCATGTTCTTGGGTACGAATGAATATCTTGGAATAAGAATAAGAGAGATTTGAATAAAAGACAATGGAACTTCATTAATACTTGAGGTACAGCAGAGCTCCACACCCTTAATCTATGGTGTGTAGAAACTCCACCGTTGAAAATACATAAGTAAAGGGTTCAGGCATGGCCGAATGGCCAGCCCTCTCCATGATCAAGTGACCGAATGATCAAAGACTTAAAGTGGTCAAAAGATATCTAATAGATAAATGTTCTATTTATAATAAACTAGCTCCTAGGGTTTACATGAGTAAGTAATTGATGCATAAATTCACTTCCGGGGTCCACTTGGTGTATGTTTGGGCTGAGCTTGATCAATCCACGAGCTAAGGCTTCTCTTGGAGTTGAACTTCGAGTTATGACGTGTTTTGGGCGTTCAACTCCGGATCATGACGTTTTTCTGGCGTTTAACTCCAGACAGCAGCATGAACTTGGCGTTCAACGCCACGTTACGTCGTCAATCTTCGAATAAAGTATGAACTATTATATATTGCTGGAAAGCCCTGGATGTCTACTTTCCAACGCCGTTGAGAGCGCGCCAATTGGAGTTCTGTAGCTCCAGAAAATCCATTTCGAGTGCAGGGATGTCAGATTCCAACAGCATCAGCAGTCCTTTTGTCAGCCTTCTTCAGAGTTTTGCTCAAATCCCTCAATTTCAGCCAGAATTTACCTGAAATCACAGAAAAACACACAAACTCATAGTAAAGTCCAGAAATGTGAATTTAACATAAAAACTAATGAAAACATCCCTAAAAGTAGCTCAAACTTACTAAAAACTATATAAAAATAATGCCAAAAAGCGTATAAATTATCCGCTCATCACAACACCAAACTTAAATTGTTGCTTGTCCCCAAGCAACTGAAAATCAAATAGGATAAAAGAAGAGAATATACTATAAATTCCAGAATATCAATGAATATTAATTTAATTAGATGAGCGGGACTTGTAGCTTTTTGCTTCTGAATAGTTTTGGCATCTCACTTTTTCCTTTGAAGTTCAGAGTGATTGGCGTCTCTGGGAACTCAGAATTTCGGATAGTGTTATTGACTTTCCTAGTTAAGCATGTTGATTTTTGAACACAGCTACTTATGAGTCTTGGCCGTGGCCCTAAGCACTTTGTTTTCCAGTATTACCACCGGATACATCAATGCCACAGACACATAACTGGGTGAACCTTTTCAGATTGTGACTCAGCTTTGCTAGAGTCCCCAGTTAGTGGTGTCCAGAGCTCTTAAGCACACTCTTTTGCCTTGGATCACGACTTTAACCACTTAGTCTCAAGCTTTTCACTTGGACCTTCATGACACAAGCACATGGTTAGGGACAGCTTGATTTAGCCGCTTAGGCCTGGATTTTATTTCCTTGGGCCCTCCTATCCATTGATGCTCAAAGCCTTGGATCCTTTTTACCCTTGCCTTTTGGTTTTAAGGGCTATTGGCTTTTTCTACTGCTCCTTCTTTTTCTTTCTATATATATATATATATATATATATATATATATTTCGCAAGCTTCCTTTTTCACTGCTTTCTCTTGCTTCAAGAATCAATTTCATGATTTTTTTTCAAATCATCAATAACATTTCTCTTTGTTCATCATTCTTTCAAGAGCCAACAATTTTAACACTCATAAACAACAAGATCAAAAATATGCACTGTTCAAGCATTCATTCAGAAAACAAAAAGTATTGTCACCACATCAATATAATTAAATTAAATTCAATGAAAATTTCGAAATTCATGTACTTCTTGTTCTTTTGAATTAAAACATTTTTCATTTAAGAGAGGTGAAGGACTAATGGATTTTATTCATAGCTTTAAGGCATGGTTACATACTAATGATCATGAAGTAAAGACACAAAACATAGATAAACACAATATTAAAAATGAAAACAGAAAGAAATAAAGAACAAGGAATGAATCCACCTGAGTGAGGGTGGCGCCTTCTTGAAGGTTCAATGGTGCTTTTTTGAGCTCCTCTATGTCTCTTCCTTGTTTCTGTTGAATGATTCCTAGTAATTTTGGTGTTTTCTACCCTTAGTTGCTTCCAATATTTGTGTGGAGGACAACTTATCCCCTGAGGTATCTCAGGGATCTCTTGATTTACAGCCACATGTTCTAACCAACTGAGCTATTCCAGCTTATATTAGTCTTTCCATCTCCCATGACTCAGAGGTGGAAGCTTTTTGTCTTCCCTTTGAGGTTTCTCTGGCTTTAGGTGCCATTAATGGTAATGGAAAAGCAAAAAAGCTATGCTTTTACCACACCAAACTTAGAATATTGCTCGCCCTCGAGCAAGAGAAGAAAGAAGAGAAGAAGAAGAAGAAGAAGAAGAAGAAGAAGAAGAAGAAGAAGAAGAAGAAGAAAATGGAGGTGAGTGAGGGGAGATGGATTCGGCTATATGGGTGGGATTGGGTGGGAAAGAGAAGTTGAATTGTAAAGGTAGGCGGGGTGTATGGGGAAGAGTGGATATATGTAGGTGGTGAATGAAAAACAGAAGGGATGACCATGAATGGAGTGAGAGAGGGCGAGGTAGGTGGGGATCCTGTGAGGTCCACAGATCCTGAGGTGAAAAGAAATACCATTCCTTCACCATATAGGCATGTAAAATGCCTTCATGCATCATTCTGGTGTTCAAACGCCCATTGGTGCACGTTCTGGACGTTCAACGCCCATGTAATGCATGTTTCTGGCGTTGAACGCCAGTTTCATGCTTGTTGCTGGCGTTCAGCGCCAGTTTGTCTTCTCTGTGCACCATCCTGGCGTTTAACGCCAGGTTGTTGCTTGTTTTGGGCGTTCAGCGCCAGAATGGTGCTCTGTTCTGGTGTTAAACGCCGGCCAGATGCACCTTCTGGGCGTTGAACGCCAGCCCGTGCGTCCTCCAGGGTGAAAAATGTTTTTCTTCTGTTTTTGACTCTGTTTTTAATTTTTTTGATTTTTTCGTGACTCCTCATGATCATGTACCTAATTAAGCACAAAAATAAAATTAGATAAATAAAATTGGGTTGCCTCCCAACAAGCGCTTCTTTAATGTCAATAGCTTGATAGTGGCTTTCATGGAGCCACTAGGTGATCAGGTCAATTTTAGTGTGTAATCCCAACACCAAACTTAGAGTTTGGATATGGGGTCTTAACACCAAACTTAGAGTTTGGTTGTGGCCTCTCAACACCAAACTTAGAGTTTGACTGTGTGGGCTCTTCTTGACTCTGAACTGAGAGAAGCTCTTCATGCTTACTCTCTTTTGTCACAGAGGGATGGCCATGTGCCTTAAACACAAGGTAGTCCCCATTCAATTGAAGGACTAACTCACCTCTGTTGACATCTATCACAGCTCCTGCTGTGGCTAGGAAAGGTCTTCCTAGGATGATGCATTCATCATCTTCCTTCCTAGTGTCTAGGATTATGAAATCAGCAGGGATGTAAAGGCCTTCAACCTTTACTAGCACGTCCTCTACTATTCCATAAGCTTGTCTCAATGACTTATCTGCCAATTGCAATTAAAACAAGGCAGGTTGTACCTCAATGATCCCCAGCTTCTCCATTACAGAGAGTGGCATAAGATTTATCCCTGACCCTAGATCACATAGAGCTTTTTCAAAGCTCATGGTGCCAATGGTACAGGGTATTAAGAACTTGCCAGGATCTTGTTTCTTTTGAGGTAGAGTTCTCTGAATCCAAGTATCTAGTTCACTAATGAGCAAGGGAGGTTCACTTTCCCAAGTCTCATTACCAAACAGCTTGGCATTCAGCTTCATGATAGCTCTTAAATATTGAGCAACTTGCTCTCCAGTCACATCTTCATCCTCTTCAGAGGAAGAATAGTCTTCAGAGCTCATGAATGGCAGAAGGAGATTTAATGGAATCTCTATGGTCTCTAGATGAGCCTCAGATTCCTCTGGATCCTTAATAGGAAACTCCTTCTTGCTTGAAGGACGTCCCAGGAGGTCTTCCTCACTAGGATTTTCGTCCTCCTCCTCCTTTGTGCATTCGGTCACTTTGATTAAATCAATGGCCTTGCACTCTCCTTTTGGATTTTCTTCTGTATTGCTTGGGAGAGTACTGGGAGGAGTTTCAATAACTTTCTTACTCAGCTGGCCCACTTGTGCCTCCAAATTTCTAATAGAGGATCTGGTTTCATTCATGAAACTGAAAGTGGCCTTTGACAGATCAGAGACTATATTAGCTAAATTAGAATTATTTTGTTCAGAGTTCTCTGTCTGTTGCTGAGAAGATGATGGATATGGCTTACTATTGTTCAGCCTATTGCGTCCACCATTGTTAAAGCCTTGTTGAGGCTTTTGTTGATCCTTCCAGGAGAAATTTGGATGATTTCTCCATGATGGGTTATAGGTGTTTCCATATGGTTCACCCATGTAATTAACCTCTGCCATGGCAGGGTTCTCAGGATCATAAGCTTCTTCAGAAGCTGCCTCTCTAGCACTGTTGGATGCATGTTGCAATCCATTCAGATTTTGAGAGATTATGTTGACCTGTTGAGTCAACATTTTGTTCTGAGCCAATATGGCATTCAGAGCATCAATTTCAAGAACTCCTTTCTTCTGAGGTACCCCATTATTCACGGAATTCCTCTCAGAGGTGTACATGAACTGGTTGTTTGCAACCATGTCAATGAGTTCTTGAGCCTCTTCAGGCGTTTTCTTTAGGTGAATAGATCCACCTGCAGAATGGTCCAATGACATTTTCGAAAATTCAGAGAGACCATAATAGAATATATCTAATAGGGTCCATTCTGAGAACATGTCAGATGGACATCTTTTGGTCAGCTGCTTGTATCTTTCCCAAGCTTCATAGAGGGATTCACCATCTTTTTGTTTGAAGGTTTGAACATCCACTCTCAGCTTGCTCAACTTTTGAGGAGGAAAGAATTTATCCAAGAAGGCAGTGACCAGCTTATCCCAGGAGTCCAGGCTATCCTTAGGTTGTGAATCCAACCATATTCTAGCTCTGTCTCTTACAGCAAAAGGGAAAAGCATGAGTCTGTAGACTTTAGGATCAACTCCATTCGTCTTTACAGTCTCACAGATCTGCAAGAACTCAGTTAAAAACTGATAAGGATCTTCAGATGGAAGTCCATAAAACTTGCAGTTTTGTTGCATCAATGCAACTAGTTGAGGCTTAAGCTCAAAGTTATTGGCTCCAATGGCAGGAATGGAGATGCTTCTTCCATCAAACTTGGACGTTGGCTTTGTGAAGTCACCAAGCATTCTCTTTGCATTATTATTATTATTATTTTTGGCTGCCATCTCCTTCTCTTGTTCGAAAATTTCTGAAAGGTTGTTTCTGGATTGTTGTAATTTAGCTTCTCTTAATTTTCTCTTCAGAGTCCTTTCAGGTTCTGGATCATCTTCAACAAGAGTGCCTTTTTCCCTGTTCCTGCTCATATGAAAGAGAAGAAAACAAGAAAAGAAAGAGGAATCCTCTATGTCACAGTATAGAGATTCCTTTATGTTAGTAGAAGAAGAGAGAGGTAGAAGAATGAAGAGGGAGATTCGGATTTGTGGATGAAGAGAGGTGAAGAGAAGTGTTAGTAATTAATTAATTAAGTAGAAGAAGAAAAGAGAAGAGAAATTTCGAAAATAATTTTTGAAAAAGAGTTAGTGATTTTCGAAAATTAGAGATAAAATATAATTAAAATTAAAATTTAAAACAAAAAGAATTTTTGAAAAAGAGAGGGAGAATTTTCGAAAATTAGAGAGGGAAAAGTAGTTAGGTGGTTTTGAAAAAGATAAAAAACAAACAAAAAGTTAGTTAGTTGATTGAAAAAGATTTGAAATCAAATTTTGAAAAAGATAAGAAGATAAGAAGTTAGATAAGATATTTTGAAATCAAATTTTGAAAAAGATAAAGTTTTTGAAAAAGATAAGATAAAAAGATAAAAAGATTTTTAAGAAAAAGATATTTTGAAAAAGATTTAATTTTTAAAATTACTTAACTAACAAGAAACTACAAGATAAGTTTCTAGAACTTAAAGATTGAACCTTTCTTAACAAGAAAGTAACAAACTTCAAATTTTTGAACCAATCACATTACTTGTTAGTTAATTTTCGAAAATTAGATATAAAAGATAAGAAAAAGATTTTGAAAATATTTTGAAAAAGATTTTTGAAATTTTCGAAAATTATAAAAAATGAAAAAGATATGATTTTTGAAAAAGATTTTGAAAAGATAAGATTTTTAAAATTGAAATTTTGACTTGACTTGTAAGAAACAACTAATTTTTAAAAAAATTTTGACCAAGTCAACCCAAAATTTTGAAAATTTGGAGGAAAATAAGGAAAAGATATTTTTTTTTGATTTTTTGAATATTTTAATTATGAGAAAGAAAAACAACAAAAATACTCAATGCATGAAATTTCTAGATCAAAACAATGAATGCATGCAAGAATGCTATGAATGTCAAGATGAACACCAAGAACACTTTGAAGATCATGATGAACATCAAGAACATTATTTTGAAAAATTTTTGATGCAAAGAAAACATGCAAGACACCAAACTTAGAAATCTTTAATGCATGAAAAATATGAATGCAAAAATGCATATGAAAAACAACAAAAGACACAAAACAAGAAATCATCAAGATCAAACAAGAGGACTTTGTCAAGAACAACTTGAAGATCATGAAGAACACTATGAATGCATGAGATTTTCGAAAAATGCAAGAAAATTTTTTAAAATCATGCAATTGACACCAAACTTAAAAATTGACTCAAGACTCAAACAAGAAACACAAAATATTTTTTGATTTTTATGATTTTCTAATTTTTTTGTATTTTTATTAATTAATTTTTTTTTTCGAAAAACATTTTTGGAAAAACGAAAAAGAAAAGAAAAATTTTTGAAAAAGTTTTTGAAAAGAAAATTACCTAATCTGAGCAACAAGATGAACCGTCAGTTGTTCATACTCGAACAATCCCCGGCAACGGCGCCAAAAACTTGGTGGACGAAATTGTGATCACTATTCTTTGTGCTTGTATGGATTTATTCAATAATTGTCTTTATTTGAATTCACAACTCCGTTCAACTAACCAGCAAGTGTACTGGGTCGTCCAAGTAATAAACCTTACGTGAGTAAGGGTCGATCCCACAGAGATTGTTGGTATGAAGCAAGCTATGGTCACCTTGCAAATCTCAGTTAGGCAGATTAAAATGGTTTATGGGTTTTTGAAAATAAAGATAAGAAATAATAAAAAGGATAGAAGACTTATGCAGATTCATTGGTGGGAATTTCAGATAAGCGAATGGAGATGCTGTATGGCTCAAGGACGCCTGCTCTCCTACTGCTTCTACTCAATCCTTCTTACTCCTTTCCATGGCAAGCTTTGTATAGGGGTTCACCATCAGCTGTGGCTACTTTCAATCCTCTCGGGAAAATGATCCTATGCGGTTGTCAGTCGCACGGCTAATCGTCTGGAGGCATCACCCATGGTTGATGGCTACATCCCATCCTCGCAGTGAAAACTAATGCTCACGCACTCTGTCACAGTACGGCTAATCACTGGTTGGTTCCCGCTCCTCCTGGAATAGAATCCCTTGATTCTTTTGCGTCTGTCACTAACGCCCAGCAGGTTGCAAGTTTGAAGCACGTCACAGTCATTCATTACCGGAATCCTACTCGGAATACCACAGACAAGGTTAGACTTTCCGGATTCCCAGGATCCTTCTCGGAATACCACAGACAAGGTGAGACTTTCCGGATCCTCATAAATGCCGCCATCTATCTAGCTTATACCACGAAGATTCTGTTGGGGAATCTAAGAGATACGCATTCAAGCTCTGTTGCATGTAGAACGGAAGTGGTTGTCAATCACGCGCGTTCATAAGTGAGAATGATAATGAGGGTTACTTATCATCACATTCATCATGTTCTTGGGTACGAATAAATATCTTGGAATAAGAATAAGAGAGATTTGAATAAAAGACAACGGAACTTCATTAATACTTGAGGTACAGCAGAGCTCCACACCCTTAATCTATGGTGTGTAGAAACTCCACCGTTGAAAATACATAAGTAAAGGGTTCAGGCATGGCCGAATGGCCAGCCCTCTCCATGATCAAGTGACCGAATGATCAAAGACTTAAAGTGGTCAAAAGATATCTAATAGATAAATGTTCTATTTATAATAAACTAGCTCCTAGGGTTTACATGAGTAAGGAATTGATGCATAAATTCACTTCCGGGGTCCACTTGGTGTATGTTTGGGCTGAGCTTGATCAATCCACGAGCTAAGGCTTCTCTTGGAGTTGAACTTCGAGTTATGACGTGTTTTGGGCGTTCAACTCCGGATCATGACGTTTTTCTGGCGTTTAACTCCAGACAGCAGCATGAACTTGGCGTTCAACGCCAAGTTACGTCGTCAATCTTCGAATAAAGTATGGACTATTATATATTGATGGAAAGCCCTGGATGTCTACTTTCCAACGCCGTTGAGAGCGCGCCAATTGGAGTTCTGTAGCTCCAGAAAATCCATTTCGAGTGCAGGGAGGTCAGATTCCAACAGCATCAGCAGTCCTTTTGTCAGCCTTCTTCAGAGTTTTGCTCAAATCCCTCAATTTCAGCCAGAATTTACCTGAAATCACAGAAAAACACACAAACTCATAGTAAAGTCCAGAAATGTGAATTTAACATAAAAACTAATGAAAACATCCCTAAAAGTAGCTCAAACTTACTAAAAACTATATAAAAACAATGCCAAAAAGCATATAAATTATCCGCTCATCAGCACCCAACTAGTCCTGTGAACACCACCAGCGGTGGCGAACTTCTGTTCCGCTGCGACCACCACAACTCCACCTACTCCATTCTTCTTCTTCCTTCCTTCATCAGCACAGGTTCCATTCCCTTTTCCCTCCCCTGCTTCTGTTTCTTTACTTCTTTATTTCCATTGTTTTTTAATTCTATTTTAGTATTAGGAGGTGTTAGTGTAGATGATTTTCTATGTTTCTGGACTGAATTTGTTGTTGTTTATATTTCTGGGCTGATTGATCGGTTACATTGAACTGAATATGCTGTCTTTTAAACTCTGCACACCACATGCTTGATGAATTGCCTGAATGAATATTTTTTGTTTAAATCTTGTGTCTGATCAACATAGGCTTTAAATTTTTTTTTCATTAGGCATTTTGTTTCATAATGTGCAGTTGTATGCAATTTCTGCTGATGATTGAGCTTGAATTCTCATATGCACTTGAATTAATTTT
The DNA here is from genome assembly GCF_003086295.3 of Arachis hypogaea. Classification (NCBI taxonomy): domain Eukaryota; kingdom Viridiplantae; phylum Streptophyta; class Magnoliopsida; order Fabales; family Fabaceae; genus Arachis; species Arachis hypogaea. The sequence goes on along the minus strand of NC_092040.1, from coordinate 29,293,318 downwards.
GATTAGAACACCAAATTGGACTGAATCTTCTAGACTTTAGCATTGTTTGGTGAATTTTGCAGCAGTGCATACCATGTTTTGTTTAGTGAATTGACTAAGTGCTTACTCATGTGTTCTCGAACACAAATGATCACGTACAATAACTTATTCTTTACAATCCTTTTTGGGCAATGCAAGTTTATTTTGATTAAGTATTGCTTTTGGAACAAGGGTTTGGTTATGTGGTCATTTTTCCACTTTTCACCATGAATAGGTAGACGCTTCAAATGATAAATTAATTGTTGCCATTGTGACAATTTTTGTTCATTCTTCAAATTTTAAGACAAAATTAGGCAATAATCAATTTTCTTGATTTAATTCACTTTTATTGCTTTACCTAAGTTGTTTGCGCTTTGATTTTCGTTTATTCCTTTAATTGTTACTTAGGTTCCTTGATTGTGGAAAACTACATTTCCCTTTGAGCATATTACTTCTTTTTTAATATGTTTTCCTCAATTAAGTGTCTGGTTAGTTTATTGGCTCCGATTTGCATCGTTTGACTATTTCCTCTTTGCTTTTGTGATTTTCTATCTGTTTCTCCTTATTTGTATTCCATTTTTTGTTCTTTTTTAGGATGCCTCGCGAAGGAAAGGAGAAAGCCAACCCTTTGGCTCCTCCTCCTGCACGTCCGAGCACTCAACCAGACACATTTATCAGTGAGGAAGCCCAAGAGTAATATCAGAAACTGGAAAAGAAAGCCTTCCACTACGAGAGGAAGCTCAATGTACCAAAGAAATATGCAAAAGTAATTCATAACCGACTCAATTTCTACCAGTGGAGGTTCATAGAATTCGACCCTGTGGAGACTAATGAACACATGGTCAAGGAATTCTACGAGAATCTACTGAAGAGAGAGGCCACAACCATTTTTCTGAGAGGTGTCACACTAGACACCTCTGATCATATTTTAGAGGCCCTCTTACAGATTCCGCATATTCCTCCGGCACGTGATGCTTATCCTAACATAGTGAAGGACTTGACTGTGGGCAAGCTTTCCTTAGATGCCGTTCTGAAGAAGATTGGGCTACCAAAGGCCCAATGGGAATACAGCAGAGGTGAAAATGTGGTCCCACAAAGCGTTGCATACTCCGATCTGACTCCTGAGGCGAGGATCTGGCAGCAGATCATTGCTGACTACATCTTGATGAGCACGCATGCCACTCACATTAGGGTCCATGTGGCAGTTTTACTTTGGGCTATTCTGGAGGGGAAGAGGATCTCTGTTCTTCTCCTCATCAGAGACTCGATGTGAAAGGTAAACCAGTAGCAGAAGTATAACATCACTTTCCCATCGATGATCACTCGCATGGCTACTTTATCTGGGGTGGAGAGACGTTCGACAGAACAAATGTTTGTCTACATTAGCAACCAGCCATTTCTGCCATACGGAGAGTATGATGGTCTGCCACAGAAGAAGAGGAAGACTATAGAGCCACCATCATCATTAGCACCTTCAGCGCCTCCAGCACCTTCCACACTTACACCTCAACTTCAGACACCTTATGAGCTGGGTCAGGAGATTCTTCAGGCCATCCACCGCTTCGAGCACCGCAATGCCTGCCGCTTTCAATGGATTGTGGCGAAGTTTGAGGGTAGAGACCCTGGGCCACCTCCTCCAGATACACCAGAGCCTGAGACTGAGACTGAGCCAACAGCTGAGGAGCCACCAGTCGAGCCAGCAACTGAAACTGGGCAGGCAGTCGAGCCCACTGAGTAGAGAGCCGAGGAAAAGGCTGAGTAGCCAATAGTTGAGAGAGCTCAGGAGCCGGCAGCTGTAGCTAAGTAGACAGTAGAGACAGCAGCAGAGCCGGCTGACTAGGCTATTCAGGAGACGGCAGCTGAGACCACCCTAGAGCCTTCCCGTGCTATCATTGTTTATCAGCGGCATTAGCACCTGCCACCCCCAATTTGATTTTTTTGGCACAGAGGACCGTGCATGATTTAAGTGTGGGGGAGGATCTACGATATTTTGGGTGTAAACATTCTCTCCTCAACACTTGTTTTTTAGTTTACTTTCAGTTTTTATTATGCTTTTTGTGGATATTTTTTTTAGTACTTTGACTTATGCACTACATTTTACTTTGGTTTATGTATATAGTAGTTGCTTTATTTAGTTTGCATTTTTTTTAGTTATACTTAGTAGTGCATTTTAATTATGGTTTATATATATGTTTTGAGCTTTATTTTGTTTGGTATATAGTATAGATTTTGGATGTGAATGGAAGATGTGAATAGCATATGCCTAGCTCAATTTTGATCCTAATTGTTCATGTTAGTTTTTGCGATATTGAAAATTAGGAATAGAACTAGAAAATTTTGAAAAATTGCATCCATAACATCATACACACATATAGGAAATAATTTTGGTGAAAAACAACAAAGATTTCTAAGAATTTTGTTTCAAGGGAATTTTATTGAATTGATTTGGAAAATTATTTTTATGGAACATAGAAGAGGAAACAACAAAATACCTTGTGAGATTTGAGCTTTAATGAGTGGTTGTACATTTTAACTACTAATTTTGTTCATTATGTGCTATATCTCTTCTATGATTGTTGGTGCACGAAATTGTGATCTCAACGGCGCCATAAACTTGGTACGCACAATTGTAATATCACTCTTTTTCACAACTTCGCACAACTAACCAGCAAGTGCATTGGGTCATCCAAGTAATAAACATTACGTGAGTAAGGGTCGATCCCACGGAGATTGTCGATATGAAGCAAGCTATGGTCATCTTGTAAATCTCAGTCAGGCGGATTTTAATGGTTATAATGGTTTTCGAATATAAAGATAAATAAAGTATAAAATAGAGATAGAGATACTTATGTAATTCATTGGTAAAAATTTCAGATAAGTGTATGGAGATGCTTTATCCTTTTTGAATCTACTTTCCAACACAATTAAGAGCGCACCATTTAGAATTCTGTAGCTCCAGAAAATCCATTTCGAGTGCAGGGAAGTCAGAATCCAACAGCATCAGCAGTCCTTTGTCAGCCTCCTATCAGATTTTTGCTCAGGTCCTTCAATTTCAGCCAGAAAATACCTGAAATCACAGAAAAACACACAAACTCATAGTAAAGTCCAAAAATGTGAATTTTGCATAAAAACTAATAAAAACATCTCTAAAAGTAGCTAGATTCTACTAAAAACTACCTAAAAACAATGCTAAAAAGCGTACAAATTATCCGCTCATCACAACACCAAACTTAAATTGTTGCTTGTCCCCAAGCAACTGAAAATCAAATAGGATAAAAAGAAGAGAATATACTATAAATTCCAAAATATCAATGAATATTAGTTCTAATTAGATGAGCGGGACTTGTAGCTTTTTGCTTCTGAACAGTTTTGGCATCTCACTTTATCCTTAGAAGTTTAGAATGATTGGCATCCATAGGAACTCAGAGTTCAGATAGTGTTATTGATTTTCCTAGTTAAGTATGTTGATTCTTGAACACAGCTACTTTATGAGTCTTGGCCGTGGCCCTAAGCACTTTGTTTTCCAGTATTACCACTGGATACATAAATGCCACAGACACATGACTGGGTGAACCTTTTCAGATTGTGACTCAGCTTTGCTAAAGTCCCCAGTTAGAGGTGTCCAGAGCTCTTAAGCACACTCTTTTTGCTTTGGATCACGACTTTAACCACTCAGTCTCAAGCTTTTCACTTGGACCTTCATGACACAAGCACATGGTTAGTGACAGCTTGATTTAGCCGCTTAGGCCTGGATTTTATTTCCTTGGGCCCTTCTATCCATTGATGCTCAAAGCCTTGGATCCTTTTTACCCTTGCCTTTTGGTTTTAAAGGCTATTGGCTTTTTCTGCTTGCTTTTTCTTTTTCTTTTATAAATTTTTTTGCAAGCTTTTATTATTCACTGATTTTTCTTGCTTTAAGAATTAATTTTATGATTTTTCAGATTATCAATAACATTTCTCTTGTTCATCATTCTTTCAAGAGCCAACAATTTTAACATTCATAAATAACAAGATAAAAAATATGCACTGTTTAAGCATTCATTCAGAAAACAAAAAATATTGTCACTACATCAATATAATTAAACTAATTTCAAGGATGAATTCGAAACTCATGTACTTCTTGTTCTTTTGTATTAAAAACATTTTTCATTTAAGAAAGGTGAAGGATTCATGGAGTTATTCATAGCTTTAAGACATAGTTACTAAATACTAATGATCATGTAGTAAAGACTCAAAACATAGACAAACATATAGCATAAAACCAAAAAACAGAGAGATAAGAACAAAGAAGTTAAGGAATGAGTCCACCTTAGTGATGGTGGCGCCTTCTTCTTGAGGGACCAATGGTATCTTTCAGCTCCTCTATGTCTCTTCCTTGCCTTTGTTGCTCCTCCCTCATAGCTCTTTGATCTTCTCTATTCTCATTGAGAATGATGGAGTGCTCTTGGTGTTCCACCCTTAATTGGTTCATGTTATGACGCAATCCTTCTAGAGAAGTGTTGAGTTGTTCCCAATAGTTATTTGGAGGAAAATGCATATCTTGAGGCATCTCAGGGATTTCTTGATGATGAGCTTCCTCATGCGTCTCTTGAGATCCATGAATGGGCTCTCTTGTTTGCTCCATCCTCTTCTTAGTGATGGGCTTGTCCTCTTCAATGGGGATGTCTCCTTCTATGACAACTTCAGCTAAGTTGCATAGATGGCAAATGAGATGAGGAAAAGCTAGCCTTGCCAAGGTAGAGGGCTTTTCGGCTACTTTGTAGAGTTCTAGAGAGATGACTTCATGAACTTCTACTTCCTCTCCAATCATGATGCTATGGATCATAATGGCCCGATCTACAGTTACTTCGGATCGGTTGCTAGTGGGGATGATGGAGCATTGGATGAACTCCAACCATCCTCTAGCCACAGGCTTAAGATCCAGTCTTCTCAATTGAACCGGCTTGCTTTTTGAGTCTCTTTTCCATTGAGCTCCTTCCACACATATGTCCATGAGGACTTGGTCCAACATTTGATCAAAGTTGACCCTTCTAGTGTAGGGGCGTGTGTTTTCTTGCATTATAGGCAAGTTGAACACCAACCTTACGTTCTCCGGACTGAAATCTAAGCATTTTTCCCGAACCATTGTATGCCGATTCTTTGGGTTTTGGTTCAAGCTTTGATCATGGTTCCTAGTGATCCATGTGTTTGCATAGAACTCTTGAACCGTTAAGATTCTGACTTGTTGAATGGGATTGGAGAGAACTTTCCATCCTCTTCTTCTAATCTTTTATCGAATCTTTGGATATTCGCCCTTTTTGAGCTTAAAAGGGACCTCAGAGAACTTCCCATCCTCTTCTTCTAATCTTTTACCACACCAAACTTAGAATGTTGCTTGCCCTCAAACAAAAGAAGAAAGAATAGAAGAAGAAAAAGAAGATATGGAGGAGAGGGAGGGAGGTGTGGGTTTTGGCTAAGAGGGAGAAGAGAGTGTAGTGTTGTGTGAAAATGAAGAAGGATGGAGGGATTTATATAGTAGAGGGAGAGGGGTTTGGGTTCGGCCATTTAGAGTGGGTTTGGGTGGGAAAGAGATTTTGAATTTGAAGGTAGGTGGGGTTTATGGGGAAGAGTGGATGGATATGATTGGTGAAGGGGTAATAGGGAAGAGAGATTGAGGTGATTGGTGAAGGGTATAGTGTTATTGGATTATGTGAAGAAGAGGAAAGTGGGGTAGGTGGGGATCCTGTGGGGTTCACAGATCCTAAGGTGATTGGTGCACGAAATTGTGATCATCACTGGCGCCATCAATATGGTACGCACAATTGTAATATCAACTCTTTATCACAACTTCGCACAACTAACCAGCAAGTGTACTGGGTCATCCAAGTAATAAACCTTACGCGAGTAAGGGTCGATCCCACGGAGATTGTTGGTATGAAGCAAGCTATGGTCACCTTGTAAATCTTAGTCAGGCAGACTCAAATGGTTATGGATGATGTATGAATAAAACATAAAGATAAAGATAGAGATACTTATATAATTCATTGGTGAGAATTTCAGATAAGCGTATGGAGATGCTTTGTCCCTTCCGTCTCTCTGCTTTCCTACTGTCTTCATCCAATCCTTCTTACTCCTTTCCATGGCAAGCTGTATGTAGGGTTTCACCATTGTCAGTGGCTACCTCCCATCCTCTCAGTGAAAATGTTCAACGCACCCTGTCACGGCACGGCTAATCATCTGTCGGTTCTCAATCAGGTTGGAATAGAATCCATTGATTCTTTTGCGTCTGTCACTAACGCCCAGCCTTCAGGAGTTTGAAGCTCATCACAGTCATTCAATCATTGAATCCTACTCAGAATACCACAGACAAGGTTTAGACCTTCCGGATTCTCTTGAATGCCGCCATCAATTCTAGCTTATACCACGAAGATTCCGATTAAGGGATCCAAGAGATATCCACTCAATCTAAGGTAGAACGGAGGTGGTTGTCAGGCACACGTTCATAGGTGAGAATGATGATGAGTGTCACGGATCATCACATTCATCAAGTTGAAGAACAAGTGATATCTTAGAACAAGAACAAGCTGAATTGAATAGAAGAACAATAGTAATTGCATTAATACTCGAGGTACAGCAGAGCTCCACACCTTAATCTATGGTGTGTAGAAACTCCACCGTTGAAAATACATAAGAACAAGGTCTAGGCATGGCCGAGAGGCCAGCCCCCAAAACGTGATCAAGAGATTCAAAGATCTAAAGATGAAAATACAATAGCAAAAGGTCCTACTTATAGAGAACTAGTAGCCTAGGGTTTACAGAAATGAGTAAATTACATAAAAATCCACTTCCGGGCCCACTTGGTGTGTGCTTGGGCTGAGCATTGAAACATTTTCGTGTAGAGACTTCTCTTGGAGTTAAACGCCAGCTTTTGTGCCAGTTTGGGCGTTTAACTCCCATTCTTGTGCCAGTTCCGGCGTTTAACACCGGGCAGTTTTGAGCTGATTTGGAACGCCGGTTTAGGCCATCAAATCTCGGAAAAAGTATGGACTATTATATATTGCTGGAAAGCCCAGGATGTCTACTTTCCAACGCCATTAAAAGCGTGCCAATTGGGCTTCTGTAGCTCTAGAAAATCCACTTCGAGTGCAGGGAGGTCAGAATCCAACAGCATCTGCAGTCCTTTTCAGCATCTGAATCAGATTTTTGCTCAGGTCCCTCAACTTCAGCCAGAAAATACCTGAAATCACAGAAAAACACACAAACTCATAGTAAAGTCCAGAAAAGTGATTTTTAACTAAAACTAATAAGAATATAATAAAAACTAACTAAAACATACTAAAAACAATGCCAAAAAGCGTATAAATTATCCGCTCATCAGTGATCCTGTGGGATCCACAGATCTTGAGGTGTCAAGGATTTCTCATCCCTGCACCTTTTAGGCATGTAAAACGTCCTCTGTATGCAATCATGGCATTTAATGCAAGATTGCAGCTTGTTTCTGGCGTTAAACGCCCAAATGTAGCCTATTTCTGGCGTTTAACGCCAGCCTGATGCTTGTTTCTGGCATTAAATGCCAGCTTGGTGCTTGTTTCTGGCGTTAAACGCCAGACAGATGCTTGTTTCTGGCGTTTAGATGCCAGACAGCTCTTCCTCCAGGGTGTGCTTTTTCTTCTGCTATTTTTTATTCTATTTTTTTTTGCAATTGTTTTGTGACTCCACATGATCATAAACTTAATAAAACATAAAAAAATAATAGAAATATAGATAAATAAAAATTGGGTTGCCTCCCAATATGCGCTTCTTTAATGTCAGTAGCTTGACAGTGAGCTCTCATGGAGCTTCACAGATGTTCAGAGCATTGTTGGGACCTCCCAACACCAAACTTAGAGTTTGATTGTGGGGGCTTTGTTTGACTCTATATTGAGAGAAGCTTTTCATGCTTCCTCTCCATGGTTGCAGAGGAAGATCCTTGAGCTTTAAACACAAGGTAGTCCCTATTCAATTGAAGGACTAGCTCTCATCTGTCAAAATTAATCACAGCTCCTGCTGTGGCTAGGAAGGGTCTTTCAAGGATGATGCATTCATCCTCATCGTTCCCATTGTCTAGGATTATGAAATCAGTAGGGATGTAAAGGCCTTTAACCTTCACTAACACGTCCTCTACCAATCCATAAGCTTGTTTTATTGACTTGTCTGCCATCTCTAATGAGATTTTTGTATCTTGTACCTCAAAGATCCCCAGTTTCTCTATTACAGAGAGTGGCATAAGATTTATACCTGACCCCAGGTCACACAGAGCCTTTTCAAAGGTCATGGTGCCTATGGTACAGGGCATTAAAAATTTACCAAGATCTTGTTTCTTTTGAGGTAAAGTTTACTGAACCCATGTATTTAGTTCACTAATGAGCAAGGGAGGTTCATCTTCCCAAGTCTCATTACCAAACAACTTGGCATTCAGCTTCTTGATGGCTCCTAGATATTGAGCAACTTGTTCTTCAGTTACATCTTCATCCTCTTCAGAGGAAGAATAGTTCTCAGAGCTCATGAATGGCAGAAGGAAGTTTAATGGAATCTCTATAGTCTCTATATGAGCCTCAGATTCCTTTAGGTCCTCAATAGGGAACTCCTTTCTGTTTGGGGGACGTCCTATGAGGTCTTCCTCATTGGGATTCACGTCCTCCCCTTCCTCTTTGGATTCGGCCATTTTGATTATATCAATGGCCTTGCACTCTCTTTTTGGGTTCTCTTCTGTATTGCTTGGGAGAGTACTGGGAGGAGTTTTAGTGATTTTTTTTACTCAGCTGACCCACTTGTGCCTCCAAGTTTCTAATGGAGGACCTTATTTCACTCATGAAATGTAAAGTGGCCTTAGATAGATCAGAGACTATATTTGCTAAGCTAGAGGGGCTCTACTCAGAATTCTCTGTCTGATGCTGAGAAGATGATGGAAAAGACTTGCTATTGCTAAACCTGTTTCTTCCACCATTATTAAAGCCTTGTTGGGGCTTTTGTTGATCCTTCCATGAGAAATTTGGATGATGTCTCCATGAGGGATTATAGGTGTTTCTATAAGGTTCACCCATGTAATTCACCTCTGCCATTGCAGGGTTCTCAGGATCATAAGCTTCTTCTTCAGAAAATGCCTCTTTAGTACTGTTGGATGCATTTTGCAATCCATTCAGACTCTGAGAAATCATGTTGACTTGCTGAGTCAACATTTTGTTCTGAGCCAATATGGCATTCAGAGCATCAATTTCAAGAACTCCCCTCTTTTGAGGCGTGCCATTACTCACAGGATTCCTCTCAGAAGTGTACATGAATTGGTTATTTGCAACCATGTCAATGAGTTCTCGAGCTTCTGCAGGCATTTTCTTTAGGTGAATGGATCCACCTGCAGAATGGTCCAGTGACATCTTAAAGAACTCAGATAGACCATCATAGAATATATCCAAAATGGTTCACTCTGAAAGCATGTCAGAAGGATACTTTTTGGTCAACTACTTGTATCTTCCCAAGCTTCATAGAGGGATTCACCACCTTTTTTCTTGAATGTCTGAACATCCACTCTAACCATGTTCTAGCTCTGTCTCTTACAGCAAACGGGAAAAGCATGAGCCTGTAGACTTCAGGATCTACTCCATTAGTCTTAACAGTATCACAGATCTGCAAGAATTCAGTTAAAAACTAATAGGGATCTTCTGATGGAAGTCCATGAAACTTGCAGTTCTGTTGCATTAGAGCAACTAGTTGAGGCTTCAGCTCAAAATTATTTGCTCCAATGACAGGGTTTGAGATGCTTCTTCCATAAAAGTTGGAAGTAGGTGTAGTATAATCACCAAGCATCCTCCTTGCATTATTATTTGGTTCGGCCATGTCTCTTTCTTTTTCGAGATTCTTTGTAAGGTTTTCTCTGGATTGTTGTGCTTTAGCCTCTCTTAGCTTCTTCTTCAGAGTCCTTTCAGGTTCAGGATCTGCTTCAATGAGAATATCCTTGTCCTTGCTCCTGCTCATATGAAAAAGAAGAGAATAGAAAAGGAAGAGAAATCCTCTATGTCACAGTATAGAGATTCCTTTATGTGAGTAGAAGAAGAAAAGAATAGAAGAAGGAGGAGAAAAATTCGAACACAGAGGAGAAGAGAGGGTTCGAATTTTTAGATGAAGAGAAGAGTTAGTAATTAAATAAATAAATAGAAGAAGATGAGAGGGAGAGAATTTTGAAAATTATTTTTGAAAAATGGTTAGTGATTTTCAAAAATTAAGAGAAAAAATAAAATTAAAATTAAAATTTGAAACAATTAGTTAAATAAAAAGATTTTTGAAAAAGAGTGAGGAATTTTCAAAAATTAGAGGGAGAAAAATAGTTAGGTAGTTTTGAAAAACGATAAGAAATAGTAAAACAAACAAAAAGTCAATTAGTTAGTTGAAAAGGATTTGAAAATCAATTTTGAAAAGATAAGGAGTTAGAAAAGATTTTTGAAATTGATTTTGAAAAAGATAAGATTTGAAAAAGATATAATTAAAAAGATATTATTGAAAAGATATTTTGAAAAAGATTTGATTTTTAAAATTAAAATTGATTACTTGACTAACAAGAAACTAAAAGATATGATCCTAAAATTTAAAGATTGAACCTTTCTTAACAAGAAAGTAACAAACTTCAAATTTTTGAATCAATCATATTAATTGTTAGTAAAGTTTTCGAAAATCATGAAATAAAGATAAGAAAAAGATTTTGAAAATCAATTTTAAAAAGTTTTCGAAAATATAAAAGAAAAATGAAAAAGATTTGATTTTTGAAAAAGTTTTGAAAAGATAAGATTTTTAAAATTGAAATCTTGACTTGACTAACAAGAAACAACTTATTTTAAAAATTTTTGACTAAGTCAACCCAAAGATTTCGAAATTTATGAGTAAAATAAGGAAAAGATATTTTTTATTTTTGAATTTTTAATAAGGAGAGAGAAAAACACAAATATGACTTAACACATAAAAATTTTGGATCAAAACCAATGATGCATGCAAGAACACTATGAATGTCAAGATGAACACCAAGAACACTTTGAAAATCAAGATGAACATCAAGACTTGTTTTTGAAAAATTTTCAAGAAAAGAAAAAGATGCAAGACACCAAACTTAGAAAATTTTCATGCTTAGACACTATGAATGCAAAAACACATATGAAAAACAACAAAAGACACAAAACAAGAAAATTTAAAGATCAAACAAGGAGACTTACCAAGAACAACTTGAAGATCATGAAACCATGCAAGAATTTTTCGAAAAAAATGCATAAATTTTAAAAACATGCAATTGACACCAAACTTAAAAATTGACACTAGACTCAAACAAGAAACACAAAATATTTTTGGTTTTTATGATTTTATAATTTTTTTGTATTTTTTCGAAAAATTTTTTTTGAAAAAAAAACGAAAACAAATAAAGATTTTTGAAAATTTTTTGAAAAGAAAATTACCTAATCTGAGCAACAAGATGAACCGTCAGTTGTCCAAACTCAAACAATTCCCGGCAGCGGCGCCATAAACTTGGTGCACAAAATTGTGATCTCAACGGCGCCATAAACTTGGTACGCACAATTGTAATATCACTCTTTTTCACAACTTCGCATAACTAACCAGCAAGTGCACTGGGTCATCCAAGTAATAAACCTTACGTGAGTAAGGGTCGATCCCACAGAGATTGTCGATATGAAGCAAGCTATAGTCATCTTGTATATCTCAGTTAGGCGGATTCTAATGGTTATAATGGTTTTCGAATATAAAGATAAATAAAGTATAAAATAGAGATAGAGATACTTATGTAATTCACTGGTAAAAATTTTAGATAAGTGTATGGAGATGCTTTATCCTTTTTGAATCTCTGCTTTGCTACTGCCTTCGTCCAATCATTCTTACTCCTTTCCATGGCAAGCTGTATGTTCGGGTTTCACCGGCATCAATGGCTACCTCCCGTCCTCTCAGTGAAAATGGTCCAAATGCGCTGTCACCGCACGGCTAATCATCTGTCGGTTCTCGATCATGTTGGAATAGAATCCAGTGATTCTTTTGCGTTTGTCACTACGCCCAACACTCACGAGTTTGAAGCTCGTCACAGTCATCCCATCTCAGATCCTACTCGGAATACCACAAATAAGGTTTAGACTTTCTGGATCTTAGGAATGGCCGCCAATAATTCTAGCTTATACCACGAAGACTCCGATCTTTTGGAATGGAGGCTAAGAGATACGCGCTCGATCTAAGGTAGAACAGAAGTGGTTGTCAGGCACGCGTTCATAGGTGAGAATGATGATGAGTGTCACGGATCATCACATTCATCATGTTGAAGTGCAGCGAATATCTTAGAATAAGAATAAGCTGAATTGAATAGAAGAATAATAGTAATTGCATTAATACTCGAGGAACAGCAGAGCTCCACACCTTAATCTATGGTGTGTAGAAACTCCATCGTTGAAGATACATAAGTGAAAATAAGGTAGGCATGGCCGTGAGGCCAGCCCCCAATATCTAAGGACTAACAATAATCAAAGATGTTCCAAAAGCTCGTCCAAAGATTCCTTTACAATAGTAAAAAGTCCGATTTATACTAGACTAGCTACTAGGATTTACAGAAATAAGTCTAAGTGCAGAAATCCACTTCCAGGGCCCACTTTGGTGTGTGCTTGAGCTGAGCTTGAGCTTTACATGTGCAGAGGCTTCTCTTGGGGTTAAACGCCAAGTTGTAACGTGTTTTTGGCGTTTAACTCTGGTTTGTGACGTGTTTCTGGCGTTTTACTCCAGAATGCAGCATGAAGCTGGTGTTGAACGCCAGTTTGCGTCATCTAAAGTCGAATAAAGTATAGACTATTATATATTGCTGGAAAGCCCTAGATGTCTACTTTCCAACGCAATTAAGAGAGCACCATTTAAAATTCTATAGCTCCAGAAAATTTATTTCGAGTGCAGGGAGGTCAGAATCCAACAGCATCAGCAGTCCTTTGTCAGTCTCCTATTAGATTTTTCCTCAGGTCCCTCAATTTCAGCCAGAAAATACCTGAAATCACAGAAAAATACACAAACTCATAGTAAAGTCCAGAAATGTAAATTTTGCATAAAAACTAATAAAAAATCCCTAAAAGTAGCTAGATTCTACTAAAAACTACCAAAAAATAATGCCAAAAAGTGTATAAATTATCCGCTCATCAATTGTGATCTTGATTTTGCTTGAATCTTTATTTCCAATGATTGATGTTTTGATTGCATTGAGCATGATTGAGGCCATATTTGTATAGCTCACTATCCATATAGACTTATCCTTGCATCTACCATTGTTAACCCATTTGAGTCTTGCTTATCCCATTGTTTTCTATATCACCACATCACAACCTTAAGCGAAAAACCATGATTTACCTTGGATTGTATCCTTGATTAGCTTAGGTTGAGAAGTGTTTTGCATTTAAGTGTGGGAAAATTTTAGGAAATATTGGTAGTGAATGAAAATATTTATTTTGGGTACTTCATTGAAAATTTTGGAAAATGGGAGCACTCATTTATGAACTACTAAACCATATGCATTTATCTTGATTGAAAAAAAAAACAAAAATCAAATCATAAAAAAGGGGACAAAAGTTTTCCGAAAGTGAAAAGAACTGAATAAGGAATGATGAATGCATATGTAATGTGAATGAAAAAAAAAAGCATACATGAATATTTGTGAAAAAGAAATGATGGGAGGTTAGGTTGCATATTTTATAATTTGGATTGATAAAGGTTGAGTTGGATACTTAGACTAATCAAAGATTCAATTGAATTAGCCCACTTAGCCATATTTATCCTACCTTAGCCCTAGCCCCATTACAACCCTATGAAGTCCTCATGATAATTGCATTCATGCATCACTTGTTTGTTGATTGTTAGATGAAAAGAAAATCCTTGAAAGCATGATTAAGAATAGACTTGAGTGATTAAACCCTAGACACCGAATGATTAGAGTGTATACACACCAAGTAAGGGTTTAATTACTCAATTCTATGTTTTCATACCTCGTATAATGTATTCTTACAAGTTGCTTCATTTTGATGAGTTAAATCAATTCTTTAGATTTTTACTTGCATTGGATTATTTCTTTGCTGAGCCTTATATGTTCATAGTCTTGCTTGAAAATTTGTTTGTTTGTTTTCACCAATCTTATAGGAAACTGTAGTATAGATAGATATATATTTAGATAGTATATAGTATACTTTGCATGCATATAGATAGTTGCATTCAATAAGTTGATTATCCCTTTGATTATTCTCCTTGTTTGGTTTAGCATGAAGACATGCCATTATTTAAGTGTGGGAAAATTGATGAGACCATATTTGATGAGATATTTTGACTTGATTTAGATGGATTTCATCACATAAACTCACACTTATCACCTAAATAGCATACTTTTGTGTTTCATCCCTAAATTGATCCTAAATGTGAAAACATGCATTTTTATACTTAAATTAGTGATTTTAATTCCACTCTTATGCCATTCAATGTCGTGATATGTTTTGTGAGTGATTTCAGGTCATTGAGGCAAGTTTGGCTAGGCAAAAGTGGAAGAAAGCATGTACAAGGGAGAACACATGAAGAAAATAAGAAAAAGCACACACAGTCATGTGTGCGTGCGCATAAGAACCTGTGCGTGCACGCAAGAAGAAATTAGCATGTGTACGTGCGCACAACCCCCTGTGCATACGCACAAGTGGCAAAACAGCAAAGTGTTTCATTAATAATGAAGCACGTGGCTCACGATTTTGGGGCTCTTTTGGCCCTGTTTTGGAAGGCTGAAGCTGCAATTGTGATGCTATATCAAAGGGGAATGAAGACATATGAAAGAGAGCTTTCATTAGGACTTAGAACATAATTATAGGAGTAGGAGTAGTGTAGATTAGGAAATTCTCTCCCAGGATTTATGTAGTTTTCATGTAGCATGTTATAGCAAGTTTGATCTTGGATTTTGCTTCTTTAATCGTAAATATTCTCAATTTTCACTTTAATTATAGTATCTTTATTTTCATTTCCTCTTGGTTCAAGTGCTTTGTTCATATCTCCAATTTTGAGTTCTTAAAGTTTTGATTGATGCATTTAATATTTTATGCTTTCTTTATGTTTGTTTGGATGTTTATTGTTGATTTTGTGAATAGTTGGTTATAGTTTTTCATTTTCCTTTGTAATTTTCTATGTTTTGGTTTTATGTCCACAAGTTGTTTGTGAAAATGCCAACTTTAGATTTTGAGTAGATTTTCACACCTTAACTTGGGATTTGAGTTTTCAGGATTCTAGAGTCATAATGTCCAATATTTAGTGGCAATTCTTGGGTAGTTAGTTGACTTTTGTTTCCATTGACGCTAGCTTTTTACTAACTAGTTTGGTAAGTTAGCTAGGAGTTATAAATTAAGGTTAATTATGCTTGCTTGACCTACTCCTCGATGTTAGGGGTTAACTAGGCGAGATTGACTCATCATAATTATCATAGTTGTGGTCATGACCATGATAGGATTCCTTGGATCCTCATTCCCAAGTCAAGGCTTCTATATGCATTTCTAGTATTTTCACTAGTTTTGCCTTTGTTTTCCTTTTTACTTACATTAATTACAATTGATCATTGCTTAGTTTTTTTATTTCTTTAGTTCTTTTAATTTTTAGTTCTTTCATTGCAAAAACCCCTTTTTGTCCTCCACAACCAAAATAGTAACACTTCAATTGCGTCCTAGGGAAAACGACCTGGGAGTCTAAATACTCTTGATTATTTGATTTGAATTGTGACTTAACTTTGATTTAAACTTTGATTGATGGTCAATTGTTGGGTTTGGACTATACTTGCAACGGAGAAATTCTATTTTTGAGAGAAATTCCAACCCCGCTTTAGTCCAACATCAATGCTTATTGTATGACCACTAGTATAAGTGTTAAATATTAAGTAGTCTATGTTTATATCCAAAATGGGCTAGCAAAATCACTTATTAAATGCCTCCAGTTGATTTTCATATCTTTACTTATAAGAACAAATATCACAATTTCTGCTTGGGGGCATGCTATTTTACATATTACAATATTTATTCATTTAAGGCCAATAAGTTATCGCAAATTCTCTCAATTACAATCGAATTTTGGCCAACAACCAAATATATCCCAGTTGAGAACATTTGAATGTTCGATATATGTTCCGATTGTTCCATCTAACCACATTAGAATGGGACTCCAAAGAAAATTAAAAATTTATGTTGGATATGATTATCCTTCTATTGTGAGATATCTAAAAATACAAACGAAATTTGTATTTAAAGATCAATTTGCATATTGTCGCTTTAATGAGACAATGTTTCTAATATTAGGAGGAGAGAACAAAAAACTAGCAAAAGAGTTAAATTGGATTGCATCATCATTAATACATTTAGATCCTCGATCAGGACAATGTAAATTAGAAGTTCAAAAGATTATACATTTGTAGAAAATTGCAAATAAATTGCCTAATATATTTTTCGATACAAACTCCTATATACCAACTGAAAATGATCCAATTCAAATTGATATCCTTGTTGGATAAATGGTCTTCGTCTTCATAAAGGTCGCCGACCACCCGTATACCTCGATGACCTAGGTGAAGCCTTGTTAGCGACATTCGTTAGACGACAATGCTTGAACCCCTCGTTATCTCTAAAATAGGACTCCAATTCACATTTAATTTTTGGACAGATTCACAATGTCAGGTGGTCTTTTCCCTGACAAACGTCACTCGTCATCTGCTGAAAATGTTTGGCTGTCCGGTAGTCATAGATCTTCCTGAGCATGGCATTATGTTCTACATCCCATATGAAATTCAGGTACACAAAGTGATTCACCAAAATTTGTTAGTTAGAATAAAATACATTTCCTATACAGTTAAGTATTTCAAACAAAATTGGGTTCTTATCGCCTACCTCTGAAACCAATGCTCTCTCACATCAGCCAAGATCTGTGTATAGGTCGGCCACGGGTGGTCGTACATACACTTAATGACCTTGGATATCTCCTGTGTGCAAGCATTCGGGTTTGGTACAAACCTATCAGAAAAAAATCTCACATTAACAAACACACAAGATAAACAAACTTAACATAAACAAATTTAATATTAAAAAATTAAACTCACGACTGCATGCCATTGGGCCAAATTCTCATCCGAATGACGGAGAGTGGTGGAGGGACATCCTACTCGAGGGCATTGGAGGAATCACCCACCGCTTGTTTTGTCGATGTCATCGTTGCATCTGCAGGGAACATAGCAGATGGAGGCACCCTGTTCGGGTTTGGGACTATGATGAATTGTTGGTCCCATGGACCCGCCTGTGACATCACAGGGGTCGACGAAGTAACCGAGGTAGAGAACAATGACTGGGCAGCCCTGGGATTCGGTGGAAGCCCGTCCTCTATCATGACTACGTGACCCACTCGACCTACCTCTACTACCTGTCGTCATGTCTGTACAACGAATATATTAGTAACATATTAATAACATGACAAAGACCAATAAATAGTAACATAAGAAGAAATTTAAGAAATAACAAATAATTCTAAAAGTGTTTTAGTTTAGTAAATTAAAAAAAATTACATAGTATTTTAGTTTTAAAATAATTAAATTAGAATGAATAATAAAAAGCTTAAACTAAGACCAAAATAATTATTCAAATTAACAACTGTATAAAAATATAGCAACTCAACAATTAATTTCTAATGTTATTTCGAAAACATAATTTTAATTTTTTTATTTCACTAAAAATTTTATAAAAATTTTGACGGAGTTTCTCCTAACATTTGGATTTCTCCACCTTTCAAGTATTCCATCCAAACCAAATATCCATCAATCCTTCTCAACTGGTTAATTTTTTCAATCATTATTAAGGACCTAGGGCTGGCAATGAGTAGGGTAGGGTATGGTTTGAACTCTACCCTAATCCTACCCGCGGATTAAAAATTTTCTTAAAACTTTACCTTACCTACCCGCAAAAAAATAAAAATATTTCAAGCAAATATAAAATTCAACCATTCCAAATTTCATACATATTAATAAAATAAAAAATAAAAATCTAAATTCAAATTAAAATTAAAAACAATAAAATCTTAAAAAAATTTAACATAAAATTACAAATAATATGATTATCAACTAGCTTAGCGGTTCTTTCAAGTTTTTATAAGAGGAAGATTGTGAGTTTAACACTCACTTTCTTCATTACATACATAACTTTTAGGGAAAATTTCACTCCCCTCCCCTGCAAGATGTTAAAATGACACTCCCTTCCCCTCTATTTTATAAATGTACATTCCCCTCCTTTCTAATTTTTAAAAAATCTCCTCTTTAATCTATTTTAAACTTTTTGTGTTAACTAATGTTAACTTTATCCATTTTTTAAGAAAAAATAAATTATTTTTTTAAAAAAATACCCATTAACAAAAATTTTATTTTTTATTATTATATTTTTTTACTAAAATATTTTTTAATAAATTATTTTTTATTGGTTAAATTGTATTTTTTTAAAAATTTAATAATTATGTTATTTTTTTCCTAAAATATCCTTCAATAATTTTTTAATTATTAAATTATAATTTTATCAAAATTTTCGTTACCAATTTTTTTATATTTTACTATTAGTTTTTTGATATCTATATATATTATTTTAACATTAAATAAAAAATTTTAGTAAGATTATTTTTCAATATCAATATATATTAATTGTTATATATATTAACAGTGGTAAAAAAATTTTATTTAATGTTAAAATAATATATATTGATATCAAAAAATTAATAGTAAAATATAAAAGTAATTGTTCATAAAAATTTTGGTAAAATCATAATTTAATAATTAAAAAACTATTAAAGGATAGATATGTTAGAAAAAAATAATTTAATTATTAATTTTTTAAAAAATATTTTAATAAAAATACAATTCAATCAATAAAAAATAATTTATTAAAAGGTATTTTAGTAAGTAAAATTTAATGATAAAAAATAAAACTTTTGTTAATGGATATTTTTTCAAAAAATAATTTATTTTTTCTTAAAAAATGGATAAAATTAACACAAAAAGTTTAAAATGGATTAAAGATGAGGTTTTTTAAAAGTTAGAAGGGAGGGGAATGTACATTTATAAAATAGAGGGGAGAAGAGTGTCATTTTAACATCTCACAAGGAAGGGGAGTGGAATTTTCCCTAACTTTTACATATATATTATATAATATGTTAGAGGTGCAGGTAGGGTAGGGTATACCATGAACCTGTACCCTACCCTACCCGCAAGAAAACTCGCACCGTACCTTACCATACCCTCAGCGGATCGGGTAGACAACCCTACCTGCAGCAAGTTGGGTAGATAACCCTATCCGAATGGGTTAGTTCAGGTTAATACCTACGAATAAGATAAATATTACCAGCTCTAAAACAGCTCAATCATTATTAATACAATCAAAAAATTTTTTAACAATTTTAGCAATAAAAATTAGCATATAGCTCAATAATCCAATATTTTTTAGTAATTTCAAATTCTAATCTAACATATTTTAACTTATTCTAACCACCTAAATCTACTAAAATAAAAAATTAAACAAACTAATCTCTATTAACTAATTAATTAACTTAATATAATAGAATTTAAAATAATTAGATTGTGACAACAATACCATTGTTCTTTAATTCTGAGACTCCTTGATAATTCTCTGCCTCCACATAAGACACAACTAAGGCTTGTTTTAGGAGAGAAGCACTCATCATCCTCGTCACACTAAGAAGAAAAATAAGTTGGTGCTATTCTTGGAATAATGGCATCAATAATAATAATAACAATGTAATTAAGTATCCTTTAAATATTATCTTTCATTCAATTTTTAGAAGAATAAAAAAATAAAAAAATTGTTAATTTTTTAATAATTAATATATAAAGTGAGTATTTAAATTAATTAAATAATAATAATTTTTTAAAATAGACCAAAAATTGAATTTAAAAAAATACGTAGCATTTTTCTAATAATAATAATAATAATAATAATAATAGATATATTTTGTATTTTAGCTTCCGACAATAGTCAACAAGTTAAAAACTAATTCGTTCATGAATTTGAGTTTTATTTAAGAGTTTGTAATTGGCCAATAAATTGATTATATAAGACAAAATTTAAACTCCCAACACTTATTTAAGTGGACGATTAAGTTGTTTACTCGATCAACCCAGATTGGTTTAGATATATTTAAAATTTTAAATTAAAATAATAAAAACTAAAAATATACACACAATCCCTTATTATTATATTTAAAATAATAAAAATAATTTCACACACAATATAATATTCAAAATAATAAAAAAATAATTTATAATGACTTTTTTTCATGTTTAACATGATAATATTATTTTTCTATATATTCTTAAATAGTTATTTTATTTTTTATTATCTCATATTTAATTATTAAATCTATTTATAGTCTTTATAGTATAAATAAAATTTTTAACCAAAATAATTATTATAATTAAAATTATTTTAATAATAAATATTAATATGTAAATAATATATTTTTTATCTTAAATAATTTTTAAAAAATACTATTAATTTAAATTGTATTTAATTAAAAAATTAAGTTTTAATTTAATTAATAACTAATTAACTAATATAATTAAAATTATCACTGTTTTAGAGATTATTATACTAACTCAAATTTAATAATATAATTATTATTATATGTTAAGTGTAACCAAAAAAATTTAACATAAAACACAAAAAAATTATTTATATTTTATTTTACGATAAATATAATATAATAAAAGATAAATATATATAAGTATTATTTTTTTTATTTTGTGGGCGTAAATATCTCCTTTGTATTGTATGTGGGTCCCATCCTAAATGCTGATGAGTTGATTGAAACCAACAAGCAGAATATTTGTGGAGGAAGATTGGGGGTGGAGAATTGGAGTGTGTTTGGCAATTATGTTGGAGAGGATAGAAGTATGTTTGAGTTTTTTTGAAAGTTTTATTTTTATGTTTGGTAATTTTTGTCTTTTTAAATGCAGAAATGATTTTGTCTTTGAACACACGTTCAGGAGAAGCTAAAATTTGTAACTTCTGCGTTTCACATTCATGGTTGGTGATCACTCTTAAAAAATTAGATCAAAAATTTATTTTTTTTACTAACTATATCCTTCATTTTTTTTCTTTGTAGTTTGTCTTGCTTTTTCATAATTCTTAATTACAACTTTTTTTTCATCAAATTAGTTCAGATTTATTTCAATTACCAGCAAATTGAATATTTTAATTTTTTATTATATTTAATACTCATTTTTATATTTTAATTTTTATATTTTTTATTGTATTTTTTATTTATATTTTTTATTTATATGATAAATATTTTTATATTATTTGTGTAGTGCTCTTTTATTCATATGACAAATGTTGTTGACTTTTTTTATGATATTTTTATTATTTTTTGTTCATATAAATTTTTTTCTATCTTTTCCTGCATTGTATTTATGTTGTGTATGAAATTTTATATTTTTTTATTTGATTTTATTGTATTTTTTGTTCATATGATATATGTTGTTGGTTTTATAAAATTTTTATTATTTCTTATCATTTTTTTCTATTCTTTGATGTACTCTATTTTTGTTTTGTATTAATTTTATCTATTTATTCTGACTTTGTAATATTTGTAATTGTAATTATTATATACTACATTTATTATCAAAATTTTGTATAATATAAATTATGATCCTATAAAAAAAGATAAAATAAATAAAAAATTAATTATAAATAATAATTGAGTCATAAATAATAAAAATTTATAGTTCAAAATAATACTCAAAGAGTACTGACAGTACTAGAAAAATTATAGAATATTTTCTTTTTGTTTGACATTATAAAAGTT
The DNA here is from genome assembly GCF_003086295.3 of Arachis hypogaea. Taxonomy (NCBI): domain Eukaryota; kingdom Viridiplantae; phylum Streptophyta; class Magnoliopsida; order Fabales; family Fabaceae; genus Arachis; species Arachis hypogaea. The sequence continues at coordinate 29,271,409 of NC_092040.1, read as the reverse complement.
ATAATACTCTCTTTCATATTTTTATTTTTTATTGTATTTATTTTATTTATATGATAAATATTTTTTATATTATTTTTGTTAGTTTTCTGATTTTGCATGTATATAAAAAAAATTATTTAGATGAATGTCTCTTTTAGTAATTTTTCATCTAAAAGTGATTTTGAGTAGTATAATCCAAACAATATTTATTTTACTATAATCAATTTTGATATAAAGATTGCTAAACATAAATCACGTTAACTCAAACTTACTTTTCATCAAAATCAATTTTACAAAATCAATTTTGTGCAAACTCCCGTTTGCAAACTGAAATTCAAACACACACTTAGAAATTGGAAGTGGAATAATTAAGATTAGAGTAGGGGTTAGGTTAGGTTAGGTTAAATTAAAAAATAATTTAAAAATTTTCAATAATTTTTTAGATTTTGAATAATTTTATTAAGAGAAAATTATTTTTATCGATATAAAATTATTTTTATTTTTTTTAAAGGATAAATTTATTAACATTCTAAATATTTGAGTAAAAATGTTAGTTTTTTGTTTAATTATCAAGTCTCTCAACATTTCTCAAATGATGTCATTATTGACTTATCAATTACACGTGTGAAATTCCTTGTAAATAAAAATAACAGAGTATATGTATAATCTGTATGTACATGTTTATGACGAGATCAACCTTTTGATACTTTGCTTAAAGAAAAATGAGCTCATTCTATTTAACCTCATCCCAAATTAGAGATGACTAGAACAAAGTTGATTACTATTATAAGACTAGTGTTTTGTTTTTGTTATTTTTTTTTTTGAAAAAAAAGCAAAGTTTATGACAAAAAAAAAGGACAAGTGCACAACGGACTTGAGAATTAGATTTAAATGTCAATAACAACAAACTTGAAAAAACAAAAGGGCTTCAACAATCAACATTGCCATAGAATCGGGCTCTTAAAAGAAACTTGTTCTAAATGTCCAAAAGATGGGCAACTGTCAATGGCGAAGTTGTATAAATCTCAACCAATAAACATATAACATCTAATCAAATTGGATTGGTCTAGTGGTCAGTAGTTCGTTTAAATAAGTGGTGGGAGTTTAAATCTCGCTTTATGCATGCAGTAATCTATTTGTCGTCGATAAACCTTAAATAGAGTTCATTACCACAACGAATTAGTCTTTAATCAGTCAGGTTAAAAAATATCGTAAAAAAAAAATATAGAATCTAATTTCATACAAAATAGAGTAAATGTCTAAATTAATTTAAAAAATAAATTAAATATTTTAAATTCAATAAGTTTATTATTTTAAATTTTTTTTACGAATTGATCTCTCTAAAAAAGATTATTTTATTTTATAATAAATTTTTAAAATTTAATCATTTTATAATAAAATTTGTAAAAACTTATTTATCTAACATATACATGTTAAAAATTTTATTCAAAGTAAGTGAGACCATTTGACCGGAATACTTTTTAAGAACTTTTAGGATTAAAAAATTTATTAAAAACCAAAATATTCAATTATTTAAAATTTGTTAAGAACTAATTTGTGTTTACTCTAAAAAAATAATACGTTCAAGTGCTTTTCCAAATAGAAAAAGAAAAGCAAATGCCATACCGCCATACGTCATTAATATAAAATTCATATGCATCGCATCACATTTTCGCAAAAATAATTATAAATAATAGAAAAATACTAGGATGGAAGATAATATTTTTAATAAAAAATGGAAAATCAGTTAATAGTAACTCAAATTCAAGATAAATATCAGAGAATACATTGGTCCATCCTAACATTGGTGAAAAAGGATATATGAATTATGAAAGTTTATTAGGCATTGCGAATCAGAGTTTAGTCATCTAAATGCCTTGTTTTGTTTCATATCTACGAGTAGTAAAATGGGTTGAATTCATCGGGTCGATTCACTAAATTCACTAAAAAAAACGAGTTAGACTAGAATTTAGAGTCCGCCAAATTATAAAAATCTATCAAATTCGCCCCGCCAAATTGACGGATTTTGGCGGGACGGGTGGCCAATCTGCCAGATCGAAGATTTTTATTTTTTTATTTTTTATTAAATAAAAGAGTGAATATTATTATAAAATTAATAATTATAGAATTTTCAAACATTTTTTTGTTTTTGTCTTTATTCTTCTTTTAGTTATTAACTTTATTTATTTTATTTTATAATTTCGTATATTTGTTCGAATGATGTGACTTGTTTTTTAAAATAAAGATAGTTCTATTGACAAATATTATTTTAAACAATTTTATTGAAGTTAAAAATTAAAAAAATAATAAAAAAATTATATTATAATTTTACTATTTTTTATTTGTATTTGATTTTTTTAATTATTATTTTTTAGTTAATTTTAATGAATTTTATTTTTCAAAAAAATAAAAAGAGTCAAGTGCGCTAACTCGCCGACCCGCCAATCCACCATAAAGCGGAACGAGCTAGCATTTTGAACTCATTTTAGTTGGCGGAACGGGCCGACCCATCTCATTTATGGGTGGACCTAGGCGGGACAGGCCGGATTGGGACGGGCCGGCCCGCTTTGCCACCCCTATTAATTATATCTAATCTTCAAAACTTGCAATGAAAATTTATTATTATTATTATTTGAAGGGATGACGTAATCTTTTTTTTTAAATGTTGAGTTTCAGCTAATTAAATCCATGGATCCAAGCTATGCACAAAAACATAAAAGAAAAAGGCTCCAAGTTTTTCTTTCCTATTATGAAGCAAATATATATCCATTGATAGGAAATAACTTTGTAAATTGTATATACAACCGTAGCCCAACTTAAGCACTTCTAAATACTCTCAACCAAAAAGTAGCAAGGAAAAGACTTAAAAATATTTGATCCAAATTCTCCAAAAATGGGTCCCAAGTTGGCAATTTGCATGTCAAATATGTCTTCATCATGCTTATACTGTTTCGGGGTCTAACCACTTCACAACTTCATAGTGTATGTTATGCCACAACATTCTGTACCTTGTCACACTTAATAGAATAATAAGGGATTTTAAACTTTTATTTCTTGATGTAAAATTGTGATAAACTTTAAATCTTTTTGTCACTTCCGACCATAAAGGGAATGTTGCAGTTGAAGATGACAGAATATGATTCGTTTTATCCCTTTTCTTTCTTTTTTTTTTCTCAGCACATATTCTATTATTACTATTAATCAATATAATTTTCTAATGGACCAATATGGATTATATTCTAATTAATTCATTTAATCAAATTCATACTAGTCCCAATGAAGATAAGGACTAGCACCTTTTTTTAATACAAGTTTCCAAAGTTACAAAAGTCCAATGCGTGCAAAGTAATGTGAACAGTGTTCGGCAATTGATCAAATTAAACTAAAAACAAAGCCAACAAAGAATGCTTTTGACTAAGTGGCATGTTAATTATAAGCTTAATATTTATATTTAGTAATTAAACCGGGTTTCTTTTACTATCTAAGTATAGTTCCTTTCCCCTTGTAGATATGAAAATGCAAAGTGGGAATTAGTGACCACATTGCAAGTACGATCAAATGAAAGATATCTAGTATAATTCCATTGGGGTTCTAAATCTAAAACTCAACACTAATTAATGCCATGTGACTCAAACACAACTAAACTTTTTCTTCTTGGTTTACTAACTGAATGTGAACTCGTAAAGTATGAGGAGGATTGTACCTAATTTGAACCTCAACCACTTTTTTTATTTTATTTTTATGACATTATCAACTTCGAATTAGTTTATTAGTCAGAAATTATGATAAATAGATCTCTTTTAATTTGTATATTAGAGTTTGAGTTAGAAAATAAATAATAAATTTATATTAAAAAACTATTAAAATTGAAATTAAATCAATCTAATTTAACCCAAAAATTAGTTCATATATAAAATTATCAAAGATACATCACTTATAAATTATTTAGAGATCTTATTATTAACAGATGTGATGAGACTTGTAATAAGAATAATTACAAACCAAAATTAAACCAAATCAGTTGATCACCAATAATAAGATCCAAATACTAATTTGAAAAAGGAAAAAAATATCATCATATATATATTAGTGTTCTCTAAAGTGGTCGGAAGGTGTTAGGGCTCTTTCCATATTTTCGAATCCACTGTATATGGTGATCGATTTTCTTCCTATTTTAATTTCATTTACCCTCATCAATATTTTGGTTAAAAAAATCAGAGAAAGAGAAAAAAGTGTACAGAATTTACAACTCACCTTTTAAGCTTTATGAAAGTAAAAGAATGGTAAACTAATAAATATGAAAGAGTAAAGGGAGAGATCAGAATATATTTCTACCTTTTCAATATATATATATATATATATATATATATATATATATATATATATATATATATATATATATATATATATAATGTAAAATTAGTCCTATCTATGCATTTTCGTTGTACTTTCTCAACTCTATATGCTCTTTTCAATTCATCTTTATTATTATTATTATTATTATTATTATTATTATTATTTCTTCATAATCATGCAATACAAAATTCGGCTACAATCTTTCGGTTAAACAGCTCCTCCATCTTTCTTGATGTCAATTTCATCTTTTTCTTTGGTTCTCATTGCTACATTACATTACAATACATGCAACAAGCGCGCCACCAAAGTAAAAAAGTGTAAAACTTTTCACCACTCAACTTCTTTGCAGCCCCTCAAGATCATGCGTCATTTATTTATTTATAAGAAATATTAGGAGTATTAAAATTTATTGTTTTTAGTTATTATTTAGTCATTAATTTAATTTTTTTAGTCCAATAATTTAATAATATATTTATTTTATATTTTTAAATATTAATAATTAATTAATAATAAAAAATAATAAATTTTAATAATTTTTTAACATTCTTCTTTATTTATTTCTTATCTAATGATATGTAGTATTTGGATAGCTTATTATAAAATATTCATTTAATTATAACTAGTCTTTACTTTGGATTTTTCTATCCTCGAAAATAAATTTGAGGAAATTTCTTATTAGGTGAGACAATTATTATTAGGAAGAAGACAAATTTGCTTAATTACTAGCGAGATACTATTGAAGCAGTTTGACGTTAATGATAAATCATGTGTAGTCATCATTATTGTTGTTTTAACTTCATCTATACATTGCACTTAGCCGTATTTGGCTGCCACGAAGCACTTTCCTTGGATTTACTTTCATTATTATGTAAGCTAATAAGCTGAAGGCATGTCATCCTGCTTTCAAATTATTAAAGTCTTCTGTTTTGGAACGTCTTTTTGTTGAGAAAGACAAGAGAGCCCAATTTTATCATGCTATTGCATCACACATGTAGTAACTAACCAATTATCAATAATCCATCAAACCAAGAGTAGATTAGTTAACTTTGACACTTAGCACAAGCGATAGTTGTTTGATTTGTTTAAACTTTATGTTTTGGATTTTATTTTTAGTGATCTATAAATTAAAGCATGAATTACTTTTGTTGGGTTGTATGATTGTATCTGTGTGTCAAACATATTTTAAATACGATATTTATCAATATTTATTCGACATGTGTGTTTATCGTGTTTAACTGTGTCTTGATAAAAAAAAAATTTCGGATAGATTTAGACGCATCTAAATATCATCATATGTCAATGTATCCAATTTTATTCTTTAAGATATATTTTTAAAATAAATTTAGAAATAGTATATATTATTATTTATTAAAATAAAAAATATTTAGTCACCAAAAAAAATAAAAAATATTTTAAATACTTTATATAATTAAAATAAAATATTAAAAATAATAAAAAAATTAATTTATATTTTAGTATCAATAAAATATCAAAATATTATTACGGTTTATCTAAAAAATATTTTATATTTTATATATATGCGTATCTTATAAAATTTTAAAATCCGTATATTAGAGATTGGATCATGTGTGTCTCATCTATTAAAAAGTAGACAGGATTTGAACATTCGATATTTGTTTAAATAGACAAATGAACTGATTATTCGACCAATCCAAATTAGTTAATTTATTTTATAGATAAAAAAATTTAATTTCAATTTATTCTTATTGCGCGCATTATTCTGAAAACCATTAAAAAAAATAAGTAAGAAAAATTGATTTTAATTTGAAAGATTAGGGTTGTTGATGTGGTGGAGATGATTATGCACAAGACTCTTTTTTCCTCCACTGTCTTTGAGTGAGTATATGGAGGTCCATGCATGACAGGCACTATCACAAAGGCATTAATAAAGAACACCAACGATATCCACGCTTAGACGCTCCCCCTCGAAACACTACCCTAGCTACCTCCCCTTATCATCTATCTATATATACCCCATTTCATAACTTTCTCCTTCTTTTTATGGCATCCAAAGATCAAATAAATCAATATAAATGCTTCAAAATTGTTCTTACTCTATCATGCCATGTATGTAGCATATATATATTATTTCTTGAAATGACTAATAATGGGACTGAATAATAGTGTATCATTATTTGTGCAAGCTAGCGTAGCACCATATAAATTATATTATTATCAACGAAGACTAATCAAAATGATCATATGGTTGGGACTTGTGACCATGAGATTCATTATTAATAGAAGAGACGTGTGTGTCAGGAATTTTACTAATAAATATATATTAATTAATTAATTAATTAATTAAGTTTCTGGCATCATATAATCATATGTGTCCTGTTGTTGCTTTATTTTACTTTTATCTTTTATTATCTGTCTTTCATTCTTTCTATCAAAAAAATCTGCTGTAGAATGGGGACAATGAGTGCCTCAAGGACTTGAGGGTAACTAGTGCTATGTCTTGTATTCAGCATCAAAATCTCATAAAACCATATCTGAGAACTCAGAATCATTGTAGCTTTTGAAACCTTTTATCCCTTAAGGGACCAGCAACATAAAACTTTTTGCAGCTACCCCACGAGCACATAGCTAGTTTTTTTTTTTTTTTTACAACCCCCAAAAGAAAAGGTAAGAATTTTCAATTTGGGTCCCTCTATCCTTGTCATATGACCACCAAAAGTTGGAAATTCATTAAAAAGGAAAGTGAGAAATATGACCCGCATAATCCTAAGATATATTTATACATGGTTTTAAAATATTTCATTTTAGTAATAAAATATTAGTTTAATTTTAATATATTATCAGTCTAGAATAATTTTACACGTACATCTAATTACATAACGCCACATCAATAAAAATAATTACCTTTCACATTGACTACATAAAATTCGATGTGATTGCACGATTATGTAAAACGTTTTACATTATTAGTATATCAAAATTAAATTCATAAAATATTAATAATTTATATTAAAAAAAAATAAAAAATGAGTAACCATAAATAGCCTTAAACCACACACTACTAATTGTATGTTTAAAAAGTATGACTTCAAAATCACAAATTCGAAATATAAAATTAAGCATCGATATAATTATTAAATTAAACTACTTATATTGCATTCTTTAAACAGGGCTTAATTTTTTAAATCCTGTGTTAATGTGGGATATTTATGCAACAAACTGTCCTTTATTAAACTTCTTACCAAACAAGCCCTAACAATTTATATTGAAAAAGAGGGGAAAAGAATTTTTGGCTTTATGGGATTTATACTTAGGATTCTTCATTCCCTTTCACACTTTAAAGATTATATTTTGTTCACATGCATGTAAAGGAACTATACGTGGGGAAGGTTATAAATATTTTTTTTATTATGAGATAATAAGGAAACAATAAGGGTAATAAAGTGCCGTGCATGGTTTATATAGTATACACATTTAAGACAAAAATTAAAGCATGTTATGTGCCCACTTCAAAGTTTTGGTCCCCCTTCCTACATATTTTGGTGAACATGTGTCGTCCTTTCATAGGTCTAGAAAATGCTAATTACAGTTTAGATTCAGATTTGAAGAACATAATTACTATGGTCATTTACCTTTCCATACATATCATAATAATAATAGGTAAATTATTATAAGCTTCTCTACAAAAGTCATCATCATAATCAATAACCCAAATTTCCACATATGTATATTATTATTGTTTGGACCTTATGATGGAGGATATATATTGGTGGGAACCAATGGAATGACAAAATCCAAAATTGCAATATTCACTTTTTGTATCTCACACTCATCCTTTTGTATATATTATGCTCAAGGGCACTAATAATAAGACCTTGAGACCTTAACCCTATTCCCAAGGCATGAGTCATCAAATCTTTCCTAAACACAAGTTAAACATACACTACAACAGGACTGGCAGATAGCGGCGGCCGGTTAGCGGCGGTTGTAGAAATCCGCCGCTAAATGTAATTTAGCGGCGGTTATTGCAGCGGTTAGGTGTAATAGTTGCAAAAATTTCGCATATAGCGGCGGTTTGGATCAACCGCTGCTAAACGTAACAAAATTAAACACACAAGGCTGAACCAATACTTACTTTTAGTGGCGGTTTTATTCCAACCGCCGCCAAATTTGCCTAGTTACCTAACTCTCATATTTGGATATAGTCTTTTTTTTCGTTACTAAGACAATATAAATTTCTTTATTTCTCATTAGTTTCATCAATCTTTTTCTGAATTTCGGTTGTCTTTCGTTGTGAAACTTTTTATTGGTAAATAATTTGGGTTTGTCCGTATTTGATTTTTTGATATAGGCTAATTAGTTAATTTTGATCAATTTATTTGACTTACTGTTACCTAAACTGTGACACCAATTTCTAGACTTGTTTTATGTAAAAAAGATTAATCACTTTAAAAAGAGATTTTATTTCAATCACGTGAAAAAAATTACAAATTATATTTTCTCATTTACTATAAGATATTATAGGGTTGCATTCAAGCATAAATGGAAAAGAAAATTGTTAGAAATGTATCAGTTAATGGCAGCTTTAATCGATCATAAATTAAAGTTGGGCTTTTTCGAAAATATTCATTATTCAATCCGAATCTTAAAACTCCAAAAGTAGTCACATATGTAATACTGCAACCAAACCCATTAAACTAAGTGGATGTGACCTAATTCTTAAAATACAAGATCAAAATTTCTCTTCAACATCATATTGACCTGGGTGAAAATACTCTGTCAAGAATCTATGATTTTCACGTGTTACAGGATCTGGTATTTCATCTCCATACCATGGCATTTTGTTCAAATCGAAGCCCCTTTTTGCAACATATACATGATCTTGTATTTGCTGGTTATCGAAAGTTTCTTTGTCTTCTTCCGAAACCTTTTTGTGATCAGACTTCATGGAGATGTCAATTCTAACAGAGGAAATTTCATCTAAATTTTCTGCTGAATCAGTCTCTATCCCATCTAGACTGTCCTTAACTACTTCGCCTGAATATTCAGTTAACACTGAAAATATGAACATCAAACAACAAGAAGGACATTCATCAGAAATTAATTTAGTGAAAACATGGTATGTTAATATCAGTATAAACTTTTAGAACAGAACAAAAATAAACAATAGTTACCATCTCCCTTATTAGTACTTTGGGCATATCTCTTGGATAGAAGATCTGTAATGTGCAATTCTATATACTTCATTTCCTCCTTTGATGCAATATCCAACTCAACAACATGGTCGTTTCTGAAGCGCGTCTACATAATACCAGATATAGTTTATAGTATTTTTTGGTAAAATACACTAATTATTTACAATAAATTTTTTGTATTAGGAATCTATTCTTATACCTTCAATTCAGCAAGTATTTCAGAAGAACTCTTTTCAGATACAGATGTCACAAAAGCATACCCAAACCTCTTTTCGTACATTGATCCCCATTTATGAAGTTCCTACACATTTGAATGTTAACATAACAAACATTATTCCAATACATTTGGTTCTTGTAAATAAACTTAACATATACATTATTGAATTAAACAATAACTGTATACCTAAGGAACGAACCTGCTTGGTATAATTGTTTGCCGTTTTTAAGTATTCCTTGAAACAAGAGCGTCCTGATATAGCCTCCAACCAACACCTAACATTCACTTTACGAAACCATATGTCTCTAGCAACAGCAATTGCATGTTCCAACGAAGAGAACGGCGAGGCTACAGCCATTTTTGTAGTAAATGTCGGGCTTGAACAGCATGATGAAAAGTCATTCATTTCCACTTGCCTTGTTATTCCTTCATATTAAAATAACTAATATTTATTAGTCATAAAAAATTAAGATTAGTTAAGAATTATCATATATGTTATCTTAAAATAAAACTGACATTAAGAACAACAACATCAAACAATATACATACCTCATTCTGGAATAAATGTAAATAAATAAAAAATGAAAGAAGTGGAAAAAAGCTTTAATTAATTAAAGCTGTGAATCTAGTGAAGAGTTCATTGAAATACAAAAATGCAAACCGTGATATAACCAGCCAACTATATACAAAAACTGATTGATAACTTATTAAACACACAAATCTTTTTTAAAAATTATGTTCTACAATCTCATGTTTCATTCTGCAACATCATTAATATTTTCAGATACATTGTCTGTGGGATCTTCTGTATCATCATCCCTTATCAACTGTAACTCTCCAATGTCCTCTGTCGTTGACATGTTTAACCCTGGCTGTGGAGAGAAACCAACTTCAGCTTCTTCATTCTCTTCTCCCATATCATACAAGTCTCGTGGCTTCACATGAACAACAACACTCCAACCTTTATCTACTTCATCGTCCACATAGTATACAAGATGAGCCTCTGATGCCAATATGTATGGTTCATCGTCTTCTCGATCACCATTGTGTATTGAACGAGAGAAGTTAACACTAGTAAGACCCAAATGATCTTTTTTTATTCCTCTAGTAGTAGTCGTATCCGCCCAAATACACTTGAACAGCACAACTGAGAACCGACTACTGTAATTCAATTCAATTATTTCTACAATTTTGCCATAATATGGAACACTACCAATAGCCACTTTTTGGTCACGCATGCTTGCATAACTTCGTGTATTAGACGAGACATATACTCCACTATTTTGGGTTTTCATTCCTTCATCCTTTGCCATAGTTCTAAACTTATATCCGTTGACATTGTATGCCCCATAACGCCTTGCTTGCAGTTTGGGTCCACATGCAAGGCATTTAATCTCATTTGAATATTCAGTGCTCTCCATCGGAACCTGACACCATATAACAGCCATTCTTACATGCATCAAAATTAAAGTATTATAGTATGTTTCACGGTATCATTTGACCTTGGCATAATGCTTAATGTATGCTAACCTTCTGCTTGAACCACTGAACAAATTCCTTGTGCACGATACTGTCTATTTTTGATTGCGACCTTGTTTGACCTCGCAGCATTCTCTTTGTTTTTTGTCTAAATGAACTATTTCAAATAGCATAACATTATTCACTAATAGTGAAAGGCTTAACAGATTTATCTCCGAGAGTTGAAATTTAACATAAGATCACTTACTCAATAAATTCCGAAACAGCCTCGCAGTTGACTAGCACGTGACGATGTGCTTGATGTTGTTCCATCTGGCTTAGCTTAAAATGAGTTGCAGCCCCTACCTCCTTTCCAATTTTCGGGAACATCGTTTCACATGCATCAAGGATCACTCCACTAGGTTGATCGTCAACTCGCACCGGTCGAGTCATCCTTGTCTCAATGTCATCCAGATATCTCGAACAAAAGGTTAGAATCTCCTCAGATAAGTATCCCTCTGCAATTGATCCTTCTGCTTGAGCCCTGTTGCGCACAAATTGCTTCAAACGTCCCAAATACCTTTGAATGGAAACCATGTCATATAAGTATTATAATTTATTAATGAAATCGCATGTTGTGCTAAGGTTTACATAGGAACTAACCTCTCTATTGGATACATCCACCGATAGTGTACTGGACCACCAATTTTTACTTCTTCTACAAGATGCACGATAAGGTGTACCATGATTGTGAAGAATGATGGAGGCAAAATCATCTCCATACGACATAGGGTATGAACAACATGATTTTGGAGTTCATCGAGTTGAAGAGGGTTAATGGCTTTCCCACAGAGTGTTCGGAAAAATGATGAAAGATCGGCAATTACGGTAGCCACATTGGCAGGCAGTGCATTCTTGACCAGAATTGGAAACAAATGTTCCATCAGAACGTGACAATCATGACTTTTCATACCATACAACTTACGCTGTCGCAAGTCAACACAACGCGTAATATTGCTGGAATAACCATCTGGAAAGATTACATGTTGAAGAGTCTTTAGAAATATATCCTTTTGTGCATTTGACATGGTAAAAACTGCAGAAGGATATTTTCCACCCTCGCGCGGCCACAACTCCGGCCTTATGCCCATGTTTTGTAAATCCTTTCGAGCTTTCAGGTTGTCCTTTGACTTTCCACTATCATTTAATATAGTGAACACTATGTTATCGCAGACATTTTTTTCTATGTGCATAACATCTAGGTTATGACGTAGCATATTTTCTTTCCAGTATGGGAGTTCAAAGAAAACACTCTTCTTCTTCCAGTTTGATTCACCCATGTTGCCATCTTCACCATTGCGTCTCTTTTGTCCTGTGACATTTGTCATCTTTCCGAATGACACGTGAACATTTGATTGTTGTCCTAGGATATCTGTTCCAGACAACATCTTTGGAGGATCCCTGTTTTCTACTTGCCCGTCGAATCTTAGCTGGTCCAATCTCCATTTATGACCCTGACTTAAAAAACGACGATGACCCATAAAACACCATTTTTGACTATACGTCAGTCGATGTGCCTTAGCATCAAAATTGCAAATAGGACATGCTAACCCGCTGTGCGTATTCCACCCTGATAAGTTTCCCAATCCTGGAAAATCGCTAATAGTCCACATCAATGCCGCAAACATCTTGAAAGTGCTTTTCTTGTTAGCGTCGTACGTTTCTACCCCTTCCCATAATTGCTTCAATTCATCAACTAGGGGCTGCAAGTAAATATCTATGTCATTTCCTGGCATTTTAGGCCCAGGAATAATCATAGATAGTATAAATGAGGTCTGTTTCATACAAAGCCATGGAGGAAAGTTGTACGGGATAAGAATAACCGGCCAAACAGAATACTTTGTGCTCATGTTTCCAAAAGGATTAAATCCATCACTAGCTAAGGCCAGGCGAACACTACGTGGGTCAGATGAAAATGAAGGATTCTTCTGGTCAAATTGTTTCCAAGCAATAGCGTCCCTAGGATGCCTCAAAAAACCATCGCAATTGTGACCCTCCTTATGCCACAACATTTCTTTAGATGTTTTGCTGCACATGAATAACCGTTGTAGTCGCGGTATGAGCGGAAAGTACCGAAGAGTCTTTGCTGCTATTGGTTTCCCATTTCTCTTGACTTGAGATTTAAGCTTGAGAATAGAACCCTTCCGCGTCTTTTGCTTCCATCTTGAAGTCCCGCATCGTTTGCACTTTGTCAATTCTTGATCATCCCCCCGGTATAACATGCAATCGTTTGGGCATGCATCTATTTTCTTGTATTCAATACCCAACTTCCTAATCGTCTTTTTTGCCTCATAGAATGTTGTTGGAAGTTTAGCATGCTCGAAAGCCTCTCGCAACAAATCTAGGATCATTGACATCGCCTTGTCACTAACACCACACATGCACTTTATATGGTAAAGCTTTACTAGAAATGATAACTTCGAGTACTTCGAGCATCCAGGATATAGTTCTTGCTCTCCGTCTGCAAGTAAATCATTAAAATTCCTCGCCCCGCGACTTGGCCCGTCATATAAGTTTGGAAATTCTTGTTCATCATTGTCAATATCTTCATCCATTCTGGTGTCATCGGCGACGTGTGGAATTGAGAAATCAAATGCCTCATTGACCATTTGCGTCATTGGATTTAATTGGGAGAGTGGATTATCGTTTATGCTCGTACACCTTGTGCCCTCGTCAGAAGGTTTCTCGCCGTGACGAAACCAGACAGTGTATCCGGGGGGAAATGGCCTCATCAACAGGTGGTCGTACGTATCTTCTCTTGTTTGCATAAGTTGAAAACCACACTTTGGACATGGACATTTTATCATTCCATCAGACGATGCATTAGCAAATGCGAAGTCTAAAAAATTGTTCAATCCTTGATTATATGCTGCACTGCCTCGTGGCTCTAAAATCCACCTTTTATCCATATCTAATATAAATTAAAAAAGTTTTATAATTCCTAATTTAAAACATACGAACTATTGAAATTATATATATTTTTGTAAACAATGACAATATATTAGACACATAGCAAATTTAAAAAAACACTAGATAAATATTAACTTTAATTTATGTATACAACTCATACGGTCTGAATTTCCTCCACCATGTTAATTTTGTTTATTAAAATTTTTGAACGTGAATTTCAATAGATTCTTTCCAATTAGATTTCTTATTGGCTTATTTATGTAATAAAGTAAATTCACATCGTCATTATTATTTATTATTCTCCTAGTATCTACTATGACGCAGAATGTAAGTACGTTAATTAATAATACACAACACCAAATTCTTTTATATATTTAGTTATGGTTTATTTATTTTATTGGTCACTATTGTTTCGTAAAATTTTTAATTAGGTCCCTTTACTTTTTTTTAATTGAGTCTCTCCACTAATTTTTTTTTGATCAAATAAGTCCCTTTTAATAGTAATTGGCTTAATTTTATAAAGACCTATCTAAAAAACAAAGAACTGGTATAAGGACATAAATAAAAGAAAAAAAACTGTACCCAATTTAAAACAAAGCGTTTATCTGATTCACATGAATTCGCTGATTATTATAGGTTTTACTAATTTTTTTTATAATTTTATTATCATTATTAACGTTTTTTTATTATATTTTAACAATTTGTACTTTTATTAAATTTGTTATAATTTTTTAGTAATGTGAATTACTGATTTTGTTAAAAACACAGAATAAATAACAAAAATCGATTAAAAGGTAACAATAGGTCACAAGTAACATAAGTCGGTTAAATTATGTAAAAAGAAAATAATACTGTGAATTTTAGAACAATTATAAGTTTGTTTGTGTTTGATTTTGTAAAATTTATAAATGAAACTCCTATGCATAATTTAATATCCTAATTTTTTCATAATGGGTGAAAATTTTCAAATAAAAAATGATAAATTAAATAAAAAATTAAGTATGATTACTAATAAAAATATAACTTATAAAAAATTAGAACCTAAAATATCTATGAAAATAAGATTATTGAGAGTACTAAAAAGAGTACTAATTTAATTTAATTTTTTATAATGTAATAATCCTTTATTAATATTTACTACAAACAGAATATTCAATATTAGAAACTTTTATGTGTTATTTTTAATTGGCTAAGTAAATAATATTATAAAATAAAATAAATTGACGTATTAAAATAGAGTACTATAAACTGAGAGAAAAAATAATATAAAAATATTATATCAAAAAGAATAAAAAATTAAGTAAAATACTACTTATATTTAAATAAATATTATTATAATTTAAATGTATAATTCTTTATGTATTAACTAATTATAATGCAATAACCCAATAAGTAATTAAAATTAATATTACTAAAAAACTAGGCATTCTACCAATAGTAATGTTAATCTAATATTATAAATCAAAAATTTTATTTATTTCGTTATTAAATATTTTAGGAGAAAAAGGTTTCATCTTAGGTAACCCTAACTTTGCGCCGTCATTACCAACCCTCCCATCGTTTCTACAATCCCATGGTGCCAAAGCATTTTCTATGGTCTCTTCCCTAAATCTAGCTGTGCTGATTTACGAAGCACACTTCCGGCCGCCGGAAATTGACCTGTTTTCGTCGCTCTCCACTGCAGTTTGATGTCTATGCTGGGACATGCATAGCCATTGATGGACTCAAGTCATTCGCCCCTGTTTCGAGGTGATAAACCCCTGTTTCGAGGTGATAATGGGTAGCAGCAGCCAGGAATTTGATACCCTATTCAACTTCCAACGTTCAACAGTTTAGGTAACTTTGTTTACAAATATTTTGTTTTGAATAATGGCCTCTAATAGCTTTGAATTTCATTGATTAACAATGTTAAGTTGACATTAGATACATGCAAACAAAAGGGATTCTAAGTTTTTGTGATGGGCGATAAAGATATTAGATTCAATCGGCCAGGATTAAAAGGTACCAGATATGAAATTGTATATGATTTGAGATACTAAGCAGAAATATAATCTGTTGGTTGATCAAACAGTTTGATTCTTACATTAAGTAAAAGGTATAAGTAGGATACAAATGGGTGACTACTTTTTGTGTAGATTTTACAAAGGCTTGCTTTGGTTTTATTTGTTCGTCGAGCTGTTGATTCAAAAATTGCTAATTTAGTTTTAAATTACTGATATATCTGAGATGGTCAAGATCTAGTTTTGATATCTATTCTAAACTGACTTGTTAATTTATAGATGTAAATCCTAACTGAAATACAGAATGATGCGATAGAAATATGTAACATAGTTATAAATAAAAAGTGTTCAGTTACTCTTTTAGTATATAGCTACCAAGTTAAAACTTGATTTGCTTAACTTAAAATACCATAACTAAGTAATTAAGATTTTTACCATATAAATTTGACTGCTTTATATTTTTGTACTCTGTTTTTTTTTATTTTGTTCGTCATTATTGTCCAGCAAGTTACTTAAGAATTTTTTTTGTTGTTAATCAATAGGCATCTACACTACTTATAAGCTTCAGCTTCTTGTATTTGTTGTATTTAGAAGTACATAATAATTTATCCTTTTGTGGTTTTAGAATCATGGACTAACCACCATGTCAATGATAAAAAAAGGTTAAGTAAACACTATGTGTAATTTCTTGAGGGTGATGACTTACCGTGTTTGGACAAAATGGATGAGCAGAGGCGGTAGATTCTTCGTGCTTTTTATGTTGTATACCCAAGTAAGTGTACTTTCAATCCTTCAATAAAAAAAAGTAGATTTATGATACCATTCAAATGGGGGAACAATTCAACCAATTTTGATACCGAAACGAAGTAAAGTTTTTACATTACCCATATTTTAATAATCACCCATCCCAGAGAACAAATATATTGAAAGTTTAAATTTACCTTAACCCAAAATGCGTTTAACATCAGTTTTAGAGCTATTGATTAGTTAATTATAACTCTCTTGCTGATGATATCTGCATTTTTTGGCAAATTAAATTGGGTGTATGTAATTCTTAGCCAGGAAACAAACATCATTTGGGAGAATATATGTATATTATAAAAGTAAATAAATCCTCTAGCCAACATGTAATTGGTATATGATTAAAAGAGGTAAAATACAATCTAGACTTATAAGATTTTGTATGTATAAATTCAAAATTTAAAATAAATCTTGTGCATATTAATGATTTAAATACCATAAATCAATGCACAGAAAGCTTTTCCGCTTGGCATAGCAGAAAGAGATGAATAGGGGAGAGCATAAATTTTTCAATACACAACTTCTTGAGTTATTAATGAAAAGGTATGGTGAAAAACTAACCTGACACCTTGGACATTGAAAATTGAGAATATTGTAAACTAGCAGCATACAACTCTTCATATAGGCTTAAAGAATCCGGATTTTTATAACGGTTTAGATTTGGCTGACAAGATATTTTAAAAACTGATTTATGATATCTTAACCGCATGTTATTGTTATCATTAAAGAATATAGGAAAATTAGTTCATAAACATCTAAACAAATGGTTTGGTGTCAACAGTAACTACGTACCTTTTAAGTAGGTTTTATCTGTTATGGATTGTTAGAAAAAATAGCAATGTTATCGATTACAAAACTTAATTTAAATTTTTAAACCAATTGATGAGAATTGGTTTATTATGAATTTTTCATAATCTAAATCGTATTTTTTTTAAATTGAAATTGGCAAGATTTGGTTCAATGAAAAATAAAATTGATCTGACTACCAAGCCAATTTGAGCTTAACCCGATACTAGTAAGTATTTTTTCAATAATCATTATGTTGACCATAACAATTTTAGACTATCCTAAAAAAGGATTAGTGAGGACAGAATGACTCAATCACGTGTTGCATCGTTTCACAAGGACTTAACCTTTTTTAAATGGACGAAAAAATATAAAATCCTTCTTTTTTATGGTTTTTAATTCTTTTCTCTTTTACTAAGTGAGTTAAACCGTTGTAGTAGCGTTCGATTAATTTTAGGTATAGTCAATTTAATTAGAAAGATTAAAACTATTGTTTGCCGATGTTTACAGATTATTATAATTAGATAACCCTGTGTAAGATAAGATCTTGTATATTAGCAGCAAATCATAAATGTATAAGTAAAGATAATGAAATATCTGAGTTCGAACAATTACAAATAAATTCAATCTAAAAAGTCTCTGTCGTCTTCCAAAATTTTATTGGCATCACAATGCATGGCAAATTTAATTCTTTGGTTGGTGAACTCCACTAAGTCGTTTTTCGGGTTCACCCGCTTTTCTTCTAATCCCCTCCGTCGTTGTACATCGTTGCTTAGGATTCTTTCGTGTCCTCTTTGTCGTTTTAGAACCTGTTTCTCTTGTTCCAACCGGCCAAGATGTCCGTGGACAAGTCCCATAATTTCTGTAGGATGTCTTTGCTTCAATGCTTCAGGTCGGGGCTCTTGTGAGATTACTTTGCGTCTTTCCAGATTTGAAGGATGCGCATCTTTGACCACATGTTTTTCTGTATTAGCTCGAGGACGTATAATTGCTGCACACTCGTTGATATGTCCGTCAACTCCTAGGGCTTCAGAGTCAGAAAATATGTTCAAATAGCTAGGGATGTCGTCCGCCATGGTGCGATGTTTATTTCCGGAGGTTCCGCAAAGACGGATTTTTGTGTCTAAATGTTGTTTGCAGGACTGAAAATTTCAATTACCCAAAAGTAATTTTTGTGTCTAAAACTCTGGTACATAATTGGCGAATTTATAATTTTTTATACAAAGGTAATTTGCATAAGGTTGGAGTAAAGAACAATGGGTGCAAATGAATGAATAGATTTGAGACCTAAAACAGAGCTCTGAGTGAATATGACAGTAAATTAATACATAAAAACATAGGAGATTGAGTAGATAATAGCTCTAGAGAATGATATTTGATAAAAATAATTCAAATTCAAAATCAGATACCATATGTGTTCGGAGGAAAGAATAGACATATTTATATTACCTCTGTGATCAATGGAAAATTTAACTGTTTAAATTAAATGTGAAATTCAAGTGACAGAAAATATCTATTTTTACCTAGTTATCATATCCTAATCCCGTTTAAGAAGGAGGAGGCAAATTTGATAGTATAAAAAAATTTACATTTTAAATTAATTTATTCGGAAGAGGAAAAAATTTAAATAATAAAGATAACAAAATTATAACTTTATGACTATGAATACAAATTTAATTGTATTTGCAAAACATGTCAGTATTTAAAATGCAGTTACACAATAATGCTTATGGATCAACTTAAATTTTAAACTACTATAATCTTAAAAACTTTAGCCTATTTTATCGGAACAAATCAGTTCCGTTATTACGCTATGTTTTGTATTTAAATCCAAATTGTGTGCTCTGAGTTTTCCCAACATAAATTACCCCTAGCTGCCACTAGTTTAGCCAAAACCCTAGCCTAAGTCAATCCCCATTCACTGCACATTCACACGGCGTCTGTTGGGGTTGCAGCCCTACAACCCTCGCCGTGCCCTTCCGCCACAATCCCGCCTAGCGTTTCCTCCTTTGCCTGATTGTTCAGCGTCGCCTTCAAGTTGGTTTCCCGTTTCAAAGGTGAGATTTTGTGGTTTTTGAATTGAATATTATTTGTGGTTTTGCTATATTTATATGTTTCTGATTAATGTACTGGTGAAAATGAATTTTTTCTCTGCTCCGTAAGTATAAAGTTTGAGTTGGGCTGGATTGGTACAAGTTTTTCTGCTACTCTATGGTGTCACTATTCTTCTCGAGGGTGTGACCTTGTCTCCCGTTTCAGTTATTTTTGGGCAGACCTGTTTCTTTTCAACGTCGCTGTTCGGCTTTGCATTTGAGGTGAGAGTTGCATGCTCTTTTTTCAATCGATTTTATTAATTGTTGCACTATATGTTGATGTATTTCTAACCGTGCGTATCCTGTTGACATCTTAATCTGCTCTGCTACTCGGATACTATATTGGCTTCTTGTGCATCCGTGACACATTGGGCTGATCTGGGTGTGGGTTCAACTTGTTCGATGAAAAGCTGCTAGTGGATCCTGGATAGCTATTAGGCAAGTTTAAATCTTTGTCTCAGATTTACATTTTTTTCTTTGTTCTCTTGTTTTGTTGTTGTGCTTGTTGGAGTATGTTGCATTGTAGAACACGAAAATAAAAAAAATACAGCAGTAGAAAACAAATAATTGTGTTGAATGAGAGAACAAATTATTGTTTGAGTTTAGGATTTCATTGTGCAGGATAACGTGAACAATTTTCTCTTTACATTAATAATTGAAAATTAATGTCCCTGTTGATTTTTTTGATTTAATGGTAAAACACACTTATTTTTTATCTTTTAAGCATGATATCTTTTTTTGAAATTTAAAAAGAAAAACTCGTTTAAAATTCAATGTAACATTATAGAAAAAACTATTAAAAAAACTAATTTAAAAAACTCATTGTTGTTAAGTTCCTACTGATTATGGTCTTTGTTAGCAAGTTTTGAGAAGTGGAGACGAGCCAAATTTATGAAAGATCTGGGTTAGTAAGCCAATTAAAAGGTAACATTAATGAAACTCAATAACAAGAGTGGAGTTCAAAACATAATTAAAGAAAAGGTCTTCTTTGTATAAATTTAGTTTTTAACAGATTGATTAATTCTCTTGGTCAAAAAATTTTGGACCCTATGAAATTATCTAATTCGGCATTTTTATAATATATACGATAAGAGAAAAATTTGAAAAACTAGATATAGTGAAAGCTTCCGGTTACAGTGTTGACACTAACAAAACTTATATCCAAAGCTTGTAGAAAGTATCATGGTTGTAGAGCCACTGTAAATATGGTATTGACCATGTTGAAAACTTACGAAACACCTCCTCTTTTATTCTTAAATATTTTTGCATTTCTTGAATTAAAGTTATATCTGATAGGAATAAAATTATGAAGAAGAATGTCTATTAAGATTTACAATCATAGTATAGTGGTGGTCGAATTCTCTATTCAAGTATTTTATCTTCTAATGTGAAACTCACTATTCTTTAAGATGCTATTTATTGTAATTTATTAGTACACAATTGATTTAGTTAATTGTTAACTTTCTGTAGTTAAATTTTTGTTAGTAGAGTTTCTATGAACAACGAATGTGAAATTAATTGATCAGATCAAGGAACGTGAATTTGTCCACTATTCATCAACTAATCAGATTTGTGTAATAACAACTTTGAATATAATTATTTATGTATCAATGGATTATTTAGGTTTTCATTTCATCTTAAGAGAAAGAAAATCAGCATTGAAAAAATTACCAGTCTACTTAACAGAACTGCAAAAAGGTTATTTAGGGAGGAAAGACTTAAAATTGTTAAACTAATTCCATGTACCATGAATGTATCCAGAATGTTTCAAAACCCAATTCAAAGTCAAATAGTCTTATTATTATTGAATTTATGTGATATAAAGTTCTAGCTAGATTGCATTCGTTGAATTGATCTATTGCACAACTCAAATGCTATAATAAATAAGTACATGTTGGTCTATTCAATCATTTTCAACTTTCAAGTGGCAACATGTGACTAATAATTGATGCTAACAAACCAAGGATCATGCGAACATCTGAAAATTTTATATATACAAGTTAAGTGGCTTCATGTTGTAATTTTGTATGCCTAATAGCATTTCTAATGTTTAAAAATAGGTGCGATGTGCATGTATCAATGTGTGTCTGAATTATTTCGTTGTTGGGCTAACTTGACCGATTACAAATTTTAAATGTCCTAGGTTTCCTTTCTTAGCTTTAATATATAACTTTCATGTGATTTTCTTTTTAGTTTGTTGAATACAAATCTTTTCTTTAAACATATACTTGAGTGGAGATGTTCTTGGATTCAAAATTCATGGTTCTTTAAGGAAGCATGTATTTGTGACTTGACTTTTTAATAAATGTAAGAAGTTAGAAATTGTTGTCAACATTTCAAATTCTACTACGGAAAGGAAAAAAAATTAGCTTTTTTAATAATATTATTTAAGCTTTTTTAAAAATTTATAACTAACTAATGAATTTTGCAAATATGAATTGGTGATGCTTGCCAATTTTCATCATACATGTGATTTCTAGTTTAGCAATGAAAATTTTTTCAACCTTGAAATTTGAACTTTATTCCCTCTTTATTATTGGTTTTTTGGTAGATTCCACTCTCTAATAAGTTTAATTAGTTTATGTGTAGGTTTGAAAGAATGCCTAGAAAACCGCGGTACAGCTCTATCCCCGATGCCGGCACTGCAGACAAAACTCAAAATATCATTGCTCCGACATCCGGAAAAAATACTTCATTCCGTCCACCGCGTATTGAAACACGGGTAGCTCCAGCAACTCAGAAAGATGCCGGTGATGCTACCGCACACTTCACAGAGACTGAAAATGTTGCTGAGCATGCCCAAATATCTTCGGAGGATGGAGATTATGATCCTGAGGCAGATGAGGTTGGGTCATGGGATGACTTTGTTGATAACTTGTATGCCGAAGAAGAAACTGTAAGCCGTAACAAGCCCTATAAAGGCAAAGATACAGATTATTGGACTGTTGTAGTAAGCGGTAAAAAATTTTTTCCTGCATCCTAGATTATTTAATAATAATTAGACGACTGTGGTAGTCTATATAATTTTTAATGAATGACCACTCAACTAAACCTTGTAATTTGTTTCGTAGATGGTGGCGTCACAAGAACAATGAATTTGAGCGTCAGAGAGGCTATAGTACTACCTCCTGGTAGACAAATCATTCTGGAGTTTAATACAGAGATGCAAGTGATCGGTCAGGCAGCAGGATTATTAAGTGGGTTTCTAGGAAATTTGGGAGCTGACTTTCAGCATTTTCCCATTAACGAAGAAAGTTGGAAGACAATGGACAAAGCACTGAAGGAACATGCATACGAGACAATTAAGGTATCATATTAAATTTCGTAGTTTTTTACGTTATGTAAAATTGGAGCAAATTCCTTAACTTTCCCTTTGTTGACGTTAATCGCAATTTTTATCAAATATTTAGCGGACCTTTC
Organism: Arachis hypogaea; assembly: GCF_003086295.3. NCBI lineage: Eukaryota > Viridiplantae > Streptophyta > Magnoliopsida > Fabales > Fabaceae > Arachis > Arachis hypogaea. Next base: position 29,248,155 of record NC_092040.1, on the reverse strand, counting down.
TGTATGAGGAGGATGACCGTGGGAAAAGAAAAAAGGTCATGATTCAAAGGCTAGGAAAAATTTGGAAAGAAGCAAGAAATCACTTATATCATAAGTGTTATGACGAGGAACTGAGTTGGGAAGATAATTTAAAGAAGAAACCATCAGGAATAAATGTACAGCAGTGGAGATGGTTCGTTTCCTATCGTTTGAAGGAATCTACTAAGGTAATTAACATTGGATTCATACTCCATTTAGTGTTATTATTTTAAACATTTTGCATAACTGAATAAAATGATTGATTGAAAGTGATAGTTGTAAAATGCCAAAAAACCAGTAAAATAAGTTTCTAATCGTTTAAAAAAGTGGATAATATTAATGGTGCATTACTTTCTTGTTAGCCTTCTACATGATAAATTGTATTTTTGTCTTTATCTATAGGAAAAGTGTAGACAAAATGCTGTAAATCGGTCAAAACAACTTTATACACATACTGGGGGTTCTAAGACAACTGCCAGGCTAAGGGATGAAGAGGTAATTATGTGTGTATTATCTTTCATGCAAGTTTTTTGTGGTTTCTGATATAATTCTGTAACATGTATGATTGTATACATATTTAATGTGGGTACAGGAGAAAAAACAGCAAAGGCGCATTGGTAGAGGAGAAATATTTATTATGACTCATAAAAAAAGGAATGGCTCTTATATGAACGATGCTGCGCGTGTTGCTGGGGTAAGTGTTGGCTAAGAATTAGTGTTGCTCTATTCATGTTGCAAACATTGACATGAGAACAACCAAACTCTTGTATGACTGTAGGAAGCGATTGCGAATATCGAGAGCCAAGATGGTTCCTCGAAGGAGATTTCACTTACTGATTCGCTTGCGCAAGTTCTTGGAAAGGAGCATTCAGGACGAGTTCGGGGTTTAGGTTTTGGACCATGTCCCACCGAACTTATTCATAACACGACCCAGCAATCGAACTCTGGAGTGCAAATAGAGGAGTATCAGAGGGAGATTGTAGAATTAAAGGCAACCGCAGCAGAACAGAAGGCAGAGATTACAGAATTAAAGGCAGCGGCAGCAAAAAATAAGGCAGAGGAAATGGAAAAAAGACAGACTCTGGTAAATCTGGTAAAATACATGTTACAACAGCAAGGAGACACTTTGCCACCTGAAATTGATGCACAGCTGAAGTCTTTAGGGAATGTAGCATAGTAGGGATCTTTTAACACTTAAATGTTTTCTTCTTTCCTTTATGAACATTATACTTTGAGATCAAATTATTATCAACTATTTTATTTTGTCATCTATATATATGGATCATTTGGGATATGTTAGTATTGTGTTTTAATTTTTATATGTTTTTTTAATTGTAATTGCACACAGAATCAGTTAAAATAGTACGAAACAATTTTAAATTAAAATTTTTCATGAATGTTGATTGTAAATATGAACACAAAATTCAAATAAAGTATTTGTTTGAAAAAAAAAAAAGTTATTGTCAGCGGCGGTTATGTTTGAATGCTGCAAAATCTGGTTATGTAATCCAACTCAGATAGCGGCGGTTATCTAACCGCCGGGAAACATGTCTCAACCTAGACCTGGAAAGCAGCAGCAGTTTCCAACCGCCGCAAAACGTATCCGCCGGTAAATTGATGTTTGGCAGCGGTTATTCCGACGGTCGAAAAAAACCGCCGCTAAAGGTTTGCCGGCGCCCTTAGTTTCAGCGGGTGATTAACCGTTGCTGTATGTTTAGCGGCGGTCAAAAAACCGCCGCTATCCTTGTTTTTAACCGCCGCTATCTGCCGGTCCTGTTGTAGTGATAAGATAAATATTTAAATTCATTCTTAAAAATTTACTCATTTTTTAAATTAATTTTTAAAATAAAAATTTAATTAATCCGTTTTTTAAAAAGTTTAAAATTAGTCATATTCATTCTTTCATCATTTTTATTACTTATAATGTCAAAATTTATTGATATAGTATATTAAATTATATTTTATATATATATATATATATATATATATATATATAACAATTCTAATTAATTGTTAATATAATAAATTTATAAAATTAGATTAAATAATTAATCTGAAATTCAAAAATTTAAATGTATCAAAATTCTCTCAATTTAAAGTTAATTTAATCTAATTGCATAAATTTATCATATTAATAGTCAATTAGAATTATCAGGTGTATTGTGATTTGTGTGGTGTCACTTAACATGTCATATCAACAAATTTTGATATTATTAATAATCGAAAAAATAAAAAAGACTAATATGACTAATATAAAATTTTTAAATAACAAATTTAATTAAAAAAAATTTAATGACTAATTTAAAAAAAATTAATCTTTCAAAACGAATCTGATCATATACTCGCATATTTTTTTCTTACATTATTTTATTGTGTGCGAAGATTTTGGATTACTGTACCAACTTGGGGTTAAAGATAAGTACTCTTGTCCACGTGGATTACTTTCTATAAAAGAGTGTTAGAAAAGAGGCTTGTATCTATATTCGTATTCATTTGGACTAACCCACGAATTCGTGGGTTTTAATCCTGTCAACAAAAAATTATGAATTGATTTTAATTAGGAAAAACAATAATCCATTGTGTATTTATTGATTGGTCAGTTGTCATTCTTTGATTTTCCTATATACAATACAACTATTGAAAATAAAAATAACGATTTTGTTAGTGTTTATATCCTGGACCGAGTTACAGGATCTAGGTTAGACTACATCAAAACGATTGACCATTTTAAAGGTTGGTCGCCATCGACCTCTTCATAAAAGAGCTTGGACGAATCGCCGCAGAAGTTCAAGAAGGCCGAAAGTAAAAGAACTACTGCTCATTAGAAGGCGGTTGGCAAAGGTGTGATCCCACTCATCAAAGATAAGATAAGATAACTTATCCCAAAAGAAGATCACTAAGTACCATTATAAATACACTAGAGCACCCAAGTATAACTCATACTCCAATTCTACAAAAAACCTGCCTAAAGCCCGTACTGACTTAAGCATCGGAGTCTCTTGCAGGTACCACCCCCCGGTGAATCGAGAACTAGCAACACCTCATACTCCAACAAGTCGGACGCGGCAGCTTTGATCAAAACCAGAAGATCTCACCCGAGATCGACCTCCAAGTTTCAGGTAACCCTCAGAACATTGGCACCGTTGCCGGGGAACTTGGAAGTCATCCCACCGTCATGGCAAACAACCCTCCTTACAACGACCACGCCTCCGGATTAGAAGACGGCACACCAACAAAAAACATGGATGCCGCCCCACCGTCTCCAAAGGAGGCAAACCACTCCAAGGAAGACAAGCAACCCTAGAGCGCAGAAATCTTAGATGCCATCCGTGAACAACAGGATCGCCTCAAATAGCTCGAACAAGAGACCGAACGACAACGAGAAGCAAAGCGGGACCTCCGGAGAGAAACAAGTCGGCGTCGGGAATTGGAAGAAAAACTCCTAAAACTCGAAGCCAACTTGAAAGCTAAAATCCCTCGATCCGACTGCGAAACTAGCCCCCACAAGGACCAAGACCCGTTCATGAAAGAAATCATGAAGGCTAAAGTCCCAAAAGACTTCAAAGCTCCTGACATGACCCCATATGATGGTACGTCCGACCCAAGTCATCACCTCAGCAACTTTAGGAGTCGAATATACCTAACGGATGCCTCAGATGCAACTCGTTGCAAGGCCTTCCCGACCACCCTGACCAAGACGGCAATAAGTGGTTCGACAGCTTGCCCCCGAGATCAATCACAAGCTTCGACGACTTCGCCAAAAAATTCCTAGCCAGGTTCTCCATACGAAAGGACAAAACCAAACATGCTCCAAGCCTTCTAGGGATCAAACAGGGAGATCGGAAAAGCCTCCGCGGCTACATGGAAAGATTCAATAAAGCATGCCTCGACATACAGAACCTCCCCACAGAAGCAGCTATCATGGGACTCATTAACGGTCTACGTGAGGGGCCCTTCAGCCACTCCATATCTAAAAAACACCCCACATTCTTGAATGAAGTGCAAGAACAGGCTGAGAAATACATCAACATGGAGGAAAACTCCCAACTAGGAGAAACTTTCAAAGCTGGGTTCTCCTACCCATCTCGGGACAAAGATAAGGAGTCAAAGAAAAAGGAAGACCAATCCACAGAGAAGACTAGGAAATACCATAACTATACACCTCTTTGGGTATCCTTAGTGGACGTCTACCGGGAAATATGCAACACAGAAAAGATCCCACCTCCTTACCCAATTAAACACAAAAGGGGAGGAAATCGGACCAAGTACTACGAATATCACAGGATCTTCGGAAACCCCACTAATGAGTGATACGACTTGAAGAATGTCATAGAAAAACTGGCCTGAGAAGGAAGACTAGATCAATTCTTAGCCAACAGAACAGATGAGCAAAAAAAGCGAAGAAGGGATGAAGAGGGCGGACAAGCCGAACGTCCCCCTCACACCCCAGAAAGGCACGTTCATATGATCAATAGTGGCTTCGTAGGAGGGGGAATCTCCAAATCATCCCGCAAAAGACACCTTAAAGAAGTATACCATGTCGGAGAAGGGGATAGGTCACCCGACCTCCCCACTATCGCCTTCACCAAAGAAGATGCCGTGAGCATTATCCCTGGGCATGATGACCCCGTGGTCATTACCATCATACTAACTAATGCCAACCTCCACCGAACACTGATTGACCAGGCAATCTCCGCGGACATCCTATTCAAATCCGCCTTCGACAAGTTTGGACTGTAAGAAAAGAAGCTTAGAGCATATCCCAACAGCCTATTTGGGCTAGGAAACGCCCCAATCCAACCCTCGGGTACATCCCACTGCACACGACCTCCAAAAAGGGAACCCGGTCCAGAACACTGAGCATAGACTACATCGTGGTTGACGTAAACTCCGCATACAACGCCCTTATAGGTCGGACGACCCTAAATCAGCTTGCTGCAATAGTCTTCACTCCACACCTATGCATGAAGTTCTGAACTTTGGAAGGGATAGCCACCATAAAAGGAGACCAAAAGCTCGCGCGACGCTGCTACAATGAAAGCCTGAACCTAAAAGCTGATCCCAGAGAAAAGGAGGCCAATGGCATTGAACTCGACGGAGCCTAGGCTCACGAAGAACTTCGTCCCCAACCTGAAGGCGAAACCGAAGAGGTCCAAATCGGGGACACCCAAGATAAAACAACAAACATAGGTGCAAACCTAAAGGAAGACTTAAAAGAGCTACTAATAAAGCTCCTAAGGGATAACTCCGACCTCTTCGCATTGAAAGCCGCAGACATACTTAGCATAGATCCCGGATTAATGTGCCACTGACTGGCAATGTACCCCAGATCTCAACCAGTACAGCAAAATCGCAGAAAGCTCGTTCCAGAAAGGTCACAAGTCATAGAGGAACAAGTACAAGCCTTACTAGAGGCAGGGTTCATAAGGGAGGTCAAGTACCTACTGTGGCTGGCTAACGTCATACTGGTCAAAAATTCAAATGGAAAGTGGCGGATGTGTGTAGACTATATCGACCTCAACAAATCCTGCCCAAAAGACCCCTACTCCCTCCCAAATATCGACACCCTAGTCGACGCCTCATCGGGATACAAGTACCTCTCCTTCATGCATGCCTACTTAGGGTACAATCAGATCCCAATGCATCAACCCGACCAAGAGAAGACCTTGTTCCTAACCCCAAAAGCAAACTACTACTACATAGTCATGTCGTTCAGACTCAAGAATGCGGGGACTACATATCAGAGGTTGATGAACAAAGTATTTGCCGACCACATCGGGAAGCTAAAGGAAGTCGATGTAGACGACATGCTAGTAATGACCCAAAGAGAAGAAATGCTAAGAAAACACAAGATGAGACTAAATCCCACAAAATGCAGTTTCGCGGTAGAAGCCGACAAATTCCTTGGATTCATGCTCACCCAGAGAGGGATTGAAGCAAACCTAGAAAAATGCCAAGCTATACTCAATATGAAAAGCCCGACCTGCATCAAGGAGGTACAACAGCTGAACGGATAACTAGTGGCCCTGTCCAGGTTCCTAGCAGGATCGGCGCTAAGATCCCTCCCCTTCTATGCATCATTAAGGAAAGGAAAGAGGTTCGAATGGACTCCAGAATGCGAACAAGCTTTCGAAGACTTCAAAACATTCCTAGGGCAACTACCCATCCTGACCCAACCTCTATCGGGAGAAGAGCCGATACTATACCTCACCGTAGGAAGTCGGGCAATAGCTTCAGCGCTCGTCCGAAAAGACGACAATGGAAAACAACCCATCTACTTCATCAGCAAGGTGTTACAAGGGGCTGAACTAAACTACCAAAAGATAGAAAAATTCGCCTACACCCTCATACTTACTTTCCGACGACTTCGACCATACTTTCAAGTCCACACCATCAGAATACAGACTAATCAACCCATGAAAAGCATCCTACAGAAAACCGACCTGGTTGGAAGAATCCTACAATGGGCAGTTGAGCTATCCGAATTTGACCTTAAGTACGAAGCTTGGACGGCCATCAAGTCCCATTACCTGGTTGACTTCGTCGCAGAGTACACCGACACCCTAGGAACCTCCATTGACTGGAACTTCTATGTTGACGGCTCATCAAGCAAAGCCGGGAGTGGAGCCGGTGTTATCCTGGAAGGTGACCAAGGAACCTAACTCGAACTATCCTTAAGGTTCGAGCTCCCCGCCTCAAATAACCAAGCCGAGTACGAAGCCCTACTGGCTGGTTTGAAGCTAGTCAGAGAAGTCGGAGCCCAAAATCTTACCATCTTTAGCGATTCACAAGTAGTCACCTCACAAATAGAAGGAAGCTACCAGGAAAAGGATCCCACCATGAAAAAATACGTAGATAAAACCAGAGAACAGCTCAGAAAATTCATGGGATATGACATCCGACATATACCTCGGGAACAAAACACCCGAGCCGACGCGCTTTCAACTAGCCAGCACCAAACTAGGGGGAAACAATAGAAGCCTCATCCAAGAAACCCTACAAAACCCATCAACCTCGGAGGAAGAGAATGTCCTAAACATATCAGACCAGGACCAAGGGTGGATGACCCCCAAAATCAACTACCTCAAGGCCAAAACACTCCCCACAGATAAAAAGGAGGCAAAAAGACTCATACGAGAGGCACAATATTGCACCATAGTGCACGACGTCCTATACAGGAGAGGGATCTCAACACCCCTCTTAAAATGCATCCTGACTTCCACCACAAAGGAAGTCCTAGAAGAAGTCTACGGCAGCATGTGCGGCAATCACCTCGCGACACGAGCTCTATCGAAAAAGGTACTCCGAGCCGGTTTTTACTGGCCGACCTTACAGAAGGAAGTAAAAAAGTTCGTCAAAACATGTCCCCCATGCCAGAAGCACGCCAACTTTCATATCGCCCCACCTGAAGAATTCATCTGCGTCACTTCACCCTGGCCATTCAAAGTGGGCGCTCGACCTCCTCGGACCATTCCCTCAGGGATCAGGGCAAGTCAAATCCCTCATTGTAGGAATAGACTACTTCACAAAGTGGATTGAGATAGAGCCACTGGCCGCCACCACCGCTCAAAGAAGTCGGAAGTTCCTGTATAGAAGCATTGTCACAATGTTTGGAGTTCTCCATTCCATCAACACGGACAATGGGACACAATTCACCGACACGGGCTTCAGGAACCTGGTCGCTGATCTGAAAATCAAGCACCAGTTCACCTCAGTGGAACACCCACAAGCCAACGGGCAGGTGGAAGCCACCAACAAAGTCATATTGGCCGGATTAAAACGTCGGCTGCAGGACACAAAAGAAGCCTGCGCTAAAGAACTCTCGCAAGTCCTATGGACATACCGGACAACACCACACTCCACCACCGAAGAGTCACCCTTCCGACTTACTTACAGAATGTAGGCAATGATTCCCGTAGAAGTAGAGGAAAGATCCCCTAGGGCGATCTTCTACAATGAGGGTACCAACTCCCAAGCACAAAGGGAAGAACTCGACCTGCTTCCAGAAGTCCGAGAAAGAGCTCGCATTAGAGAGGAAGCCCTAAAGCATCGAATGTCCTCAAGGTACAACCGAAAGGTAATCCAATGAAGCTTCACTACCAACGACCTCATTCTAATCCAAAATGACATCGGAGACGTCGGTCAGGTGAAGGGAAGCTAGCGGCTAACTGGAAAGGACCATACCGAGTTACAGACGTATTTGGAAAAGGTTATAGGTGGCCGACCTCCAAAAGTGAGAGCTCCTGAAGTCTTGGCATGCCTGTAACCTAAGAAGGTACTACAGCTAGAAGCAGGGTCTTGAGCCAAGGTAAGGTGCACTCTCTTTCCCACCAAAGGGTCTTGAGCCTGACTTACAGGGTAACCCTACATATGTATACATTCTCATTTAACTTTGTTTCTTTACATTCTACTTTTTTTATATATAAAAATTACAAATTTCCTAAAAAGTTTCCTGTCAAGACGCATTAATTCAGGATCGACAAAACGCAAAATTCTTTGCCAGACCGCACAGGTCGGTAAGGTGAAAGCGACAAACCCAAATTAATGCATGAAGTTATAAAAAGTAACTCGTACAAAGCAACCTGACGAGGCCGGATAAAAAACAGTGTTACTAAAAATAACTTGAAAAGGCCCGACAGAAAAGTCGGACCAACTAAAGGATCACTGAAAAGGGACCAATGTCGTGCAAAGGCCGAACCTAGTACCTAAGTTGCTAAGCTAAAAGGTAGGCGTCCCTAAAAGGACGCTACTTAAAAAGCAAAAAGCAATCACGAAATCAAGAAAGGCTCCAAAGTCGTCCAATTCAACAAAAAGAAAGGTTCTGAACAAGAGAACTACCCAAAAAGTTATTGGAATCGACTAAAAGCCTACAAAGCTCAAGTTGCAAAGGACCAAAATGTCTAAAAATAGAGTAACATTAAACTCACGGAAAGCTAGGAGAAGGTAGGAATTCGCGAAAGAACACTACCACGAGATCGTTAAAGAGACACCGACTGAAAACAAAGGCTACAACACCAACTAAAAAAGGATGACATCGCCAAAAGGAAAATAAAAGTTGTTAATACAACTAAGAAAAGGCGTAGTCCAAAAAGGCAAAGGTAGAATTTCATAGACAGAGCACTACCTCAAAGGATGCTAGCCCAGAAAGCTCCAAACGCCTTAATCCTAGGGCATAAGAACCCATGAAGGGATGCCATCTCCAAGCATAATGTCGTACAAAGGTTAAGAAAACAACCTAAAGGTGAAAATACTTTGCCAAGGTCGGCCAGCACACCACTAGAACAGTCAAACACAAAAAATTAAAACATTAAAGACTCAAAGGTTTCCCAACGACAAACCAGGAGTAAAAGTGTTTTGATTAAAAACAAAAAGTTACTGAGAAGCAACTATAAAGCATCAGAAGGGTTATGAAAATAGTTACAAAACCAAGAGTTCAAAAGGTCCACAAACCGGACCATATCAGTACATAATAAAAAAAGGAATAAAAGAGAGAATCACAAAGGGTCCAGCTTCACTTCAGTCGCTGCATCCTGATGGGCAGGAGGGATGACTGATGAATCCATATTTGACGATATATTTTGGTTTGATTTGAGTGTATTTCATCATATAAACCCAAAGTTATTCATTCAAATAGCACGATTTTGTATTCTCTCCCTAAATTGAGCCAAATTGTGAAAATATGCATTTTTGTGCTTAAATTAGTGATTTTAATTCCACTTTTATGCCATTCGATGCCGTGATATGTTTGGTGAGTGATTTCAGATCCTAGAGGCAAGAATGGTTTAGTAGAAGTGGAAGAAAGCATGCAAAAAGGGAGAAAACATGAAGAAAACAAAGGAGAAATGCATTTTAGCCTGTTGATGTGTGAGCATCTTTTCTATCTTTTCCTAGTGAATTTACATCTAATTTGTTGAGTTTAATAAAGAATTAATTATCTTTTAGCCAATATGGATGCTACTTTGAGTCTTTTGCAATTCTGTTTATTTTAGGTAGCATTCGGCTAGATTTGATGGAGTTTCTGCAGCACAAGAACAAAAGGAGATGGCAGCAAGGAGCGACGCGTACGTGTGACTGACGCGTGCGTGTGATTTGGAGCTTTCCATGGTGATGCGTGCGCGTGACTGACGCGTACGTGTGATTTGAAGATTTGCTCAGCGACGCGTGCGCGTGACTGACGCGTCCGCGTGACTTGCGAAAAAGATCATCGACGTGTACGCGTGATTGACGCGTACGCGTGACATACGCCACGTGCAGAAAACGCAGAAAAATGCTGGGGACGATTTCTGGGCTGTTTTAATCCAGTTTTCAGCCCAGAAAACATAGATTAGAAGCTGCAGAATGGACAAAACATGTGGTCCCCACCTATCAACTGAAGACCTGCTGATTATTCTGATTTAAATTCAAATCTTATTTTTAGGAAAAGATATTATTTTTAATTTTGGATAATTAGATTTTAAATTTATTAGAATTAGTTATGAAAAGGGATTCCATTAGTTAACTTTGAAGGCCATCAGATTGGAACTCTGTACATTTTATCAGAATCCTTTTTTTCTTTCCTGAACCATGAGCAACTAATCCTCCATTGTTAAGGTTAGGAGCTCTGTCTATTTGTATGGATTGATTTTATTACTTTTTCTATTTTAATTCATGTATGGATTTATAATTTAAGAATTGTTTTCACTCTTTATTTTATGAATTTGGGTGGAACGGAAGTATGACCCTCTTTCTATTTGAGTTCTTGTAAAACTTGGAAAAGCTCTTTACTTAAACAAAAGCTTGAAAACATATTCTCCTAAATTTTAATTATCTGGATTTAACAGGATACGTGACATATACTCCTCTTATTTTTGGGTAATTAGAATTTTTGTGGCATATAAACTGGAATTTGAAACTTCACCCTCTAATTGGAATTAATTGACCAAGACATTGGCAGTCGATGAATTTTAGAGGAGATTAAAAAGGTCTAAGGAACTAGGGTCTAGTCACATATAGTTTGCCATAAATTAAATCCTACATGATTAAAATAGTTAGTAAGAAAAGTTAATCCGGAAAAACAGATAACTCTGAAGCCTTAACTGTTTCTCCAATATTTTATTTTCAACTTATTTACTTGCATGCCTGCCTTATGATATTTTCAATTTAAACCTTTTGAATATCCCAAAACACTTTTCTGCCTGCCTAACTAAGCCAATCACTCAGTCATTGTTGCTTAGTCCATCAATCCTCGTGGGATCGACCCTCACTTACCTGAGGTATTACTTGGTACAACCCGGTGCACTTGCCGGTTAGTTTGTGGTTGTAAATTACCGCACCAAGTTTTTGGCGCCGTTGCCGGGTTTTGATAGTGATTAACAACTATTAGTTGTTTGATTGCTTAGATTAGGCATTTTAGCTTTAATTTTATTAAAATCTATTTGTAATATTTTAAAAAAATTTAAATAAATAAATAGCACCAATATTTTTCTTAATTTCTAAAATTAAGTTTGGTGTTTCCTAGTTAGTTTTATTTTAATTCTTAAAATTCTGTTCTTTCTTCTTTGCTTTTCTGTTTACCACATAGTGCGTTTAATCCTTTTTGATATTTTGTGCTAAGGAAAAATAATGGAGAGATATCACATGGGTTACTACTCACACCCGAGTGGTGATTCATATTATGGTGGATGAAGAAACTAACCAAATTTTGGTTAGCAAAGTCAAAACCAAAGAAACTTCAATGCTCCATGTTCCAACTATCAAGAGCCACCACCTCCATATTCATACCAAGAACCACCATCTCTATATTCATATCAAGAACAATCATCTTTCTATCCATATCAAGAACCGCCATCTTTCTACCCATACCAGGAGCCACCATCTCCTTATTCATCTCAAATACCATCAGATCTTGAGCTTCTCATGAAAGAATTCCTACATGATATAAAAACAAGTGTAAAAAATGTAGAGAAATATGTGCAGACGATGATCAAGAACCAGGAAGAGAAACAAGCAAATTCCTTCCCAAGAGATACAATGCAAGATCTTATGGAAGAAAGTGAGGAAACCAATCAAAGGAGTTTATACTCCAGTGAATTAGAGAACTTTCCACCCTCACATATGGAAGAAGAGGAAGATGCACAACCTCCCATGCCCTTGGTAAGCAATGAAGAAGAGATTGAACTAGAAGATAGCTACCAAGAGAAAGAGGTTGAAATTGAGGAAGCTTGCAAAGAGGTAGAATAATTCAAAAAAGAACACAAGGGAGTGGAGCTTGCAAGACTTCTTCCAAAGCCATCACCATCCAATACAACATTCAAGTGGGTAAAATTCCTATCCTTAACCTTTACTTTCCCACTTGAATATGGTTTACTGGAGACGGATGGTCAACTTAGAGCTCTTTATGGCATTAAGAGTAAGAGGAAGATGGTTAGTGGCAAGAGTTATCAAGCAAGGTTCAATATGGTTGCATGCTCCAAATTGAAGTGGAAGGATTGGTGTAGAGCTCAATTGAATGGGTTTAGAAGGTTGTTTGGATGTCTTTGTGAGAATTCAGATTGCTTGCCACTCGGTGGGAACAATGGTGATCCACAAGAAGACGGGTGTAAAAGCAAGGTTTGGGACCCTGGAATTCATTCCCACAATCAACACTCTTGTAGCCTTGTCACTTGCTTCAACTTGCTCGAAGGCATTATGTGCCTAGCTTGGAATCCCGGTGGCCATTGGAATTACAAACATTGGTGGAGATTCCTGGACCAATACAGGCACAAGCCACCATGACAAGGAGCTCACAACATGTCCAACTTAAGGACATTAACTAAAAGTACTTGGTGGGAGACAACCCACCGTGGTATGATCGCTCCTTTTCATTCTTAGTTGTTTTTCGTAGTAGTAGTTTTCTTACTTATTTGATTTTTATTGAGTTTTCACTATTTTTCTGATCATGCGGCTATTTTTGAACAGGAACCGGACACTTCAAAAAAAAAATGAACACACGATGCGCAAGCGTTGTTTACGCTTACGCGTCATATGCATGTGCGTGAAAAAATAAAATTTGACAGAGAGTTGAGCGGGAGTAGCGCTGGAAGCAGGCTGGAAGAAAAAGCTGCATCACGCGTACGCATAACCCACGCGTGCGCGTCGTTTGCACTTCTCGCCTTCCACGCATGCGCGTTAGTGACACGTACGCGTGACCTTAAAATTCGACGTAAATATGTGTTTGGGCAGAGAGTTGTGCTGGTTTGGGGGCTGGAAGTGTGATAGACGCACAAAATTGACCACGCGTACGCATCCCTAACGCGTGCGCGTAATTTGCACAAATGTTCATCCATGCACGCGCACGCGTCGTATGAAAATATTGGTAACCAAGCAACGCGAACAGAGAGTTGTGCATGCGCGCAGCTGGCTTCGCGCGAATCGCACAAAACCCAGTGCACGCAGACGCGTGCCTGATGCTCACGCGTCATTAAGAAAAATTCGCGACCCACGCGTACGCGTGCTGCACGCGTACGCGTCGCCTACACCGCCAATTACACTAGTTCGCCGTCCAGTTTTAATTTTCTTTCCCCCTCTCCCAATTCTGATTCTCTCTTGTTCTTTTATCCTTTTCTTTTTCTTTCATCATAATATTTGCCTCTTTCTTTTTTCAGTTCTTCTTTGCTTGAGGACAAGCAAACCTTTAAGTTTGGTGTTGATGCTTCGCTTAAGGGTTTTCTGTTTATTTCTATGGCACCAAAAGGGAGGCGAATCATTTTCACTGAGGAGCACAACCTGAAGAATAAAGCGACCGCTAGGATAACTAAGGTGGTTGAGTTCCTTTCATTTTTTATTCCTTTCCTCTTTTTCTATGTTGTGTTTCAGTTTTCTGCTATTTTGCTTTGTTTGTTGCATAATCCTTTATTAGTTAGAATCCTAGGTCTAGTTTAATTTTCTCTTAATTGTTTTAATTCCAAAAAGATGTCTCATATATTACTCACTGAGCTTGAATTCAAAAAAAAAAAAAAGACAGAAGTGATGTATTGCATGAGAAAGTGAGTTTATATTGAAGAATAGTCTTATTTACTTAGATGTGGTGGTATTTTCTGTAATTCTGAATGCATGACATGAACAGTGCATATTTAAATTTGAATAAAAGAATGTTGATGTACAAGGAACATGAATTTAGATAATTATTATGATTTCTCTAAAATTAATGAAAGTTTAATCCTTGAAGCAAAAGAAACAGCAAAAGAAAAATAAAAGCAAGGTCCAAGGCTCTGAACATCAATGACTAGGGAGGTCAGACATGATTAAAAGCTCAAAGAGTTGTTTCCCTAGTCACATGCTTGTGGTGTTCTTGTGTCAAGTAATCCTTGAGACAAAATATTTAGAGTCGAGATCAATTGCAGAGTATGCCAAAGGCTTTGAGCACCACTGTCTGGGGATAATAATAAAATAAATAAATAAATAAATAAATTAAAAATATTTAGAACTTAAAGAGAGTTCCCCAGTTAAGTGCTTGTGGTGTTTCTGTGTCAAGTAAAGTTTGAGACAAAACATTTAAAGTCATGGCTAAGATCAAGGTGCAAAGCACCAAAGAAAAAAATTGCTGTGTTCAAGGATTAAAATTGAGTTACAAAAGATCAGAGAATTCATAATATGATCCGGATTCTAATTCCAGATGACAGTAACATTCTTCTGATTCAAAGGAGAGTGAGATGCCAAAACTATTCAGGATTGCAGTTGTAAACCCCACTATAAGAAGAGACATGAGCTTAATCGAATTCTCATTCTCATGCAAATTCACATCCTAAGCTTATATTAGTTTTCGTTGCTTGAGGATAAGCAACAATTCAAGTTTGGTGTTGTGATGCGTGAGCATCTTTCCTATCTTTTCCTAGTGAATTTGCATCTAATTTGTTGAGTTTAATAAAAAATTAATTATCTTTTAGCAAATATGGATGCTACTTTGAGTCTTTTGCAATTCTATTTATTTTAGGTAACATTCAGCTAGATTTGATGGAGTTTCTGCAGCACAAGAACAAAAGGAGATGGCAGCAAGGAGTGACGCGTACGCGTGACTGACATGTGCGCGTGATTTGGAGCTTTCCATGGCGACGCGTGTGCATGACTGACGCGTGCGCGTGACTGACGCGTACGCGTGATTTGAAGTTTTGCTCAGCGATGCGTGCGCGTGACCGACGCGTCCGCGTGACTTGCGAAAAAGACAATCGACTCGTACGCGTGACTGACGTGTAGAAAATGCAGAAAAATGTTCGGGGCGATTTTTGGGCTTTTTTGACCTAGTTTTCAGCCTAGAAAACACAGATTAGAAGTTGCAGAATGGACAAAACATGTGGTCCTCACCCATCAACTGAAGACCTGCTGATTATTCTGATTTAAATTCAAATCTTATTTTTAGGAAAAGATATTATTTTTACTTTTAGATAATTAGATTTTAAATTTATTAGGTTTAGCTATAAAAAGGGATTCCATTAGTTAACTTTGAAGGCCATCAGATTGGAACTCTGTACATTTTATTAGAATCCTTATTTTCTTCCCTGAACCATGAGCAACTAATCCTCCATTGTTAAGGTTAGGAGCCCTGTCTATTTGTATGGATTGATTTTATTGCTTTTTTTATTTTAATTCATGTATGGATTTATAATTTAAGAATTATTTTTGCTCTTTATTTTATGAATTTGGGTGGAACGAAAGTATGACCCTCTTTCTATTTGAGTTCTTGTAAAACTTGAAAAAGCTCTTTACTTGAACAACAGCTTGAAAACATATTCTCCTAAATTTTAATTATCTGGATTTAACAAGATACGTGACATATAATCCTCTTATTTTTGGGCAATTAGAATTTTTGTGGCATATAAACTGGAATTTGAAACTTCACCCTCTAATTGGAATTAATTGACCAAGGCATTGGCAGTCGATGAATTTTAGAGGAGGCTAGAAAGGTCTAAGGAATTAGCGTCTAGTCACATATAGTTTGCCATAAATTAAATCCTACATGATTAAAATAGTTAATAAGAAAAGTTAATCCGGAAAAATAGATAACTCTGAAGCCTTAATTGTTTCTCCAATATTTTATTTTCAACTTATTTACTTGCATGCCTGCCTTCTGATATTTTCAATTTAAACATTTTGAATATCTCAAAACCCTTTTCTGCCTGCCTAACTAAGCCAATCACTCAATCATTGTTGCTTAGTCCATCAATCCTCGTGGGATCGAACCTCACTTACTTGAGGTATTACTTGGTACGACCCGGTGCACTTGCTGGTTAGTTTGTGGTTGTAAATTATCGCACCACCTGTGCCCACGCACAAGAACCACAGAGCCATGTGTGCATACGCACAGGTACCAGTGCGTACGCACGGGTCCCAGCGTGTGACTCATTTATTGCAAATCACTGGGGGCGATTTTTGGGCCTTCATAGCCCAATTTTAGACCTTTTGAAGCTGATTGAGTGCTATATCAAAGAAGGCCTCTTTCCATGTGAAAGTGGGGAGCAATTAGGGTTAAATTTTAGTCATGTAGTTCATTTTCTAGAGAGAGAAGCTCCCCCTTCTCTCTAGAATTAGGATTCTTTAGTTTAATTTCTTGTAATTTCTACTTTTAATTCTTGTTTTTATTTACTTTTCCTTGTCATTTATTATTATTCCATCTTTCTTCTTCTTCATTCTCTTGTTATTTCCTTTATTTTGCCATTTTTATGTTATGAACACTCTTTGTTAATTTTACTTTCAGTTAATGCAATTTATGTTTTATGTTCATTTATTGCTTTCTTTAGTTGTTATTATGATTTTCTTACTTTTGGTAGTTAGAATTTATTTTTAATGCAGTTTAATATTATTTTATTTTCATGCACACCAAGTATTTGATAAAATGCTTGGATTAGTTTTTACTTAGTTTTCCTCAACTCTTGGCTTGAAATTGATGACTTTGGTGATCCTTGAGTCATTGATGTCCATTCTTGTTTGATATATTAGAGTAGTTAGTTGATTTGGTTTTCATTGACTCTATGTGACCCTTAGTGTTGACATAGGACTTATGGATTGAAATCAACTATGCCTATTTGACTCATCCTCGATGTAGGGTTGACTAAGTAGGATTAACTCTTCATAATCATCATGTGTTTGTGGTCAATGGCTAGGATAGGTAACCTTAGCTCTCAATTACTTGCCAAGAGATTTCTTGCATTTTAATTTTTCTTGCTTTGACTTTTATTGCCTTGACTTTTATTTCTTGTATGTTAAGCTTTTTACACTCTTGGTTGAAAAATTGGGTGTTTGGGTGGAATTGAGTTGTGGATGCCCATTCCGCTTTGTGCGAGGGTTGTTAATTGGTTTGGTTTCCCTTGACTCTAGGTGACCTACTAGTGTTGACTTAGGACTTAGGGATTGGAATCAATTATGCCCTTTTGACTAATTCTCAAGTAGGATTGAGTAATTGGGATTAATCCCACACAATTGCCATGTTTGTAGTCCACAACTAGGATAGGAATCCTAAACTCCTCTCACCAAGAGCTCTTTTTACAATTTAATTTCCAATTGTATTACCTTTATTTGCTTCCATTTAATTTCTTGCATGATCATTTACTTTCTTGCCATTTACATTACTTGCTTTTCTTGCCATCCCATTTTCTCTCATAGCCAATAATTGACACTTAATTGCAACTCTTAGGGAAGACGACCCGGGACTTAAAACTATCGGTTATAATTGTGTTTCGATTGTGACAAATCCTTTGGATTAAACATTTAATTTGGGAATTAATTGTTGGTTTAGACTACACTTTCAATGACAGACTTCTATTTTGTGAAAATCTAGATCAACGATAAATTCTCATATCAAATTTGGCGCCGTTGCCGGGGAGTTGTAATGGTATAGTTATTGGCTATTATAAATATGTTAATATGTAAATAGCTTGTTTCTTCTTTGCTATTATGTGAATAGCTTGTTTCTTCTTTGCTATTATGTGAATATCTTGCTTTTTGTTTGCTATTGTGAATATGTTAATATTGTGAATATGTTTTTTCTTGTTTGGTTTTTGTTTTCCTTGTTAGGAGCATATAGCTTGTGGGACACTCCACCGTGGTAGTGCAATCAATTGGGAATTTTGGAGATTCAAGCCTTGTTGGAACCTCCAAGATGCATATAAGCACAAGATTAAAGCTCTCCATAAGTCTAACTTAAAGACAATAAATGAAAGTGCTAGGTGGGAGACACCCCACCATGGTAACACCTTTCTAACCCTCTCTTTGTACATAATTTTAATTCATTGCATTTTGTCTCTTGTAGATAGCTTAGGCTTAGTTTAATTTCAAGCTTAATTTGCTTAGATTTTAGTTTAGATCATGTGTTTTTGATGAATAATATGTTTTGGGGTTGAAAAGATATCTTGGATGTTAAGTTTAGAGCCTTAGAGCTGTAAAAATTTTTTTAGAAAAAATAGAGCATGTGCGTGCGCACACACCTGTGCGTATGCACACAACCCCAATTTCACGTTCTGTGCGCGTGCACACTAGCTTATGTACCTTCTGCTGGGAGCGTTAGCACACCTTGTGCATCCGCACCCTCTTCTTTTAGCCTCTTGTGCGTGTGTCTGGACCTGTGTGCGCACGCACAGGCAGCGATATAGCTGGCAGTTGTGATGCTTCAGTAAAAAAAATGAAAAAAGTCTTCTATGCGTGCGCACACCCTGGTGTGTACTGGTGCACAAAATTGCAATCACACTTTTGCAATCCCGCACAACTAACCAGCAAGTGCACTGGGTCGTCCAAGTAATACCTTACGCGAGTAAGGGTCGATCCCACGGAGATTGTCGGCTTGAAGCAAGCTATGGTTATCTTGTAAATCTTAGTCAGGATATCAGAAATTATCAGGATTGATTGTGAAAAGAAAAAGAACATGAAATAAGTACTTGTTTTGCAGTAATAGAGAATAGGTTGGGGTTTTGGAGATGCTCCATCTTCTGAATCTCTGCTTTCCTACTGTCTTCTTCTTCAAGCACGCAAGGCTCCTTCCATGGCAAGCTGTATGCAAGGGTTTCACCGTTGTCAGTGGCTACCTCCCATCCTCTCAGTGGAAATGTTCAACGCACCCTGTCACGGCACGGCTATCCATCTGTCGGTTCTCAATCAGGCCGGAATAGAATCCAGTGATTCTTTTGCGTCTGTCACTAACGCCCCGCCTTCAGGAGTTTGAAGCTCGTCACAGTCATTCAATCATTGAATCCTACTCAGAATACCACAGACAAGGTTTAGACCTTCCGGATTCTCTTGAATGCCGCCATCAATTCTAGCTTATACCACGAAGATTCCGGTTAAAGAATCCAAGAGATACCTACTTAATCTAAGGTAGAACGGAGGTGGTTGTCAGGCACACGTTCATAGTTGAGAATGATGATGACTGTCACGGATCATCACATTCATCCGATTTAAGAACAAGTGATATCTTAGAATGGAAGCAAGCATGATTGAATGAAAAACAGTAGTAATTGCATTAATCCATCAAGACACAGCAGAGCTCCTCACCCCCAACCATGGGGTTTAGAGACTCATGCTGTGGAAGGTACACAAAGAAACGTGTAAAGTGTCATGAGGTGCAGATACAATGTCAAAAGATCCTATTAATAGTAAACTAGTAACCTAGGGTATACAGAAATGAGTAAATGACGTAAAAATCCACTTCTGGGTCCACTTGGTGTGTGCTTGGGCTGAGCAATGAAGCATTTTCGTGTAGAGACCTTTTCTGGAGTTAAACGCCAGCTTTTATGCCAGTTTGGGCGTTTAACTCCAAGTTTTATGCCAGTTCCAGCGTTAAACGCTGGAATTTCTGAGGCTGATTTGCCATGCCGGTTTGGGCCATCAAATCTTGGGCAAAGTATGGACTATCATATATTTCTGGAAAGCCCAGGATGTCTATTTTCCAACGCCGTTGAGAGCGCGCCAATTGGGCTTCTGTAGCTCCAGAAAATTCACTTCGAGTGCAGAGAGGTCAGAATCCAACAGCATCTGCAGTCCTTTTCAGTCTCTGAATCAGATTTTTGCTCAGAACCCTCAATTTCAGCCAGAAAATACCTGAAATCACAGAAAAACACACAAACTCATAGTAAAGTCCAGAAAAGTGAATTTTAACTAAAAACTAATAAAAATATACTAAAAACTAACTAGATCATACTAAAAACATACTAAAAACAATGCCAAAAAGCGTATAAATTATCCGCTCATCACAACACCAAACTTAAATTGTTGCTTGTCCCCAAGCAACTGAAAATCAAAATAGGATAAAAAGAAGAGAATATACTATAGACTCCAAAATATCAAGGAAACATAGCTCCACTTAGATGAGCGGGACTAGTAGCTTTTTGCCTCCGAACAGTTTTGGCATCTCACTCTATCCCTTGAAGTTTAGAATGATTGGCATCCATAGGAACTCAGAACTCAGATAGTGTTATTGATTCTCCTAGTTAAGTATGATGATTCTTGAACATAGCTACTTTCTGAGTCTTGGCTGT
The DNA here is from genome assembly GCF_003086295.3 of Arachis hypogaea. Lineage (NCBI taxonomy): Eukaryota > Viridiplantae > Streptophyta > Magnoliopsida > Fabales > Fabaceae > Arachis > Arachis hypogaea. The sequence goes on along the minus strand of NC_092040.1, from coordinate 29,227,660 downwards.
GGCCCAAAGCACTCTGTCTTCCAGTATTACCACCGGATACATACATGCCACAGACACATACTTGGGTGAACCTTTTCAGATTGTGACTCAGCTTTGCTAGAGTCCCCAATTAGAGGTGTCCAGGGTTCTTAAGCACACTCTTTTTGCCTTGGATCACAACTTTATTTCTTTCTTTTTTCTTTTTCTCTTTCTTTTCTTTCTTTTTTTTCGTTTTTTTTGATTTACTGCTTTTTCTTGCTTCAAGAATCAATTTGATGATTTTTCAGATCCTCAATAACAGTTCTCCTTTTCCATCATTCTTTCAAGAGCCAACAATTTTAACATTCTTAAAACAACAAATTCAAAAGACATATGCACTGTTCAAGCATTCATTCAGAAAACAAAAAGTATTGTCACCACATCAAACTAATTCAACTAGTTTCAAAGATGAATTCAAAATCCTGTACTTCTTGTTCTTTTGTGATTAAAGCATTTTTCATTTAAGAGAGGTGATGGATTCATAGGACATTCATAGCTTTAAGGCATAGACACTAAGATACTAATGATCATGTAATAAGACACAAACATAGATAAACATAAGCATAAAAATTCGAAAAATAGAAAATAAAGAACAAGGAGATTAAAGAACGGGTCCACCTTAATGATGGCGGCTTGTTCTTCCTCTTGAAGATCTTATGGAGTGCTTGAGCTCCTCAATGTCTCTTCCTTGCCTTTGTTGCTCCTCTCTCATGATTCTATGATCTTCTTTAATTTCATGGAGGAGGATGGAATGTTCTTGGTGCTTCACCCTTAGTTGTCCCATGTTGGAACATAATTCTCCTAGGGAGGTATTGATTTGCTCCCAATAGTTTTGTGGAGGAAAGTCAAGAGGTTTCTCTGGCCTTAGGTGCCATATATGATTATAGAGAAACAAAAAGCAACGCTTTTACCACACCAAACTTATAAGGTTTGCTCGTCCTCGAGCAAAAGAAGAAAGAAGAGAGAGAGTGGTGGGGTAGGTGGGGATCCTGTGGGGTCCACAGATCCTGAGGTGTCAAGGAAAAGTCATCCCTGCACCAAATGGCCTGCAAAAATGCGTTTCTGGCCAATTCTGGCGTTAAACGCCGGGCTGATGCCCATTTCTGGCGTTTAACGCCAAGTGTTTGCCCTTTTCTGGCGTTTAACGCCAGTCTGGTGCCCCTTTCTGGCGTTAAACGCCCAGAATGGTGCCAGACTGGGCGTTAAACGCCCAACAGCTAGCCTTACTGGCATTTAAACGCCAGCACGCTCTCCTACAGGGTGTGCTGTTTTTCTTTCTATTTTTCATTCTGTTTTTGCTTTTTCCATTGATTTTTTGACTTCTCATGATCATCAACCTACAAAAGAACATAAAATAACAAAAGAGAATAGATAAAATATAACATTGGGTTGCCTCCCAACAAGCGCTTCTTTAATGTCATTAGCTTGACAGTGGGCTCTCATGGAGCCTCACAGATACTCAGAGCCATGTTGGAATCTCCCAACACCAAACTTAGAGTTTGAATGTGGGGGTACTGTTTGACTCTGTTTTGGGAGAAGCTCTTCATGCTTCCTTTCCATGGTTACAGAAGGAGAACCTTGAGTCTTATAGTTTGCACTGTCTGTAAGCCATGGAGCTTCCTGAATAGCAAATAATTGCTCATCCGGAAAGGTTTCAGAGATCTCAGTAGAAGGGAGGGATGCTCCTGCTACTGGTTCTATCCGGGACAGGTGATCAGCTACTTGATTCTCTGTCCCTTTTTTGTCTCTTATTTCTATATCAAACTATTGCAGAAGCAACACCCATCTTATGAGCCTGGGTTTTGAATCCTGCTTTGTGAGTAGATATTTAAGAGCAGCATGGTCAGTGTACACAATCACTTTTGATCCTACTAAATAAGATCTGAACTTGTCAATGGCATAAACCACTGCAAGTAACTCTTTTTCTGTGGTTGTGTAGTTCTTCTGTGCATCATTTAGAATACGGCTGCCATAATGAATGACGTGTAGAAGCTTACCATGCCTTTGTCCCAACACTGCACCAATGGCATGGTCACTGGCATCACACATTAGTTCAAATGGTAATGTCCAGTCTGGTGCAGAGATGACTGGTGCTGTGACCAGCTTAGCTTTCAGGGTCTCAAACGCCTGCAGACACTCCTTATCAAAGATAAATGGCGTGTCAGCAGCTAGCAGATTACTCAGAGGTTTGACAATTTTTGAAAAATCCTTTATAAACCTTCTGTAGAATCCTGCATGCCCCAAAAAGCTTCTGATTGCCTTAACATTGGTAGGTGGTGGCAATTTTTCAATTACTTCAACTTTAGCTTGATCCACCTCTATTCCCTTGTTTGAAATTTTATGCCCAAGGACAATCCCTTCAGTCACCATAAAGTGACATTTTTCCCAGTTTAAAACTAGGTTGGTCTCTTGGCATCTTTTCAGAACAAGTGCTAGATGGTTAAGGCAGGAGCTGAATGAGTCTCCAAATACTGAAAAGTCATCCATGAAGACTTCCAGAAATTTCTCTACCATATCTGAGAAGATAGAGAGCATGCACCTCTGAAAGGTTGCAAGTGCATTGCACAGACCAAAAGGCATCCTTCTATAGGCAAATACTCCAGAAGGACATGTAAATGCTGTTTTCTCTTGGTCCTGAGGATCTACTGCAATTTGGTTGTAACCTGAGTAGCTGTCCAAAAAGCAGTAGTATTCATGACCTGCTAGTCTCTCTAGCATCTGGTCTATGAATGGTAAAGGAAAATGATCCTTTCTGGTGACTGTATTGAGCCTTCTGTAGTCAATACACATGCGCCACCCTGTAACTGTTCTTGTAGGAACTAGTTCATTCTTTTCATTATGAACCACTATCATGCCTCCCTTCTTGGGGACAACGTGGACAGGGCTCACCCAGGGGCTATCAGAAATAGGATAAATAATCCCAGCCTCTAGTAACTTAGTGACCTCTTTCTGCACCACCTCCTTCATGGCTGGATTCAGCCGCCTTTGTGGTTGAACCACTGGCTTAGCATCATCCTCCAATAGGATCTTGTGCATGCATCTTGCTGGGCTAATGCCCTTAAGATCACTTATGGACCACCCAAGAGCTGTCTTGTGTGTCCTTAGCACTTGAATTAGTGCTTCCTCTTCCCGTGGATTTAGAGCAGAGCTTATGATCACAGGAAAAGTGTCACCTTCTCCCAGAAATGCATATTTCAGGGATGGTGGGAGTGGCTTGAGCTCGGTTTTAGGAGGCTTATCTCCTTCCTGAGGAATTTTCAGAATTTCTTTTATTTCTTTTAGTTCCTCCAGATTAGGCTGAACATCTTTAAAGATGTCATCTAGCTCTAATTCAAGACTTTCAGTCATATTGACCTCCTCCACCAAAGAGTCAATAATATCAGTGCTCATGCAGTCATTTGATGTGTCTGGATGCTGCATAGCTTTGACAACATTCAACTTGAACTCATCCTCATTGACTCTCAGGGTTAATTCCCCTTTTTGGACATCAATGAGGGTCCGTCCAGTTGCTAGGAAAGGTCTTCCTAGAATGAGAGTTGCACTCTTGTGCTCCTCCATTTCCAGCACTACAAAGTCAGTGGGAAAGGCAAATGGCCCAACCTTGACAATCATGTCCTCAATTATGCCTGATGGGTATTTAATGGAGCCATCAGCGAGTTGGAGACATATCCTGGTTGGTTTGACTTCTTCAGTCAAGCCAAGCTTTCTGATAGTGGATGCAGGTATTAGGTTGATACTTGCCCCAAGATCACATAGAGCTTTCTTGGTACAATTACCCTCTAATGTGCATGGTATCATAAAGCTTCCAGGATCTTTAAGCTTCTCTGGTAAGCTCTTTAATATGACTGCACTGCATTCTTCAGTGAGAAACACTTTTTTAGTTTCTCTCCAATCCTTCTTATGACTTAAGATTTCTTTCATGAACTTAGCATAAGAAGGTATTTGCTCAAGTGCCTCTGCAAACGGAATCTTTATTTCAAGAGTCCTTAGGTAGTCTGCAAAGCGGGCAAATTGCTTATCCTGTTCCGCTTGGCGGAGTTTTTGAGGATAAGGCATCTTGGCTTTATAGTCTTCAACCTTAGATGCTGCAGGTTTATTCCTTACAGAAGTGGTTGAAGAAGCCTTGTTAGAGGGATTACTGTCAGCACTCTTAGGTGTCTGATCTTCCCTTGGCGTCTGAACGCCAGGATTGGGTGGAAAATGGGCGTTTAACGCCAACTTTTCTCCCTTTTCTGGCGTTTGAACGCCAGAACTGGGCAAGGAATGGGCGTTTAACGCCAACTTTCCTTTCCTCTCTGGCGGTTGAACGCCAAAAGTATTCCTCTCTGGGCTCTTACTGTCCTCAGAGGGATTTTGAACAGTGGGTTGGTTATCCTCTGTCAATTGTTCCTTATTTGGCCTTTTGCTCTTTTGAGCAGTGTTATTCAGTGTCTTCCCACTCCTCAGTTGTACTGCTTGACATTCCTCTGTTATCTGTTTAGATATTTGCTGTTTTGTTTGATTCAACTGCAATTCTATGTTCTTGTTAGCAACTTTAGTTTCATGGAGCATCTCTTTAAATTCTGCTAATTGTTCTGTCATCAGGAGCAATTGTTGATTAAGCTCAATCATCTGTTCTTGAGGATTAGGATCAGTGGCTACTGCCATGACTTCCCCTTTTGGAGAGAACTCATTGCTAGAGTACAAATATTGGTTTCTAGCAACAGTGTCTATGAGCTCTTGAGCCTCTTCAATTGTCTTCCTCATGTGTATAGATCCACCAGCTGAGTGGTCTAAAGACATCTGAGCTTTTTCTGTAAGCCCATAGTAGAAGATGTCTAATTGTACCCACTCTGAAAACATTTCAGAGGGGCATTTTCTTAGCATACCTCTATACCTCTCCCAGGCATTATAAAGGGATTCATTATCCTCTTGTTTAAAGCCTTGGATGTCCAGCGTTAGCTGTGTCATCCTCTTTGGAGGGTAAAAGTGATTCAGGAATTTGTCTGATAACTGTTTTCATGTCCTTATGCTTGCTGTAGGTTGGTTATTCAACCACCTCTTAGCTTGATCTTTTACAGCAAATGGAAACAGTAATAGTCTGTAGACATCCTGATCCACCTCTTTATCACGTACTGTGTCAGTAATTTGTAAGAACTGTGCCAGAAACTCAGTAGGCTCTTCCTGTGGAAGACCGGAATACTGGCAATTTTGCTGCACTATGATAATGAGTTGAGGATTTAGCTCAAAGCTGCTTGCTTTGATGGGAGGTATACAGATGCTACTCCCATATGCAGCTGTAATGGGGTTAGCATATGACCCCAGAGTCCTTCTGGACTGCTCAATTCCACTTAGGTCCATGATGGAGAAAGGGAATATGATATGGATTCACAAGTAAAGTAATTTTTTTTATTTAAAAGAGACGAAAATAACAAAATAAAATAAATGAAAAATAAAATAAAATTTTGAAAACTAAAAGAAAATAAAATCAAAGCAAATTAAAAACTAAATTAATTAATTAATAAAAAAGATTTTGGAATTAGCAATTAAAAAGATATGATTGAAAATGTGATTGCAATTAAAGAGATTTGATTTGTGAAAAAGATTTGAAAAGATCAATTTTTGAGATTAGAATTTTGACTTGACTAAAAAAAAGATATGATTTTGAAAACCTTTGACTAAATTAATGCAAAATTTCGAAAATAATAAGTAAAATAAGGAAAGGATAATTTTTTTGATTTTTAAATTTTAATGAGGAAAGAGAAAAACAACAAAAAGACACTAAACTTAAAAATTTTAGATCAAAACAAAGAGAACAAACAAGAAAACTTTGGATGTCAAGATGAACACCAAGAACACTTTTTTGAAAAATTTTTTAGTGAATAAAAGCACAAAAGACACCAAACTTAAAATATGAAACTAGACTCAACTAAAAGACTCTAAACCAACAAAAATAAAACAGTCCTAATCTAAGCAACAAGATAAGCCGTCAGTTGTCCAAACTCGAACAATCCCCGGCAACGGCGCCAAAAACTTAGTGCACGAAATTGCAATCACACTTTTGCAATCCCGCACAACTAACCAGCAAGTGCACTGGGTCGTCCAAGTAATACCTTACACGAGTAAGGGTCGATCCCACGGAGATTGTCGGCTTGAAGCAAGCTATGGTTATCTTGTAAATCTTAGTCAGGATATCAGAAATTATCAGGATTGATTGTGAAAAGAAAAAGAACATGAAATAAGTACTTGTTTTGCAGTAATAGAGAATATGTTGGGGTTTTGGAGATGCTCCATCTTCTGAATCTCTGCTTTCCTACTGTCTTCTTCTTCAAGCACGCAAGGCTCCTTCCATGGCAAGCTGTATGCAAGGGTTTCACCGTTGTCAGTGGCTACCTCCCATCCTCTCAGTGGAAATGTTCAACGCACCCTGTCACGGCACGGCTATCCATCTGTCGGTTCTCAATCAGGCCGGAATAGAATCCAGTGATTCTTTTGCGTCTGTCACTAACGCCCCGCCTTCAGGAGTTTGAAGTTCGTCACAGTCATTCAATCATTGAATCCTACTCAGAATACCACAGACAAGGTTTAGACCTTCCGGATTCTCTTGAATGCCGCCATCAATTCTAGCTTATACCACGAAGATTCCGGTTAAAGAATCCAAGAGATACCTACTTAATCTAAGGTAGAACAGAGGTGGTTGTCAGGCACACGTTCATAGTTGAGAATGATGATGACTGTCACGGATCATCACATTCATCCGATTTAAGAACAAGTGATATCTTAGAATGGAAGCAAGCATGATTGAATGAAAAACAGTAGTAATTGCATTAATCCATCAAGACACAGCAGAGCTCCTCACCCCCAACCATGGGGTTTAGAGACTCATGCTGTGGAAGGTACACAAAGAAACGTGTAAAGTGTCATGAGGTGCAGATACAATGTCAAAAGATCCTATTAATAGTAAACTAGTAACCTAGGGTATACAGAAATGAGTAAATGACGTAAAATCCACTTCTGGGTCCACTTGGTGTGTGCTTGGGCTGAGCAATGAAGCATTTTCGTGTAGAGACCTTTTCTGGAGTTAAATGCCAGCTTTTATGCCAGTTTGGGCGTTTAACTCCAAGTTTTATGCCAGTTCCAGCGTTAAACGCTGGAATTTCTGAGGCTGATTTGCCACGCCGGTTTGGGCCATCAAATCTTGGGCAAAGTATGGACTATCATATATTGCTGGAAAGCCCAGGATGTCCACTTTCCAACGCCGTTGAGAGCGCGCCAAATGGGCTTCTGTAGCTCTAGAAAATCCACTTCGAGTGCAGGGAGGTCAGAATCCAACAGCATCGGCAGTCCTTTTCAGTCTCTGAATCAGATTTTTGCTCAGAACCCTCAATTTCAGCCAGAAAATACCTGAAATCACAGAAAAACACACAAACTCATAGTAAAGTCCAGAAAAGTGAATTTTAACTAAAAACTAATAAAAATATACTAAAAACTAACTAGATCATACTAAAAACATACTAAAAACAATGCCAAAAAGCGTATAAATTATTCGCTCATCATGTACGCACACCTCTTAATCCCCTCTCTATTCAGAGCGTTCGCGCACACTTGTACGTCCACTCACCCCTTATTTCTTTACCATATGTGCGTGCGCACACCTTGGTGCGTACATACACTATCTTAATTCTTCTTCTGCCCGGAGCTCTCGCATATGGTGTGCACTCGTACACCTCCCTTTTTCCCACCTAGTGTGCATACGCATGGCCCTGTTTTCTTCTACTATACTTCTTTTCTCCTATTCTCTCTAATTCTTCTGTTCTTCTTCCCTCCACCCCTCTTCTCTTGCTTTTGCCCTCTTTTCTACTTATTCTTATAGTTTTCATTGCATTTTATTTTCATTTTAGTAGTTATATTAGTTTTGGTTTACTTGCTTGTTAATTGAATAAGTTGCAAGTGTTTGCTTAATATTGATTGGATTGCTTCTTGATTGAATTTAATCAATGCACTTATACTTTGCCTTAAATTACTAACACCTAATTGGATTTGCACATTTACATGTTGCGTATTAGGTGAAATTCTTATAAGTGCATAATGAATTTAGTGAATTGAGTTGCACTATTTATTCATCATGGTTTTTAGTGAATGTAATCACATAACAAGGTATTTGTTCCTTGTTAATACTTTGCATTTTTTCGAGTTGACTTGACTTAATTTTTATCAAGACTTGTCACTTTTTGTAACAAGCACCTTATACATGTGATTATTTCATTATTCCTAAGTGTGAATAAGTAGTCTCTTTTCATCATTAAATTGGTTATTGTTAATTGTGCCATTTTCTATTTATTTTGAGCTTTCACTTGCACAATTTCAATATCCAATATCTCAAACACTCAATTCACTTTTGTGGTTACCTAGGTTTTTTTGTGCCTTATCTCTTGTTTATGCTTAACTTGCAACCTAGGCCACTTGATTGAGGAGCGCATGTTATTTCTTTTGATTATGTGGTTGCCGTTTTGCTTGGCCAATGTGTTGTGTTCTAAACCATGCACATTTAGGATACACACATTACCTTTTATCATGCCACACATCTTACTTTTCCTCAATCCTTGTTTTATACGGCAACCCGGAGTCCCGGTGCCCACCAGCTAAAGGTGGAGCCTCATATCTCTTCACCCCTGAATTGAGTGCATGCACGGAGGACCGTGCAACGTTTAAGTGTGGGGAAAGATCCACAATTTTGGGGCGTAACTCTCTCTTTTTCAACACTTTGCACTATTTTATAGCTTTTAGTAGTTAGGCTTTCTTGTGAATATTTGTTAGTATTTTATTACATTAAGCTTTGCTTAGTTTGTTTGTATATATCTTAGTTTGATTATAGTTTTATTGTAGTTATATTTGAATGTTGTCTAGTATAGTAAATAAGTTTGGTAAAACAACAAAGAATTTTCAAGAAATCCCTTTTAGGGCGTTCCATTGATTAGATTTGAAAACTTGCTTTTGAACTTGCTTGAAGTATCTTTTTAAGGAACATAGAAAAGAGCTTGAACAAATACTTAGTGAGATTTGAGCTTTGATTGTGTGGTTGCACATTTTCAATCACAATTTTTGTTCTTGTGTGATAAACTCCTTTTATGATTGTAATCTTAGATTTGCTTTAGTCTATATGTCCTATATTTGATGTTTTGAATTGCATTTGGTATGATTGAGGCCATTGTTGAAATTAAACTCATAAACCCATATGGCTAACCCTTACATCTATCTTTGTAAACCACTTTTTGAGCCTTTAATTCCCCTTTGTTCTAATTTTAAGCACATTATTCCCTATAAGTGGAAAACCATTATGTCCTTAAATTATATCTTTGATTAGCTTGGGTTTGAGTGCGTGTGTTAATCAAGTGTGGGGGGAATTTGTGGGAAAACATTGGTAGTTAGCTTAATTTGGATTTCATTGAGAATATTTAGAAAAATGGGTAAACACTCATGTATCTATTATTTAAAACATATGCATCTCTTTTATTTGATAAAAGAAAAAATTGTGGTGTACATACTTTGTTTATAAAAAATTAAAATAAAAGAGAAAAGAAAAGAAAAGAAATGACAATAAAAATGTAAATAAAGGATGCATATGTGGTTGAATTGGAAAGAAGCATGCATGAGTGAATGTGAAAAAGGAATAAATGGTTAGTTAGGTTGCTTCGTTATGTATATAGAATAATATAGGATTAGGTGGGATACTTGAGCTAATCAAAGATCCAATCTATTAGCCCACTTAACCATATTAATCCTACCCTTGCCTAAGCCCCATTACAACCCACAAAAGTCTTCATGATATTTGCATTCATGCATCAAATATTAGTTGACTGTTAGACGACTTGCAAATCTTTGAGAAACATGATTAAGAGAGGATTGAGTGATTAAGTTCTAAACACTGAGCGACTAGAGTGTAAACACATCCGGTGAGGGGTTCAATCGTTCAATTCTATGTTTCCCTTATCTTATGTCTTCTTGCAAGTTGTTGAACTTAATTTTGAAAATTTCAAATAAAATCTTTGGACATTGATCATATTGCTATATTTGCTTTGTCTTGGCCCTAAGTTTTTACTTTGGATTGATTGGAATTCTCTTGTTTGTTTTTACCAAACTCCATAAGAATCATAGTATATATATAGATAGATAGCATTTAGCATAGTTTCTTGCATGTAGTTAATTGCATTGAATAAATTGCTTACTCTTTGATCATTCTCGTTTGATTGTGATTAGCATGAGGACATGCTATTGTTTAAGTTTGGAAAAATTCATGAATCCATATTTGGCGATATATTTTGGTTTGATTTGAGTGGATTTCATCATATAAACCCACATTTATTCATGCAAATAGCATGATTTTGTATTCTCTCTCTAAATTGAGCCAAATTGTGAAAACATACATTTTTGTGCTTAAATTAGTGATTTTAATTCCACTTTTATGCCATTCGATGCCGTGATATGTTTGGTGAGTCATTTCAGGTCCTAGAGGCAAGAATGGTTTAGTAGAAGTGGAAGAAAGCATGCAAAAAGGGAGAAAACATGAAGAAAATAAAGGAGAAAAGCATTTCAGCCTGTGCCCACGCACAAGAACCACAAAGCCATGTGTGCGTACGCACAGGACCCAGCACGTGACTCATTTATTGCAAATTGCTGGGGGCGATTTTTGAGCCTCCATAGCCCAATTTTAGACCTTCTGAAGCTGATTGAGTGCTATATCAAAGAGGGCCTCTTTCCATGTGAAAGGGGAGAGCAATTAGGGTTAGATTTTAGTCATGTAGTTCATTTTTTAGAGAGAGAAGCTCCCCATTTTCTCTAGAATTAGGGTTCTTTAGTTTGATTTCTTGTAATTTGTACTTTTAATTCTTATTTTCATTTACTTTTCCTTGTCATTTATTGTTATTGCATCTTTCTTCTTCTTCATTTCTCTTGTTATTTCCTTTATTTTGCCATTTTTATGTTATGAACACTCTTTGTTAATTTTACTTTCAATTAATGCAATTTATGTTTTATGTTCATTTATTGCTTTCTTTAGTTGTTATTATGATTTTCTTGCTTTTGGTAGTTATAATTTATTTTTAATGCAGTTTAATATTAGTTTATTTTCATGCACACCAAGTGTTTGATAAAATGCTTGGCTTAGTTTTTACTTAGTTTTCTTCCACTCTTGGCTTGAAATTGATGACTTTGGTGATCCTTGAGTCATTGATGTCCATTCTTGTTTGATATATTAGAGTAGTTAGTTGATTTGGTTTCCATTGACTCTATGTGACCCTTAGTGTTAACATAGGACTTATGGATTAAAATCAACTATGCCTATTTGACTCATCCTCGATGTAGGGTTGACTAAGTAGGATTAACTCTTCATAATCATCATGTGTTTGTGGTCAATGGCTAGGATAAGTAACCTTAGCTCTCAATTACTTGCCAAGAGGTTTCTTGCATTTTAATTTTCCTTGCTTTGACTTTTATTGCCTTGACTTTTATTTCTTGTATGTTAAGCTTTTCACACTCTTGGTTGAGAAATTGGGTGTTTGGGTGGAATTGAGTTGTGGATGTCCATTCCACTTTGTGCGAGGGTTGTTAATTGGTTTGGTTTTCCTTAACTCTAGGTGACCCACTAGTGTTGACTTAGGACTTAGGGATTGGAATCAATTATGCCCTTTTGACTAATTCTCAAGTAGGATTGACTAATTGGGATTAATCCCACACAATTGCCATGTTTATGGTCCACAACTAGGATAGGAATCCTAAACTCCTCAATTCTCACCAAGAGCTCTTTTTACAATTTAAATTCCAATTGCATTACCTTTACTTGCTTCCATTTAATTTCTTGCATGATCATTTACTTTCTTGCTATTTACATTACTTGCTTTTCTTGCCATCCCATTTTCTCTCATAGCCAATAATTGACACTTAATTGCAACTCCTAGGGAAGACGACCCAAGACTTAAAACTCTCGGTTATAATTGTGTTTCGATTGTGACAAATCCTTTGGATTAAACATTTAATTTGGTAATTAATTGTTGATTTAGACTATACTTTCAACGACGGACTTCTATTTTGTGAAAATCTAGATCAACGATAAATTCTCATATCAATGACTGAGATCGGGACAGCACCGACCACACCATCAGGGCCATTCAGAATCTCCACATCAGGATCCGCCTCGGGTTGGGATGTCTCGGCAGGAGGGGCTGTAGAAGCCTTAGCCGTTGACACAAAATGAGGAGCCTCGACATCATCATTAGGGGCAGGCACGATCTTACCGTCCTCGACGATATTATCCATGCTAAACAGAGTAAGGTCGACATCAGGAGCAAGAACCCGGACCTAAGCTTTCAAATTTTCATACAGAGCAGTCATGCCATTCACTATGTGGCCTTGAAGCTCAGCATAATCATCGTGATAAGACTGGAGTCTCTCCTTAGCCTCCAGAAGCTCGCCATAAGTCTGTGTGTAGCTCTATTTAGCCTTCTTGGCCATATCTTCAGCCAGATTGTTAGCCGCCTCCGCAGCAGTAGCTCGGGTCTTCTCCCTCTCCGCAGCAAGCTCCAACCTAACATTCCTAGCCTCCAACTCCTGCCTCAAACCGTCCACCCTATCATAATCAGCCTTAGCCTTCTCAAGAAAAGACTAGTAGCGTGGATAGGAGACTTCTTGAAATCCCGAGACGAGGAAGCACTGAGTTTAGCCATCCGAATACTATTGCTGGATATGAAGTCGAGGTGGTGGAGAATGGACACATCATCTGTTGGAACAAAGCCATGAGGGGCGATATGCTCTGCAGCGAAGGCCACCCCATGGAAATCCTTGGCATTCAGATCATAAGCCCCAGCAGTCCTCGGCCTCTTGGGAGAAGGGCAAGTTGAAGTAGGAGAGGAGGCAGCACCAGAGGTTGCGAAGGTGGATAAGTAGAGGCTGCCTGAACTCGAGGGGTCGAGATGCCTTCCTCAGACCTTGAGGATCAGATTCTGGCTTCTTCAGAAGAACCTGGCTAGAACCCTCTCCCGACGTCTTATTTTAGATGTTTTAAGTGGCTACCGTCTTCTTGGTCTTCATGAGGACCCCCATCGAATTAGAACTAGCAACCATCTCTGAAAAAGAAGAATGGGACCACAGAAACAGTTATGCAATAGATGGATAAAAAACAAACAACAAGAAAGACTACCTTATAAAGAAGTCGGGCGCTACCTAGTTCGGAACGAAGGATATCAGGATCTCCTAAAACCTTCTGTGTCTAAGTGAGGAGGCTTTCCCCAGTGCTCTTCCAAGACACCCGAAAAGGCCCTCTCTATCTCGTCTAAACTCTCCCATGGATACTTAAGGACTACAGTGTCCTTTTGCCACTAAAGGGGGAATGTGGGTTCATTGTTCTTGTCTAGAAAGAATGGTTGAACATCCTCAACAACTCGGACTTTAAAATAAAAGTTTTTGAAATTGTGGAAGGAATCATCAAAAATAGAAAAGGCTATCTTTCCATGAGTAGCCCAGAAAGAGATTCAAGAAGCCTTCTTCTTGGCTGCCCCTGATTTGGTCATCACAAACAGATAAAGGAAAAGAGAAAGGGTAGGCCAGACACCCAGCTCTTGACATAACAACAGAAAAATCTTCATAAAAGCCCAAGAGTTTGGGTGAAGCTGAGAGGGGGCCACATTATAATTCCACAGGATGTCGGTCTCAAACGCAGTAAAGGGAAAGGTAATACCTAGTTTGGTAAAAAAGCAGTCATAAGCATAAAAGAAGGGATGCTCTGCCCGACTTAAGGGAGGGAATCTAACCCTCTCCTCGGGGTTGGACGACACGAGCTCGTAGTTTTATTCATCCTCAATACTCCCACAGATCCTATGAAACCTCTTAAGCTTCTCACAATACTCCGGGTCAGCTACAGTAACACACATTAACACTATGGAATCTAACCAGTCAGCCATACTAGGGGGAGACTTTTTAGGCATCTCAATAATATTCTTACGAAAAGACATAGAAAACTACACCTACAGCAAGAAAACGAAAGAAGGGTCACTACCAAGTAACTCGGGCAGAATCAAAAAACAAAAAAGCAACCAGCGAACAACAAAATACAACAGTAAAAAAGGGCGCTCCAAGGTTCAAATATCACCACTAAAACCCAGAGGCACCCATTGGAGGTAATGCAGATATAGAAAGGAAGCAAAAAGATAGCCGAAAACTCTAGCCCTTCCAACAAACAAGAAAAGTGCAAAGTCAAAAAATCTTCAACCTTTTTTAAAAAGCAAGGCAAGATCAAAACTTTGAAAGAAAAACAGAAGCATGCAAAAGAAAATAAAACATCAAATCGGAGAAATCGTAACCAAGAAAGGGAACGAGGAAATACGCAAAATAGAATACCAACCTGCGATGAAAAAACGAGCGACAGCAACAGATGCACAACAAAAAACACCAACGATCCACGAGCACCTCAAAAGCTCCAAAGAAGAAGAAAGCTTGGGGTAAAATTGAAGGAGCCAGATGAAAAAGCTTTTTGTAGAGAAGCGAGGAGCAAAAAGAAGTAGAAGGAAACAATAAGAGAACTGAAAGGAAGTAAAATCCCCTTGATAAACCACTATTTCATGGTTTATATTGTATTCAATTGAGTGATTTTATCAAGCTTTTCACCCACTTATTCATAGGATTTGCATGATTTTACAATTCCTTCCTAGTTTAGTTCTATGATTGAAAACATGCTTCTTTGGTCATAATTTAGCTAATCTTAATCCTCTCTTATTACCATTCGATGCCTTGATCTGTGTGTTAAGTGTTTCAGGCTTCATAGGGCAGGAATGGCTTAGAGAATAAAGAGGAAGTGTGCAAAGATGGAAGGAATACAAGGAATTGAGGAGATGACCAGCGAAAAGTCACGCGGTCGCCTGGCTCACGCGACCGCACGAAATGAAAGAAATCAGAGTGACGCGTTCGCGTGCCTGACGCGACCGCGCGGATTGGAAGCTGCACGAACGACGCGAAAGCGTGGATGACGCGCACGCGTGGTACGAGAAATGCTAAGTGACGCGAACACGTGGACAACGCGGACGCGTGACGTGCGCGATCTGCAGAATTACAAAAGTCACTGTCAGAGATTCTGGGCCGCATTTGAACCCAGTTTTCGGCCCAGAAACACAAATTAAAGTCAGGGAACATGCAGAGACTCAAGATGCTTTTCATAATTCATAATTCTTAGGATTTAGATGTAGGTTCTAGAGAGAGAGGTTCTCTCCTCTCTCTTTGGATTAGGATTGTTTCTTCATACCAGGTTCAATAATTTATGTTTCTCTTCTACTTTTATTTACTCTGATATTTTTATTTGTATTTGATTGATGTTGCCCAATTGGCTGATGATATTGTCCATGTTAGAATTGACATTTTTATTTAATATAATTTGAGGTATTTCAGACTTATATGTTATGGATGCTTTGGCTTTATCCAATTTATTTTCATTCAAGTAGATTTTATTCCCTTTTGGTTTTGGTTAAGAAATCAGTAACTCTTGAGTTATCAAACTCAACATGATCGATAACCGTTATCTTTGCCAATTAGCTTGAACTTATATAATCCCAATCTTTTTCTAGGAATTAACTAGGATTTGAGGATCAAACTAATTAGCCGCTTGACCTTCCTTTGCAACAGCAGAGGTTAACTAAGTGGAATTAAGATTCAATTTTCATCATCATTGATAAGGATAACTAGGATAGGACTTTCAATTTCTCATACCTTGCCAAGAGTTTATTTTACAGTCATTTATTTAGTTTACTTGTCATTTATCATATCTGCTCCTCATTCTCAATACCCTCGATTTACAAAATTCATAACCAATAATAAGAACATACCTCCCTGCAATTCCTTGAGAAGATGACCCGAGGTTTAAATACTTCGGTTATCAATTTATTTAGGGGTTTGTTACCTGTGACAACCAAAAACGTTTGTAAGAAAGGTTGATTGCTTGGTTTAGTAACTATACCCATAACGAGAGTTTATTATAACTTCTAAACCATCAATCTTCAGTTCTTCAAAATGGCGCCGTTGCTGGAGAATTGCAAACGTGTGCCTTATTATTGGTTATTGTAAATATTTTTCAAAAAAAATATTTTTCTTTTACTTGTTTATTTGTTTTCTCTCTCTTCCCTCTTATTTCTGATAGCTATTATGAATTCTCACCCCTCTCGCTTTGAGTTTGGTTCTAATTTTGTTGCAAGGAATGGAAGCTATAACAGGAATATGCATCAAGGTCAAAGCAATCAAAGATTGACGGAGCCAAGAGGATCTGATCAACCCTTTAGGCAACAACACCCTCCTAGATATCACGGACAAAGACCATCCTACAATGCATACCAAGCTGATAGATATGGTGGACCGCCTAGTAGCTACCAACAAGCCCCACCGTATGCTTAGAGACCATCCTCACAACATAACTTTGAACCACCACACTCACAAGCCCCTTTTCACCATTCACTTCCATATGACCCCAATCCTTATTCACCACACCAACCACCATATGAACCATTCCCAGAACCACCACCTCAATATACACCATCTTTATATCCTTATCAAGAGGAACCACTTCTGTGTCATGAACCTTTTCTCCCAACAAATAAACCCTCCTATCCACCCCAAACCTCCATGGAAAGCAAACTTGCCTCTATCACTAGTCTCACCTCTACTCTTCAAGCACTTATATCTTGCTTGGGCCAACCCTCTACACCCGATATTCAACCCTCAAGCTCCACTGCACTTCTATCTCAACCACATAATGATCCACCCATCCCATCACCACCATCCATGGAAGAGCACCCACATCTATCAATCCAAGAGCAACATGATCCCACTGATAATTGACATGGAACAAGAGAGAGAAGATCATCTTCGCGAATCCATACTTCATAAGGAGCTAGAGGAGGCACTAAAGGTGAAGGTAGTAGAGACCCTTGAAGTTGATAGCGCGATTGAAGAACTAGTGAAAAAAGACGACAAGGAGGATTTTGTGCTTGAAGGTGAAGAAATAGTTGAAAAGAAAATCATCGAGGATGAATACGATTTCATACTTAAATACCTGGATCAAGCAAGAAATCGATTACCTTCCCGACGTTCGGACATTCAAAGAACCCCCATGGTTTCATGTGGGAAATCTACTGAAGAACGTAGCAGGAAGGAGAAATTGGGCACTCCGGTGGATAGTGAGCAGCACGATTTGATATTGGAACAAGTGGAGGAAGCCGGAATTATTGGAAAAGAAGAGGAGGCAGTGATTGAAGACTTAGGAGATGCTAAACCTCCATGGAAAAGTCAAGTTATAGAGCATCCTTCAAAGACGTTTGAAGCTGATGTTGCGGAGGGTGTACAACCTCCAAAGCATATCATAGTTGAATACTTTGAAGGAGATGATCAAGAGATAGATTCAATCATTAATGAATTCTTATCTACATTTGAATCCTCTCCCATTGGACTTGACATGGAGATTAAAAAAGAAGAAGCACAACCTCTCATGCCCTTGGTGCAAAATGAAGAAGAAATTGAATCAGAAGAAATCCACCAAGAGGAAGAGGTTGATATTGAAGAAGATTGCAAAGAGGTGGAAGATGTCAAAGAAGAGCACAAGAAAGTGGAGCCTGCACGTTCATTAGAAACACCTCCCCCTAAGTTGCCATCATCTTTCACAACATTCAAATGGGTAAAATTCATATCCCTTAGCTTTCTAATTCCACTTGAATATGGGCTACTGGAGACGGATGGTCAACTTAGAGCTCTTTGTGGCATTAAGAGTAAGGGGAAGATGGTCAGTGGTAAGAATTGTCCTGCCAGGTTCATTATGGTTGGAAGCTCAAAGTTTAAACGCAAAGGTTGGTATAGAGCTCAGCTGAATGGGTCTAGGATGCTGTTTGGTGGCTGTAGTGAGAATTCAAATTACTTATCACCCAGCTGGAAAATACAGATCCTGACAACAATGGGTGTAAAAGCAAGATTTGGGATCCTAGAATCTACTCTGACATTTGTCACCCCGGGAGCCTAAGAATCTGTTTGAAGCTTCTTAAGGGCTTTACATGCTTAGTTTGGGACCCCGGAGGTTACTGGAGATACAAACATTAGTGGAGATTCCTGGATGAGTTCAAGCACAAGCCACCATAACGGTGAGCTCACCAAATGTCCAACTTAAGGACTTTAACTAAAAGTGCTAGGTGGGAGAAAACCCACCATGGTATGATCGTTCCTTTTTCATTTTTATTTAGTTTTATTTGTTTTCGAGTTTTATTTTATTTTATTGTATTGAACCTAGAGTTTTGCATAACATTCATATTAGCATTGCATTCTGCATAAAAAAAAGGGAAGCCGCGATGCGACAGCGTCGCCGACGCGATCGCGTCGCAGGTGGCTCAAAGAGAATGATAAATCAAATAGAGAGTCACGCAAAAGCGTGGCTGGAGGCATGCCCGTGGCACAAATCGCCCCACGCGAATGCGTCGCTGACGCATCCCCGTCACATGCGAAACATGCCCCCCACGTGTCCGCGTCACCCACGCGCCCGCGTGACCTGGTAATCGACGTAAAAAGAGTGCATAGCCGAAAGTTGCGCTAAAATTGGGCTAGACTCGTGCTAGCAGCACAAGCCCTGTCACGCGAATGCGTGCCCCACGCGTCCGCGTCAATCCCCATAATATGGCCTATCACGCGATCGCGTCACCCACGCGGCCGCGTCACCCAAAATCTTGGCAAAATGAGTTTCAAACAGAAAGTTGCGCAAGCGCGCGGCTGCCCTCACGCTAGTAGCACGAATTCACTCACGCGACCGCGTGCTCCACGCGGCCGCGTCACTTGACAATAGCGCCAACCGCGCGAACGCGTCACTCATGCATTCGCGTCGCCTGCGCCGCACAACTTATCCAGATCAGCCAAGATATCTTCTCTTTTCTTCCCCCAAATCTTAATCTTTTCTTTCCCTTCTTATTTCTTTCTCCCTTCCTTTCTTTTTCTTTCTTTTTTTTTCTTTTAATTGGTGTTGGAAATTTATTTGGGTCATTATTTCACATATTTTGCTTATGGATTATTTGGGATTTGTTTAAACAATTATATATTATTATAAGGGTGCTTGCATGTTCTAATTAATATTTTCCATACCTTATTTAACATGCATGCTATGTGTTTGTGAAAACGCCCATATGACATTTTGCACTATTTTTAGATTTCTTTTAAATCTACTACTCTATATGCCTGCTTTTCACAAAACCCCTTTTCTATTTTATTACTTAAATAGAAGGAGGAAGGAGGTGAAAATGGGGGAGGTAGAAGATAGGGTGCGCGACTGCGCATCGTTCTTCGCGTGTTAGGGTTATCAGGTTTTTGAATCGACGCGTGCGCGCACTTTGCGCGTCCGCGTACATTGAAGAATCTAGGGACCTACGCGTACGCGTGCAATGCGCTCACGCGTGGACGATCAAAATAGGTAAAGACGCGTGCGCGTACCGTGCGCGCACGCGTGAAAGGAGTTGGGCTGTAGGCTTAGGGTTGGCCCATAGGAGGCCTAACTCTCTGGTCAATGGCCTGGTGGTTGCACCACTTAAGCTTGCGCGTATGCGGCATGTACGCGTCCGCGCGAGTTGAATCGGGCCAGGGGCTTAAGGATGGCCCAGAGCTGGCCTAACTCTCTGGGGCTTGGCGCAAGATTTTGCAGCAGCAACTCGACGCGTACGCGGCAGGTGCGCGCACGCGTGCTTTTCCATATAGTTGTGGGCGCGCACGCACGTAGTGCGCGTTAGCGTGAAGTGAATTGGGCTCGAGGCACAACGCTGGCCTAGGAGAGGCCCAACTCTCTGGAATATGGGTGATGATGCATCCACTCATGGACGCGTACGCGTACAACGTGCGCGCGCGTCCATCCCCCCTTTTTTTTTTTTTGAATTGGATAATGCCTAAAAGCTCTACTTGCCCAAAAATTCCCCATGGTGCCTACAGCTCCTTATTTAGTCAAAAACCTACACTTTCTAAAATGCAAGTTGGTTTTGAGATTTATTCTATTTCTACTGATCACAACATACATGTCAATATTCTAGCTACTAATGTATACAAACAAGCTAATTATGATATGCAGACCTACCTACAATGGTAACTCAAATCACTTATTAAACAAGGTTAGAAGAGAGTGGAAAGAGTTTACCATGGTGGGGTGTCTCCCACCTAGCACTTTTAGTTAAAGTCCTTAAGTTGGACATTTGGTGGAGTTCTTGCTAGGGTGGCTTATGCTTAAACTCTTCTTCGAATCCCCACCAGTGTTTGCACTTCCAATAGCCTCCGGGGTCCCAATTTAAACATACAAGGCCTTCAAGGGGGCCTAAGCAAGTAACGAGGCCCTTAAGTTGATAGTGGTCTATGTATGTTCCGGGGTCCCATACTTTATTTGTTAACTCCTTTTCTTCTTGATCTTCATGCTTCCAATAGGGTAACAAACTTATTGAATTCTCCTTGTAACTCATACTCATCATCCTAATCCCATTAAATTTGGCTTCACTCCACCTTTGAGATTCAAAGTTTGATATTCCATCCTTTATGCACCTTGATTCAATTT